>NC_136420.1:232653240-233113240 GCF_052625555.1 Lactuca saligna | reverse complement strand
TCTAATTAATATTTTCATAGATATTATATATTTATAATAAATTGGAAGGAAGTTAAAATATTATTAATTATAATTAATATTTTCGTAGATTTTATATATTTATAATATCCTTGGAGGGAATCAAAATTTTATTAATTATAATTAATATTTTCATAGAAGTTGGGTGCCATTGCTTTAATTTGTTATATATATATATATATATATATATATATATATATATATATATATATATATATATATATATATATATATATATATATATATATAGATGAGGCCGGAACCACTGACAAAGTTGTCGTTGGATGTGATAAAAACAATAGTTTAGAAAGTCTAGGGTGAAAGTGACATTTTATAATGTGCAAAGTCGAGGATATGGATCATTGGGGTTATCGTTGATTACTTTAGTATCATGGAGCGAGACATGACTTGGTTTGTTTAGGTTCTTCATAAATGGGCCATGGTATTTGTGTGTGGGACTGCATGTGCATCATGGATATGGATCTTTCGAGGTACTGATGATCACTCTAGCTAGTGTCATGGAACGAGACACATATTTATTTCCTTGTGTTTTTTCAACCAAAGGACTAAAGTATGAGTAAATGTAAACTATGTATGGGTCTTGGATATGGATCATTGGGTGTACTGGTCATCAGCTTGATCTAGTATCACGTGGGTCAACACATGAATTTCCTTTCCCATTCTCTCACCCTAGGAACCATGGTGTAGGGATGTGTCTAGGTCATGGATACAGATTGATATCATTTTAGGTGCATTGGTCATTACTGTGGTGTCATGGGCCAATACACAATTTGATTTTCTTATGTTCTTCGTCAAGGGACCATGGGATGGGTGTGGGGTTGCGTGTGGGTCGTGGATATAGATCATTAGGGTGCTGGTAATCACTTTACTGTCATGAAATGAGACATATCTTTCTTTTCTTGAGTTCTCATTAGTCAGAGGACCATGGTATGGATACGGGGTTGCATGTAGGTCATGGATATGGATTATTGGGGGTACCGGTGATCACTATAGCTAGAGTCATGGAACGAGACACATCTTTCTTTTCTTGTGTTCTCATCGGCTAGGGGACCATGGTACTAGTACATGTGAACTGTGTTTGGGTCGTAGATATGGATTATTGGGGGTACCGGTTAGTAACTTGATCTAGTATCATATGGTTCAAGACACAACTGTCCTTTCCTATGCTCTTATGATGGGGACCATGGTGCGGGATATGTGTGGCTCATGCATATATATTGATATCGTTTTAAGGGCATTAGTCATCACTGTGGTGTCATGGGCCGATACACGGCTTGATTTTGTTATGTTCTTTGTTAGGGGACCATGTTATGGGCATGGTACTGCATTTGGGTCATGAATATGGATCATTAGGAGTACCAGTGATCACTTTAGCTGGTGTCATTGAACGAGACACATCTTTCTTTTCTTTTGTTCACATCGGCTAGGGGACCATCGTATGAGTGCATGTGAACTGTGTGTAAGTTGTAGATATGGATCATGGATATGGATTGATATCATTTTAGGTGCATCGGTCAACAATGTAGTATCCTGGGCTGAGACACAACTTGATTTTTTTATGTTCTTCGTGAGGGGACCATGGTATGGGTGTGGGGATACATGTGGGTCATGGATATAGAGAATTGGAGGTGGTGGTGATTACTCTAGCTAGTGTCATGGAACAATACATGTTGGATTAATATCTAAGTCCATAACTATAATTGGTAAGACTTGACCCGACCCGGCATGGTCCATTTGGGTTGCATGGCATCACGCATTTGGATAAGACTATAATGAGAGAAATAAGACACTTATGGTTATTAATATATTATAAGTTCTAGTATATTAATAATAAGAATAATAAAATTATTTAATTAGTATTGATCAAGAATTAATCTAGGATTAATTAAGTGATCAAAAGAAGTCTAATTAAATATATGGGTTGATTGTGTAAATCATCCATACTTGTATAGTGGGCTAATGCTCCATGGATTATCTAGTTGGGCCAAAACCCATATGATGCTCCATGGTGTATTTGAACCCATGGATCCAAGGAAATGGAAAGTCATGACAACTAGGGTTTACCCTAATTGTAACACTATATAAAGATCTTATTCTTGACAAAATCGGCCACTAGTATCATTCTAGAGAGGGCTAGCCGATTTCATGAAGTGTAGAATTCTCTCAAGTTATTCCAAGTGTATTTGGTGTTGTGTGAACCATTTGAGGTGTCACACTTGGGGCACTAGGCACTCAAGCTTCATGAAGACTTTCTACATGAAAAAGGTATGTATTCTATCTTGTTATATCCATTGTTTTGTATGCTAGATTAGGATAATACCTTGGATGTTCATATTTTCATGTATAATAGAGAAAGCATAGATCCAGGGTATTTAGGGTTGCATGTACACTTAGGAGTTTTAGAATGCTCAAAACCCAACAGTGGTATCAGAGCTTAGGCTTGTTTTCTTGTTATACTTGCAAATGGAGCTGAGAAAAATCGAGTTTTGATGCTGTCTGCCAAGCAGACTCGCCGAGTCCATGAATGGACTCGCCGAGTCCAAGGCAAAAAGCATCCAACTCACCGAGTTGGTTCGTGCACTCGACGAGTTGGAACCCCAGACACATAAATTCGACTTTTTTGGCTGGAATTGGACTAGGAACATTACCCTAAGATGTTATTGAACTTATAAACTTGTTTTTGATGTGGTAATGTCCATGATAATCCAATTTCAAAGATAATTGTGAATAGATTCATGTTTTGTATTAGTTTAAGGTTTAGACTAATTACATGAAAAAGTTTGATTTGAATTATCTTGTTCTTATGAGTTGCTTAGATTAATAGAAAAGTTGAGTGAAATAGTCGTTTTCAATCCAAATTAATCTAAGAGTTGATTCTAAAATGTGTTTTTGTAATTTGTCCTCAAGTTATATGAAAAGTCACATTTAAGTTTCATAAAACTCATAAAAGTTGGAAAAGGTTACAAAAATGAAGAGTCTAGTTCTAATTAAAATGGTTTTATGACTCCATAACTTGTCCTCAAGTTATGGAGGACCAAGAGTCTCTTCATTAAATAATAAATAAATAAATAAAATGTAACCTTAATTAATTCCATAAGTTATAAAATAAATAAAAGTTAATTCTTTTATTAGTTTAAAGTCTTCCATAACTTGTCCTCAAGTTATGGAACATGAAGAGTTTTTGGATTAAAACTACTTTAAACACATAAGTTATGGAATTAATTAGTTTTGAATAGTTTCAAAACTTGCCCTCAAGTTTTGGAATCTGTAAAGTTTTCTCTTATGAATACTTTAATTCCAAGTTAGCCCTTAGAATTTTAAAAGTTAAAATTCAACCCTTATACTTTATAATATTATAAGTTAATAATATATATGTATAAGAGTAAAGTCAGTCTTACCGCTAGTACGCCTCATTCACGAAGCCGGTCTATAAGGTGGGTATAAGGTTGTTGCCTATAAAATGGAAACTTAATGGGTGTCCACTCTCGCCCACCGCTTGCTTGACTGGTGGAGGGTCGTTAGCCGAACGGGTTTGACAGGACTAGAATTCTCCCTTCATTAAAAGTATTAATGATAAATACTAAGTAACTAAACTCTTATAAATACCCAATCTTAGTTACTTAGGAAAATGTGAATAAGGTGCTAATCCATGAAATTACACTTTGCACTTTGTTTAAGTCGGTTAATGGAGCGTGTGTGGTTAACCGGCACACTAACTCGTATTTAACAAGGTAGGCAAAGGGTAACTTAATGTTTATCATAGTATCGATGGAGAGTGTATGGTTAACCGGCACATCGATTGAGGGGTAAACACTTAAGGGTACCAAGTAATTTGCATGGTTACTTCATACCTTGTTTTGTGATCCTCGGCATCCCAATCACAAAACCTGAAGGCCACACTCGATATTGAAACATGCCATTGAACAGTTCAATGAATCTCAAAGATCTAGGAGGTTCAAAACCAATTAAAACCTAATTATTATTTCATTTTTCATGGTGGAAATTGGTGAATCGTCATTCACCTACCTTCAAATATTTTATAGCTTGGATTACGGCATCCCTTGTCTAAGTTATAAAATAGTTTGTTGGGTCCTAGCCTTAATATTTCAGATTGGGTGTCATATTAAGGACTTTAGATCAACTATCTTGAATATCTCCCAAAACATGTATGGTTTAGACATTTATGATCTTCCCAAATGTCTTGAAACAAGCTTTCCTAAATGAAGATGATGTCCCTTGGAAATCATACTTCTTTCACCTCCTCAAATTATTCTCCCTAACCCACAAGTTCAAAGTCATTCAAGCCCTATTGGCAAGGCAAGGTCTAGGTGTGATCACATTTTCGAGATGTAGTCACATATTGACAAGTCGGGAGAGTTGGGTGTCAAAGTCTTGAGAAAGCTGGTGGTTCAACTACTTTCTAAGTCACATAGTGAGTTCTTTTGGAACACCTATGAAACAGACTATGACAAGACCCTTAATGATCTTATCTGTTTGCGAAGATCAACTTCTTAAAACTTTATGGACATTGACAATGATTACATTGGATATCTAGTAAAGCTCTCTCTTCCCAGTGGAAAGGGATCGGCCATAGTCAACTCAGTTGACCAAATGGTAAAGAGAAAAGCTAAGTATGTGATAGTCCCGTGTACCATTATCAAAGGGTCCATATGTTTATATTGCCAAAGGAAGGGGCATTAGTTGTGAAGCTGCCAAATTTACCTAAGGATGCTAAAGTCAATAAGTTTGACTCTACTTCAGGTAAAGTCCAGTATCTAACTCTGTTAAGTTTCTATTCTGAGATTCCTGATACATGATGTGACTGGGTCACATGGTAATGTTTTAAGAATCAAAGAAAAGTGAAGAAACGCAAAGAAAGAATATGTTGAATCTGATCGCATAGATGGATTTCTATCACGTAGTTTAAAGATCGGATTCTTGAGCTACTTCTTAGGAGTTATGAGATATTGCTTAGGAATAGATAACAACAAGTTTTCATATGGATTGTAAGGATAAGTTTTTCCGCATAGTTTTAAAATAAAAGAAAATTTTTGATTTTACTTATTTTAAAATATCCTTACAATGGCATTTGAGGAAAAATTGTTACTTATATGATTCCATTAATAGAAAGAGTGGAAATATGAAATTGATTCCTTCATTTGTGGTTATGTCTAAATTTACCAAATAAGGAAAGATTATCATCACCCAAGTCTCAATTGGACCGGGACTTGGAATCATGCAAGTTGTATAGCATGATGAATGAGAACTTTCAAGTATTGGAAAATTAAGACTAATTACTTGTTCACATGGATGTGTGATTCAAGTAAAGGACTAAGGGATCGAGTACACATTCTTGTGCACTGGTCAAGTCCACCACAAAAGATTAATAAGATTATTCGTCATAATTTACTAAAGTTCAGTAAATATGGTTATACTTACAAGCTTAAGTGTAATTCTGACACATTGGAAAAAGGTTCCAATGTAAGACAGAGCGAATAAGAATAATCAAATTAGGTAGAAGGATAGAACTTTCTCAAATCTGAAAAGATGGGAGAGTACTTTCGTATTAGTTTTTATGATCATCTTAATGATTTAGAGACCTTATCACAATTCATCCTCTAAGTGCTTTCTTATAGCTAAGAAGAGGAACTATGAATTGTTGAAGTGGTTAAATCAAGAAGATGATTCATACTTCGTTCCAAAAACAATTCTTAAAGTCATACTCCAAGATTGTAACTTGAGTGACATGTCTCAAAGAAGGTTTAAAACACTTGTCAAATGTAAGAGTAAAAGTTTTATACTCTTGTACATTTGAAATTGGTAAGTTGTGATGTTTTGGATAAAAAAAAGACCAACTTAGGCCAATTGTGTGAAGTGTTTGTCTTGGTTAGAATCCACACTATCTCTTGGATGTTTGACAAGGGAGTCTTATAGGTCAAGAGGACAGTGGGAGTCTTAAAGGTCTTGAAAGTCTCAAGAACTAATCAAGAATAGAACCTGAAGTTCTTCACTAGCACACGACTTGAGGTTTATAACCTATCGTGTTGACATATTCTGTTCCCATTCCAGTTAAAGTTGGCTTTGCATACGAGTTCTTAGAGTTCTCAATGTGTTGCACAACAACTTGGAAGCAATGGTAGGCCCTTGAGCTACCACGTGGCAAGAAGTTAAGATTCAGTTCAGTCCATATGAGTTTGGATTTTTCATTATCCTTGTCTTGTGACTATGGTTTTGAAAATTCACATGGATAAGAACACATACACCATTAAATCTAAGTGTCATAAGGTTTCTCTCCGATTCATGAAAATGATGGTGAGGAAACACTTTCACTAAGTAGATTTTAGTTAGATAGCAATTGTGATATTTGCATTCTCAAAGTCGTTAGTGGAGCGTGTGTGGTTTACCAGCACACTAACCTGGACTTGTGAGAAGTGGCAAAAAGGTCTAACCATTATGATTACAGCATCCCTCTTCATCATTGTGTAGACACACAAGTGTGCTATCTAAGGGAAGGTGTATGATTTTGATAAAGTTTTATCAAAACAATCTGGTATCAGAAATCTGAACTTTGGTAAGAAAGTCAGCTGATTTCTGAGAACATGTCAGAGCTAGTGGGAGCATAAGTGTTATGCTAATAATCATCATGTTAGTGGGAGCATGATAATTATGATAAAAGTTGCAAGTTAGCAATGTTAATTATAGAAAACAAAAGGTTTCAATTGGGAAAAAGTTGTGTTGCTATAATTAAGGGAGAGGAAATTATACTTCATCTCAAATCTACAAGCTTAGATCATGAGGCTTTAATCATTTAGTCAAGGAAATATATATGAATTTCATGTTGCAATGGCTCAACATAAGGAAACTCTGTATATGGATCCATTATTTGCGTTCTAAAATTCGATTATGATTACGGCATCCCTTTTCATAATCTGAATTATGAGAACTTGGAAAATAGAAATGGAAATGTTATAGCAAAAGACTGGTTTAGTCTTTATGTGAGACATCATGAATCATGTCCCATATGCTTCGGATATAGGATCGATTACATGTGCTATATTCATCCTTTCTAAAATTTTCCAAATGCCTGGGGCATTAAGAAGGGAAAAAGTTTAGAATTGGATATGACTAAAAGGATTAAACAATTGTCGAGGACAATCTAAGGTTTACCAAAGATTGGTTACTCAATGACAGTTGGAAGTATAGTGATAATTCTGGAAGGATCATATTGACATAATCTGTAAGGAGGCAACTCTTGCTCAGAAGTGATAGTCAAAATGGAATCTGGAAATGTTTCAAAGTTAGAATTTTCAATCTGTTTAAGATTAGGAAACTTAATGCAAGAAGGATATTTCTAAGGAGTTGATCTCCTTTGGAATGCTCTCTAATGATTGTTGCCAAGTCTTTCTAACTTTGTGCATAATCATTACAAGAGGATCAATGCATATAAGTTTAAAATCTAACAGATTTCAATAAATGACATGAATTTGGAATTCTTGTATTTGCAGTAAGGATTTGGGAGTGTGAAAAGAGAATCATTGAAGTTTGTGCCGGCTGTCGAGCTTCAGCAACTGGCCAAGGAGTTCTTGGATATGAGGCAGATGACGAAGACTGTGGCGGTCCGCTACCATGACATGCTCTGAGCTGATATTCGAGAGCATGTCAGTTTTTCAGCTTGCCCTACCTTGGACTCTATGATTGCCAGGGAGAGGGAGAGAGAGATAGATCTGGAGCACGTCCGGAAGAGGAAGACAGAGGAGGGACAGACAGGAGGGGCTTCGGGGAAGAAGCCCAAGGGATCGGATGGTAGGCCGAAAGGCCAGTCAGGACGGAGCTGCTGCAGGAAATGCAACAGGCCTCATGAAGGGGCATGTAGACTGGGATCGTTGGGCTGCTATAAGTGCGGCAAGTAGGGGCATTTCAGCAGGGATTGTACCGCCCCTGCACCTGTGATACAGACGTCTGAGTTGTTGTGTTTCCACTGCAACCAGAGGGGCCACAAGAAGGCCAATTGTCCCCAGTTGACATCACCAGTGTCGGTTTAGGCGCCAACTCCAGCTACCATGCGGATTACAGATGGCCAGCAGGGCAAGGCAGAGGCTCCAGTGGTGAGGAGCCGGGCATTTCAGCTGATTGCAGAAGAGGCACGCACCGCACCTGATGTGGTGACGGGTATGATTCTTTCCCTCTACTTTTTTTTTGTGAGTTATAATCTTGATATGTGCTCCGTGTATATGCTTTAGGATCGTTCCATGTGAAAAGTATTCCTGTTCAGGTGTTGTTTGACTCGGGTGCCACCCGATCATTTGTTTCCCTTGCACTTAGCAAGAGGTTTACTGAGTCTTCAGGCATGTTGGATTGCCCTTTAGAGGTAGAGATTGCTGATGATCGATCAGTGCGAGCGTCCGCAGTATTCAGGGATTGTGTCCTAAGGTTATTTGAGGAGTGCTATTTGGTGGATTTTGTTCCCATCCCGTTGCAGGGGAACAAGGTGATTATAGGCATGGATTGGTTGAGCCCTAATGGGGCGGTGATAGATTGCGCACAGCAGCTAGTGCGGATCAGGACCCCGAGTGGGGGAGAATTGGTGATCCACGGCGAGAGGCTGCAATGTGGACCTACAGTATGTTCAGCAGCGAGGGGTAGGTGCTACCTTCAGCAGGGTTGAGCGGGATATGTCGCGTATGTTCTGGATACTCAGGAGACGGCTAAAGTGACGGTGAGCAAGGTTCCAGTTGTGCGAGAATACGTTGATGTGTTCCAGGAGGAGCTTCCTAGGATACCTCCGGAGCGTCAGGTAGAGTTCATGATCGACCTAGTTCCCGGTGCGGCTCCGATAGCCAAGGCACCCTATCAGTTGGCTCCTCCTGAGATGCAGGACTTATCTACGCAGCTGCAGGAGCTGCTAGACAATTGATTTATTCGTCCGAGCAGTTCACCCTGGGGAGCCCCGATCCTGTTTGTGAAGAAGAAGGACGGGTCACATTGGATGTGCATAGATTACCGGGAGCTGAATAAGGTGACGGTGAAGAACCGTTACCCACTCCTGAGGATTGGTGACCTCTTTGATCAGTTGCAGGGAGCATCCTGGTTCTCCAAGATCTATTTGCGTTCAGGCTATCATCAGATGAGGGTTAGAGAGGAGGATATATAGAAGACCGTATTTCAGACGCGTTATGGCCATTATGAGTTCGTGGTGATGCCGTTTGGGCTCACCAATGCTCCTGTCGCGTTCATGGACCTCATGAATCGCGTTTGTAGACCGATGTTGGATCGGTCTGTGATAGTTTTCATTGATGACATCTTGGTTTATTACAAGACACAGGAGGAGCACGAGGAGCATCTGAGAGAGGTTTTGGAAACCTTAAGGAGGGAGAGCTTGTACGCCAAGTTCTCCAAATGTGAGTTTTGGTTGCGCGAGGTTCATTTTCTTGGGCACCTCGTCAACCAGAACGGGATTTCAGTAGACCCGGCCAAGGTGGAGGTCGTGATGAGGTGGGAGGTTCCGAAGTCTCCATCTGAGATTCAGAGTTTCCTAGGATTACCAAGCTACTATTGGAGGTTCATTCAGGATTTCTCCAAGATAGTCGTACCCCTGAAACGGTTGACTAGGAAAGTCGTGGTCTTCCGATGGGGGCCTGAGCAGCAGGCAGCGTTCGAGACTCTGAGGCAGAGATTGTGCGAGGTGCTGATCTTAGCCCTGCCCGAGGGCGTGGAGGATCTTGTGGTATATTGTGATGCGTCGATCTCAGGTTTAGATGCAGTGTTGATGCAGAGGGGGCATGTCATTGTTTATGCCTCGAGGCAACTGAAGCCTCACAAGGCGAACTACCCGATGCATGATTTAGAGTTAGGGGCGGTGGTTTTTGCCCTCAAGATTTGGCGGCCTTACCTCTACGGGGTTCGATGTACCATTTACACGGACCACAAGAGTTTGAGGTACCTCATGGATCAGCTGAATCTAAACATGAGGCAGCGTCAGTGGTTGGACGTGGTGAAGGATTATGATTTCGAGATTCTTTACCACCCGGGGAAGGCCAATGTGGTGGCCGATGCGCTTAGCCGCAAGGCGACGCCGATCAGGGGAATTTTCATGAGGATGACTGTGGTGACTCCCCTATTGGAGCAGATTCGGGAGGCTCAACAGGAGGCTATGAAGGAGGAACTTTGGAAGAGTGAGAGAATAGTGTGTCAAGTCACCTCCTTCGATTATGATAGTCGGGGGTTACTGACACTACACCGTAGGGTGTGGGTGCCATATCATGGAGGCATGCGCCAGATCTTGATGGAGGAGGCACACAAATCCTGATTCTCTATTCATCCATGGGCAACGAAGATGTATAGGGATCTTCGTCTAGACTATTGGTGGCCCTGCATGAAGCAGGACGTGGCGTGGTACGTTGAGCGGTGTTTGACCTGCAGGAAGGTCAAGGACAAGCATCAGAGACCGCACGGCAAGATACAGCCGTTGGACATCCCATTATGAAAATGGGAGGATATTACGATGGATTTTATCACAAAGCTTCCCCGGACGGCACGAGGAGTGGATTCGATTTGGGTCATCGTGGATCGATTGACCAAGAGTGCCCATTTTATTTCGATTCAGGAAAGTATCTCGACCGAAAGGTTGGCCGATATCTACATCAAGAGATAGTGGCACAACATGGGGTGCCAGTTTCAGTGATATCAGATCGAGATGTGCGGTTCACTTCCAGGTTTTGGAAGAAGTTTCATGATGAGTTGGGCACTCCCCTACACTTTAGCACCGCCTTTCACCTGCAGACGAATGGTTAGAGTGAGAGGACCATCCAGACTTTGGAGGATATGTTTTGGGCTTGCATGCTAGACTTCGGTTGTAGCCCGGGTGGGCAAGGTGGCATATAGGCTGGATCTGCCAGCCGAGCTCCTCCAGATCCACAGCACCTTCCATGTCTCCCAGCTATGGAAGTGCCTCGTGGATGACTCAGCGATGGTGCCTTTGGAGGATATACAGGTTGATGACAGTCTGAATTAGATTGAGCACTCAGTCGCAATCCTCGACCGGAAGTCAAAGGATCTAAGTAACAAGAGGGTGGAGCTAGTGAAAGTGCAATGGCAGCACCGCAAGAGTTCGGAATGGACTTGGGAGCCGGCAGAAGAAATGATGGAGCATTACCCCGAGCTGTTTCAGGATCGAGCAGCAGACGTCGAGGACGAAGTCTAAAATAAGTGGGGGAGATTTGTAGCACCTTATTCCTAGTACATAAAATTTATCTAAGAATTCATCATTTTTAGCCTTGGACTCGGTGAGTTGTAGGTCAGATTCGCTGAGTAGGGACGGGGTCCGGGAACACGTTTAAGTTGGTGACTCAGCGAGTCCATATTCTGGACTCAGCGAGTCACCGCTGTCTGTTGAAACCCTAAATTTCAAGGGTTTGCACCCTATTTAAACCCCTCATTTCCGCCCCAAGCTCGCCCCCATTCACCCTCAGAGCCCTATACTTCGTTTAAGCTTGTTCCTTGTGAGATTGAAGCATTTTGGTGTGTTTTCTTGAAGATTTGGAGAGGGAAGGAGAGTAGATCAAGAAGAGAAGAAGGAGGCCAAGCTTATTGGTGTTATATCAGTGATTTCCTTGAGGTATAACTCATTTTCCCTCTGTTTTTATGCTTGTTGTCCCTTGTAGCTCCATAAAAGTCTTTCTTGAACCTTTTTCCAAGCTTGTGCATGAAGTAGAATTCGTAATGGGTTGATTATCCGCTAGATCTAGTCATGTTTGAGCTCTAGAAGCTCAGATCTATAACCTTTATGGGAGTAAATTGCTTGAATGTCCTAGATCTACCCTTTTGGTGCATTTTGAGCCCTAAAACTTTCATGGATGTTTATTTACACGTAAAGTTGGAAATTTTACGTGTAAACCAGGCCCTAGGAACCCAGATCTATGAATGGCATGGGCTGGATTCAAGCAAAATCGCGTGTATAGTATTTACATGTGGCAGACTCGGCGAGTCGTTCATCTGACTCGGCGAGTCGAGTCGCGAGTCCCCGAGTTTTCCCCTTTTTCATGTTTGCGGGTTGGAGTAGTGCATCATAGGGTGTGATTCAGTGGGTTGGAAGCCAGACTCACTCATGTAGTAACTCGGCGAGTCAATGCCATGACTCGGCAAGTTCAACGCAATCTTCTTGCCTCAAGAATAGACTCGGCGAGTTGTTCATACAGCTCGGCGAGTCTCAGCATTGAGTGTTCATCAGATGAAGAAGAACTCGACGAGTTGTTCATACAACTCGCTGAGTAGGATGAAGGACTATTGGCCTTTAGCTTAAAAGGAAAACTCATCGAGTCAATGCCAAACTCGACGAGTAGAGATGGGATACTGGTCAAACAAAGGGATAGGGACTCGGCGAGTTGGCAGGCCAACTCGGCGAGTCGGGTCAACTGGATGATGACTTTGACTTTAACTCATGGCTTGGTTAAGGGTAAATGGTCAATTTACCTTGAGGTCGGTTAGTAGTATTTGACTAAGTGTTTGGTGGGAATTGCAGCCGGAGCATCTCCGGAGCAGCAGCAACAGCAGACAAACCATTCCCACATAGATCAGTAGCTACTACGAGGTGAGTTACCTTCCAGTAGCGGTGGGTCTAAGGCCACAATGCCGGCCCATCAATAGGAGTCGTATGATAGATTATTGTCTTTGTGATATCATCTAGGCTTGCTACTACATGATATGTTATATGCTAGCATGATATGTTATATGTGATAGTAGTAAAGTTCGGTTGTTAGGACCGAAGGGTAGTCAGACACCCCAGACACGTATGACAGTGTGTGATTATATGTTTGCATGCTGGCTTGTTATATTATATGAGATAGAGGTAGTAGGAGATGACGAGTCCCCGAGTTCGGTTGATAGGACTGAAGGGTAGTTCAGGCACCCCAGATATGTCTGATAATATGTTATGTTATGATATATGTGATAGTAGCAGTAGGGGGTGAAATAGTCCTCGAGGTTCGGTCGTCAGGACCGAAGCGTAGTCAGCACCCCATAATGGCTTGACATGGGTAGTCAGCACCCCAGAATGGCTTGACACGGGTAGGTCGGCACCCTAGAATGGTCGTACCGTGTAGGTCGGGCACCCTAGAAATGCCTGGCAATATGTATGATATGCGATTATATGGTATGCGGTATGATGGGGGAACTCACTAAGCTTCGTGCTTTCAGTTTTCAGTTTTGGTTTCAGGTACCTCTTCTTCGAAGGGGAAGGAGCTTGCGCGGTAGCGGTACATTACACACCTGCTTGCATTCCGCATTATGATATCTTTCTGGGAAATTGTACTCTGACACTTTTATGATTATGACAATGTTCTTCCGATGTGCAACATATTTTGTGGAATGAAATGATTGTTAAATGATTTATTCCTAAATGTTTTACTAAGTACACATTTTAAAAACGAAATTTGTTGGCTCGTATTTTTGGGTTGTTACAGTTTGTCTCGATAAGTTGGACCATGTGATAGCTCGGCGAGTTAGAGGTTAACTCGACGAGCTGGACTTTCATAAGACTACTGAGGAATGTTGGGACTTGACGAGTCGCACGAGTGCACTCGGCGATTCAGGTCAACTAGGGCTATTGACTCGAGTTTGACTTCTGTTGACTTTAAGGTTTGGTCAAACGGAGCAATAGAGATCAGGGAGGGGTAAAATTGTCTTTTACCCAATCCTAGGGCTAGAGTGAAGGACAGGACAACTTTTGTTCTATTTAGGTATGAGTAGAGTATTGACTAGAGACGCTTATATAATGTGTTAGGTGGAGGCTAGTTCAAGATTTCTGAGTAAGTGACTGTAATTTGCTAGTTTACTAGGTGAGACTTCTCAGTATACTTTACCTTGAGTGGTATTTATGTGTGACCAGAGGGTCTTATGTGCTTACTTGAGTTATTCATTTTGTTTGTGTGATATATATGTTATGTTATGTATTACCTAGACCAAACAGGAGTGTCCGACGAGCTGTAAGACCGGAGGGTCCTCACTGAGAGTGGACCAGAGGGTCCAACGACGCATGGGAGTGGAGGGTCCCACTGAGACACATAGACCTGAAGGTCTTACAGATTTATACCCTCGAGTGGCTAATGTGTTGTACGTGGTATTTTGGGGAACTCACTCAGCTTCGTCCTTACCGTGTTATGTGTTATGTGTTTCAGGTACCTCCGAGGATCGTGGGAAGGCACAGGCATGATTGTACAAACACATCTGAGTTGGAGTTATATTTATTTTGGATCCTGGATTGTGAAAAACAATTCTTGTAATGTGTACTGATATTTGATACTTGATGTTTTTGGAGAAAATGTGTTATGTGTTTTTAAAGTGTTTGAAAAAGGAAAATTTTGGTTAGAAACCCTTTGATATTCCTCATTAATTCATAGATGTTCATAAATATATATATATATATATATATATATATATATATATATATATATACGGGCAAGATATTGACTACATACAGCTAAATACACATGCATAAACATCCCCCGTACATTGATCAGTAGAATGAATACAAAAATTTAAAGTGGTCCTAAACTCAAAAAGAAGTGAAGATGAGAGTCCTTTGGTAAACATGTTTGCATACTAAGCGAAGAGGGCACGTGTAATACTCGAATCCGTCCTCGAGCAACCTTGTCACGAACGAAACGAATGTTATCTCTATATGCTTTGTTCATTCATGTTGAAATGGGTTGGCTTACATGTAGATGACATTGATGTTCTCACAATACATAATGTTTGCTTTCTGGTTAGGCAACACACTTCACTCAAAATATTATGGTTCTAACTTGTTTCCACGATTACATTAACAACTGCATGATATTCAACCTCAACACTACATTGAGAGACAATGCCTTGCTGTTTAGAGGAACAAGAGATGATTTTATCACATACCCGGATGTAATCTATGTTTGGTAGGACATCTCCAAGCCTATATTTGAATAGGTAACATGATTCGCAGTCGGGTAAACATGTATTTGAAGACCATGATCAAAAGTGCCTCGTATGTAGCGTATAATGCGCTTGATGTCATGTAGATGAGGCTCTCATGGATAATGAATATATACACAAAAATGTTGAACAGCAAAAGCAATATTGGGTTTTGTGAATGTCATATACTGAAGGGCTCTAACGAGGCTATGAAATAGGGTAGGGTCGGTTACAGGTGGTCCAGAGGCATCCAGTTTGTGAACTGGTTCAGCTGGTGTGTGACATGGGTTAAAGTTCATCATGTTGGCATGGTCCAATATATCAATGACATACTTATGATGTGAGAAAAAGGGACCAGAGGCAGATCAAACATCTAATATGCCAAGAAAGTAGTTTATGGCATCGAGATCAGTCATGGAAAACACCTAGCTAAGCTGTGAAATGATATAGTGACGTAACCTTATAGAGGATGTTATGACAATGATGTCATAAACATAGAGTAAGAGATATTTTATGTTCGTTGATGTTCGAAGGATGAAGAGTGATGGGTCAATGCGACTCTTCTAAAATCCAGTAGTGGTGGCATGTTTTGTAAAATGATGATACTAGTCCCTAGGGGCCTGCTTGACGCAATAAAGATATATCTGCAATAAATAGTAACAGTCAGGAAACTGAGAATTTGGAAGCCGAGAGGTTGATGCATATATGATGTCTCTTGAAGGTGACCGTAAAGAAATGCATTCTTCATGTAAAGCTGATGAATGGGCCACTGTCGAGAAACTGCAATGTTGAGTTTTGTGTGTGTGTGTGTGGTAGCCATTTTGACAATCGGACTAAAGTATTATCACAATCATCACAATCCACCCCTTTGTTGACTCTGCCCGTTGGAAACAAATCATTCTTTGTAGTGTGATATAGTACCACTTGCATGAAATTTTTGGCGGACAAGCCAAATGGAGCAAACAATATTGACCCCTAAGGTTAAAGGAGAAGCTGCTATGTACCATTAGTCATAAGAGAATTAAATTCAACATTAATGGCTTTTCACCAGTTTGAGTCTTCCATACCTCTAAGTGGGACCGAGGGGACAGCGGACATAGAGGATATATGAATGTTGATACGGTTAATGATTTTGACAATCTTGATTTTTGAACAGGTTGTCATAGGATGAGAGGGAGGAGGTGGAATGGGTTCACTCGAAACTGTAGGCGAGGTGTAACACTGAATTTTTCAAACAAAATTTTCGATTTTTATAAAAGCATAATTCCATCAATATTCATAGAAACAACCCCTTTTTAATTGTTCAACAATATATTACAAAATCCCAAGATCAAAATGTCAAGCTCCAAACGTGTGTGTACGGATCAAGCCGGCGCCTTCCCACGGTCGTCACTAGTACCTGAAACAAATAACATCAACACTGTAAGCACAAGGCTTAGTGAGTTCCCAAAATACTACATATAACACATATTAGCCACTCGAGGCTATAACTCTGTGGGTCCGTGCACCCAAACTCTGTGAACCCTCAGGTTCTAACTCTGTGAACCTTCCGGTTCTAGCTCTGTAAACATGCACAACATCAAACACATAAAAGTAATGCAGTACAACACATAACATACATAGCATACAAATACTCTAACACATAACTCTGGTTACCTACTCAAGGTAAAGTATAGTGAGAAGACTCACCTCGTGTGTCTCGGTAAACCGTAACCCTGAAATCACTAAACACTCGATCCGCCGAGATGAAGTCCCCCTATAGCACAATATATCTCTAATTAACACTTTCTCAACTAGGGTTGACCATACCATAACAGGACAATCTAGGTCAACGCTGGTCAACGGTTAACTTGACCGGACTCGGCGAGTGCACTATAGCGACTCGGCGAGTCTGAGCGCAATCACAAATTTCCCTGGAATCCTCTCTTGACACGTCGAGCATCCCTTCCCAACTCGACGAGCTCCACCTGGCACGAGTTGTGGGGCCACCACGACTCAACTCGCCGAGTCTCAAGAACGACTCGGCGAGTCCGGTTTGACTCGGTCCACCTGTCCATCCTGACTCCCCCTTGACCCACTGAGTTCACTCATCCCAACTCGGCGAGGCCACTCGCTGAGTGGTCGTGCAGCATTCAAGCTACTCGTCGAGTCTGTTCTTCGGACTCGGCGAGTCAGAGCCATGCACTGACTCAATCTTGCTCTAAAGGCCAGATCCAGTCCACTAATCCATAGATCCAGTCCCCCCATGCTTATTTAGCACGTAAAGTCACAACCTTGATGCATAAATAACCTCTACATGATCACAAATGATGTTTTTGACTCAACTACTTCAACACAAGGCCAAGGACTCCATTTCCACCCATAAAGCTTGATGAGTGAGGCCCTCTGGACCTCTATGGATCCAGATCCATGGTCTCAACTCAAAGAGGGAACCAAAGGGGCACCAAATCACCCCATAAATGACCATATTAAGCCCTAACTTGCATTAAGTTTCACCAAACAGAAAATGGTCCGAAAATAATACCTCTAGAGTGATGATCCAAGCTCCAAATCCACGAAATAGCAACCTCCTTTGCTTCCTCTTGCCTAGAGCCTCCTTCTTCTTGCTAAACAACACTCACAAGGTCAAGATTTGCTCTCAATCCTTCACCAAACGCTCAATAACTCTAGGGACACACTCTGGGGGTTGGATGAGCGCAAATGACGGCCATAAGGCCCCTTAAATAGGCCACAAACCCGGGGATTTAGGGTTCCATAACACAGCGCAGACTCGCCGAGTCCATACCCTGGACTCACCGAGTCCAAGCGCGCACCTTCGCTCAATCCCGCGTCTCTACTCGGCGAGTCTGAGCCCCGACTCGCCGAGTCCCTCTTACAAAATAACACAATTAAACTTACATTATACCTGGTAAAATCTGGATGTTACAACTCTCCCCCACTAGAACTGGACTTCGCCCTCGAAGTCTCGCTCTAAAACAGCTCCGGATGCTGCTCCCGCATCATATCCTCCGGCTCCCAGGTCATCTCTGATCCCTTCCGATGTTGCCACTGAACCAATACCAGAGGTACCTCCTTGTTCCTCAAAACTTTGATCTTCCGATCCCTAATAGCCACTGGTCTCTCCGCATAATTCAGGCTCGCATCAACCTGAATATCCTCAAGTGGAACTACTGCCGACTCATCGGCTATGCATTTCCTCAACTGCGATACATGAAAAGTGTTGTGAATCTGTCCCAACTCTGCTGGTAACTCCAGCCGATAGGCTACCCGGCCCACCCTGGCGATCACACGAAATGGGCCAATAAACCGGGGTCCCAATTTGCCCGTCTTCCTGAACCGGATCACTCCTTTCCAAGGAGAGACCTTCAGGAGAACAAAGTCGCCGACCTGAAATTCCAATTCGGACCGGCTCCTATCCGCGTAACTCTTCTGCCGGCTCTGAGCGGTCAATAACCTCTGCCTGACCAGCTGTATCTGCTCTGTCGTCTGATTCACGATCTCTGTACTGCCCATTACCCTTTGCCCAACTTCTCCCCAACATATGGGAGTCCGACACCTCCTACCATATAACAGCTCAAAGGGCGGCATACCAATGCTCGAATGATAGCTGTTATTGTAGGAAAACTCCGCTAGAGGCAAATACGAGTCCCAACTACCCCCAAAATCCAATACACAAGCTCGAAGCATGTCCTCGAGTGTCTGTATCGTCCGCTCACTCTGACCGTCGGTCTGGGGGTGGTACGCGGTACTAAAATGCAACTTAGTACCCAACTCCTCATGAAATTTCTTCCAAAAACGGGAAGTGAAACGCACATCGCGGTCTGAAATAATCGAGATCGGCACCCCATGCCGAGACACAACCTCCCTCACGTAAACCTCCGCCAACTTCTCTGCTGAAGAACTCTCACTGATGGCAAGAAAGTGAGCGCTCTTTGTCAATCTATCCACAATCACCCAAATCGCATCAACTCCTCTGGCAGTCCTCGGCAATTTGGTGATAAAGTCCATAGTGATCTGTTCCCACTTCCACTCGGGAACCTCCAATGGCTGCAACTTGCCATGCGGTCTCTGGTGTTCGGCCTTTACCCTTCGACAGGTCAAACACCTCTCGACAAACCATGCTACATCTCTCTTCATACAGGGCCACCAATACTCCTTCCTTAGATCCAAATACATCTTCGTGGCCCCGGGGTGGATCGAAAATTTCGATCTATGAGCCTCCTCCATCAATGTAGCACGGGTACCGCCCACAAACGGTACCCAGATCCTGCCCTGATAAGTCATAAGGCCTCGACTATCCGATACAAACTCAGAAACCATCCCAACAACCCGCTCTCTCTTCTGCATCTCCGGACGCACGGCCTCGGCCTGAGCCCCACGAATGGCGTCCAGAACTGGAGTTATCACGGTCAATCTCAAACATACATCCCGCAGGGGAGTACTCTCCGCCCTGCGACTCAATGCGTCGGCTACCACATTAGCCTTGCCCGGGTGGTACAAGATCTCACAATCATAATCCTTGACCACATCTAACCATCTCCTCTGCCGCATATTTAGGTTAGGCTGATCCATCAAGTACTTCAAACTCTTATGGTCCGTGTAAATCGTACAACGAACTCCATACAAGTAGTGCCGCCAGATCTTGAGGGCGAACACCACTGCCCCCAACTCCAAATCATGTGTGGGGTACCTCGTCTCGTGAGGCTTCAACTGCCTCGATGCATAAGCTATCACATGACCCTTCTGCTTCAATACCGCTCCCAATCCTAGGATCGATGCATCGCAGAATACCACAAAACCTTCCATACCTTCCGGAAGGGCTAATACTGGAGCTTCACACAACCTCTGGCGAAGCGTCTCAAAGGAGGTCTGCTGCTCGGGACCCCATGCAAATGCCACACCCTTCCGGGTCAATCTGGTGAGTGGAACCGCAATCTTGGAGAAATCCTTAATAAATCTCCGATAATATCCTGCCAACCCGAGAAAACTCCGTATCTCAGAAGGTGACCTCGGCACCTCCCACCTCATCACTGCGTCAACCTTGGCCGGATCGACCAATATCCCCTTCTGGTTAACGAGATGTCCCAGAAACTGGACCTCCCGTAACTAGAAATCGCACTTGGAGAACTTTGCGTAAAGTTTCTCCGCTCTCAAAACCCCAAGCACCTCCCTCAGATGCTCCTCGTGCTGCTCACTAGATCTCGAATATACCAGAATATCATCAATGAAAACAATCACCGACCGATCCAACATCGGCCGACATACCCTGTTCATGAGGTCCATGAACACAGCCGGGGCATTAGTGAGCCCGAAAGGCATCACCACAAACTCATAATGCCCATAACGTGTCCTGAATGCTGTCTTCTGGACGTCCTCGTCCCGCACTCTCACCTGATGATAGCCCGACCTCAAATCAATCTTGGAGAACCAAGATGCTCCCTGTAGCTGATCGAATAAATCGTCGATCCTCGGCAGCGGGTAACGGTTCTTGACCGTCAGCTTATTCAATTCCCGGTAATCAATACACATGAGATGCGAGCCATCCTTCTTCTTCACAAACAAGATGGGTGCTCCCCACGGCGAGCTACTCGGCCGAATAAACCCCTTCCCCAGCAACTCCTGAAGTTGCGAGGATAACTCCTGCATCTCTGGAGGCGCAAGGCGATACGGCACCTTAGCAATAGGTACGGCCCCCGGGACCAAATCGATGCCAAACTCCACTTGCCTCGCGGGAGGCACACCTGGTAACTCTTCGGGAAATACATCTGGAAACTCCCGCACCACCGGAACTTCCTCCACAGAGCTCGGTCTCTCGGAGATCACTCGCGTATCCATCACATACGCTACATAACCCTTACAGCCCTGCTGTAAACACTGCCTTGCCCTAGCATCCGAACAAAAGGCTGATCCAGAACGTGTACCCTCGCCGTATACTGAAAGAACTCCCCCACTAGGATCTCGTATAGTCACCAGCTGTCGCTCGCAATCGATAACCGCACCGAATCGGCTCAACCAATCCATGCCCACTATAACACAAACATCACCCATCGCAATCGGAATCAGGTCGATCGGAAACTCGACCCCGAATATCTCCAATACACATCCCCGGAAGACCTCTGTAGCACAAATCACTCTGTCGGCGGCTATGGAAACCCGCAGGGGCCGACTCAATACTCCACGACTAACACTGATGCGCTGACTAAATGCCAAAGACACAAAAGATCGACTCGCACCCGAGTCAAATAACACTAAAGCAGGTACAGAATTCACAAGGAAGGTACCTAAGCATAGCATGATATAAGCATAATATCTCAACATCATAAACAATAATGAAAAGGAAACATACCAGCCACAACGTCGGGTGCGGCGCGGACCAATTCCGCAGTCAGCTGGAAGGCTCTCCCCCGAGCCCTTGGTGCCTCGGCCTTCACGGGCCGACTCTCTGCAGCAGCAGCTCTGATGGCGGCGGGGGCAGACCCCTGAGATGCCCCGCGCAGCAGTGGACACTCCGCCTTCCGGTGTCCGGTCTGGTTGCAGTGGAAGCACACTGCAAATCCCTTGGGGCAGTCCTTAGCCATATGCCCCTCCTTGCCACATTTGTAGCAAGACCCTGCCCGACAGGCGCCATCGTGACCCTTGCCGCACTTCCCACAAGTGCGGCCCTTCTGGCTCCCGGGTCTGGGATCAGCGGGCTTGGCCCGCTTGGCTGCCGGCTGGGACTGTGCCGGCCGCCGATCCCTCCCCATAGACTCCGCCTCCTCCCTGGCCTGAGTCTCAAGCTCAATCTCCCTCTTCCGAGCATTTGCCTGAAGCTCGGCAAATGTCCAGTACGAGGAGTTCGCAGCGAACTCCCGAATATCCCGTCTCAAAATGCTCAGATAACGGCTCATACGTGCCTGCTCGGTGGATACGTGCTCAGGGCAAAACATCGCCCTCTCCTAAAACATCCTCGTAATCGCTGTAACTGACTCGGTACCCTGCTTGAGGGTCAGAAACTCCTGTGCCAGACGTTCCCTCTCCACCGGAGGAACATACTCATCTCGGAACATGGAAGTGAACCTCTCCCAGGTCACTGCCGAAAGCTCAGTCGGTGTGAAATGCACAGTCACAAATTTCCACCAGTCCTTCGCTCCCAAGCGAAGCTGGTTCAGTGCGAACCGAACCTTCAAATGCTCAGGGGACGAGCAAGTGAAGAAGCATCCCTCCATATCAGATATCCACCTCATAGCTGCCACCGGGTCCTGCGTACCATCAAACTCTGGTGGCTTGGTGTTGCTGAACTCCCTGAACAACATCGCATCACCTCCCTGGGGTCTCGCCGCAGCAATCGCTGCGGTAGCTGCTGCAACCGCAGCCTCAGAAAGAGCGGCATAGCGCTCGTCAAACATCTCAATCAAAGCGGTCTTAATAGACCCGAACATCTCTGGTATCTCGGCTCTGATGACCGCAGCCACCTCCTCATGAATGATCTGTCGAATGTCCTCATCACTAGATCCGGCATCCTCCGGCATGTGTCGTGTCCTCACCATGATCAACCTCTGAAATACAACATGTGATAATTAGAATTCACTCGAACACCCTTACATTCAACAATCCACCCCTCCTTGATTCTTGGCATCCCCAGATTCTTATTTGAACTGTGTACCGCTCCGGTGCTTTTAGTAGTACGGGCCCAATACTACTGTCCGCACCGTCTCGGTACACACCCCAAATCATCCTCTTCGGATCCCAGTCCCCAAGTACTCTATTATACTTAAATCTCTTTGAACAGATCTCACACAAAACCCTAGCTGCTACCTAATTACTCTCAGCGTCTCGTAGCAGTTCACCATTCCCTAAGCTAAGGCATCACACAAACAGGCCACTCTAGCCCTATCAGCAATACCTAGCCTACTCTAGCATGCACACACATCACAATAATAGTTATTACATAACAAAAGATATTTTGGGAATTCACCGTTCGGGCGCTGACTGATCGTACACATGTTTCTTCCTGGAAAACCCTTTACTCTTAGAAAATTTTTGGTTTTTATTTTGAAAATATCTCTTCATTTCCTCAGTTTGAGTTCAAATACCCCCGAAGGTGTACCTGAATCCCTCAAACCAAGGCTCTGATACCAATTTGTAACACTGAATTTTTCAAACAAAATTTTCGATTTTTATAAAAGCATAATTCCATCAATATTCATAGAAACAACCCCTTTTTAATTGTTCAACAATATATTACAAAATCCCAAGATCAAAATGTCAAGCTCCAAACGTGTGTGTACGGATCAAGCCGACGCCTTCCCACGGTCGTCACTAGTACCTGAAACAAATAACATCAACACTGTAAGCACAAGGCTTAGTGAGTTCCCAAAATACTACATATAACACATATTAGCCACTCGAGGCTATAACTCTGTGGGTCCGTGCACCCAAACTCTGTGAACCCTCAGGTTCTAACTCTGTGAACCTTCCGGTTCTAGCTCTGTAAACATGCACAGCATCAAACACATAAAAGTAATGCAGTACAACACATAACATACATAGCATACAAATACTCTAACACATAACTCTGGTTACCTACTCAAGGTAAAGTATAGTGAGAAGACTCACCTCGTGTGTCTCGGTAAACCGTAACCCTGAAATCACTAAACACTCGATCCGCCGAGCTGAAGTCCCCCTATAGCACAATATATCTCTAATTAACACTTTCTCAACTAGGATTGACCATACCATAACAGGATAATCTAGGTCAACGCTGGTCAACGGTCAACTTGACCGGACTCGGCGAGTGCACTATAGCGACTCGGCGAGTCTGAGCGCAATCACAAATTTCCCTGGAATCCTCTCTTGACACGTCGAGCATCCCTTCCCAGCTCGACGAGCTCCACCTGGCACGAGTTGTGGGGCCACCACGACTCAACTCGCCGAGTCTCAAGAACGACTCGGCGAGTCCGGTTTGACTCGGTCCACCTGTCCATCCTGACTCCCCTTGACCCAAAGAGTTCACTCATCCCAACTCGGCGAGGCCACTCGCTGAGTGGTCGTGCAGCATTCAAGCTACTCGCCGAGTCTGTTCTTCGGACTCGGCGAGTCAGAGCCATGCACTGACTCAATCTTGCTCTAAAGGCCAGATCCAGTCCACTAATCCATAGATCCAGTCCCCCCATGCTTATTTAGCACATAAAGTCACAACCTTGATGCATAAATAACCTCTACATGATCACAAATGATGTTTTTGACTCAACTACTTCAACACAAGGCCAAGGACTCCATTTCCACCCATAAAGCTTGATGAGTGAGGCCCTCTGGACCTCTATGGATCCAGATCCATGGTCTCAACTCAAAGAGGGAACCAAAGGGGCACCAAATCACCCCATAAATGACCATATTAAGCCCTAACTTGCATTAAGTTTCACCAAACAGAAAATGGTCCGAAAATAATACCTCTAGAGTGATGATCCAAGCTCCAAATCCACGAAATAGCAACCTCCTTTGCTTCCTCTTGCCTAGAGCCTCCTTCTTCTTGCTAAACAACACTCACAAGGTCAAGATTTGCTCTCAATCCTTCACCAAACGCTCAATAACTCTAGGGACACACTCTGGGGGTTGGATGAGCGCAAATGACGGCCATAAGGCCCCTTAAATAGGCCACAAACCTAGGGATTTAGGGTTCCATAACACAGCGCAGACTCGCCGAGTCCAAGCGCGCACCTTCGCTCAATCCCGCGTCTCTACTCGGCGAGTCTGAGCCCCGACTCGCCGAGTCCCTCTTACAAAATAACACAATTAAACTTACATTATACCTGGTAAAATCCGGATGTTACACGAGGATTGATCCAAAAAGGATACGGAAGGAGAGTCCTCGTGAAGAGAAACCTTGGTGGTGTATGATGGTGATTCGGTTAGAGTGATGGATTTAAAAGGAAAGGTTGTTTCTATAGTGGTGTTAATTATGATGGCATGTGCGGAACAAGAAAAGATCTAGTGAATCATCATCCAAATCATAAACACATGGAGTAAATAAACTTTTTAAGCTCTCATTAGTTGAATTAGAAAGAGTAAAAATTGGTTTGCTAGTTTCTCTCTCTAAAACTAATTCTCTCCAAATGGTTCACTACATAATAAAAGTCACTCACTTCCTAATTATAGGAAATACTCAACCCACACATACAAGAGGGTAAGCCTTAAAACTCCACATCCAAGCATGAATTTGCACCCTAACATTCTCCCCCTCAAAGTTAGGATTGGATTGGGACAAACCGATATTTTGAGACAATGTAATGTAAAACTAATCAAATTTAGGTCAAAATATAACTTTCCTAAAATCTTATTTGGGTTAAATAAAGTGGTGGGAATCGTAACAAGGTTTTCATGCATATAAAGAACACTAAAATCCGAGTTATAAAAAAGAAGTTATAACCATTTTAAGATTCCCGACAAAACCAGCAACACTGATTAAACGAAAAACGCGAAGTTTCAATACAATAGTTTTTAGCCTTAAGTATCTAAATGAAAGTTGTAGATAACATTAAACCATAAACGTACGTAAAAAGAACGTCCAAATCTGACTTCGTATGAAGAAGTTATGATTTTTCCAAGTTCCGGATATATAGCAGTAGACAGCTAAAAACTCGAAATAGAGATCGAGAGACTTTTGGATGAAACAACCTAAATGAGAATTGAAGGTCTCAACAATATTAGCGCAATAGTATAAAATCTAACGAAAACAGACATCGGATAAAGAAGTTATTGATTTTTAACGGACTTTTTGTGTCCCGGCCTATTAAAAATAAATCAAAATTAGCCGATGAAATCTAAATGAGACTTGTAGAGTATATTCTCACATTCGCGTTCATATAAAGAACGTCAAAAACGGAGCTCGTACACGAAAGTTACGGATTTTACAAGTTCGAGACCCGAAATCCGAGGCTGTCAGGCTTGCCACGACGTGGCACAGTTGGTCGCGACCCGGAAAGTGACTGAGAGTGTCCAATCAATGGAAGATGATAAGTTTGACTCACCACGACGTGGCACACCCTTTGCCACGACGTGGCACACAATATATTGCCCTATAAATAGATTTCAAGGGCTCCAGGTTTCATTGCTCAGTTCCCTTCTTTCTCGAGCCAAAACTCTCCGTTTAAGCCCCCGAAGCCCTCCCGAAGCCCTGGTTTTCACATTCAAGTCCCGAAGGAAGGTTTCGCATTCTCGAGATTCCCGAGAATTCCCGAGAAAATCAACTTTTCCAAGTCAAAGTTCTACTCGATTTTCATCTCACTTTCTCCCAATCAATCAAGTGAGTTCATACCCCTTACTTAACCATTTAAATGGTTTTAAATGTTTATAAATGCTTTATGGGGGGGTGGAATACAAGGTGAATCAGGTTTAGTTATTATATCAATCACATGTGATTAATAACTAGCATGCAAATGCAATTACTATACGTTAACTGTTTTACCAAACAGATTTCTTCAAATGACTTTCCTAAACGATTTTACATGTTTAAAACTCTTTAGCAAATTGTCTTACACACTGTAAGTTACTTTCAAAATCTGTTACAAATGTGTTTTCAAACAAAGGTTCTCCTTATACTTAAACTGCCTTATCAAACAAACTACTTTCAATCATTTTATAAACTGACATCAGGTCATCATTTCTTAGTATTAAACTTTTCAAAGGTTTTACAAAACTTCTTTTACGCTTTCATATTGTCAAATGCATGCCTACATATGTATAGTCATATAAATAATGTTTAAAGGACTTAGGACGGTTAGCTCACTTTATTTCCTTTTCTTCGTTGGGATGTGGCCTTAGAGCATCGGTTGCTTGTCCGAATGTCATCTAACTATTATTTATATATCATGTATACATATATAGGTATAAAGGTTCCATTAGTTAGTTCAGGACCTTTGGGTAGCAAAGTTATACTACCGGTTATACTCGTACATTACTAGTAACTATAATAGGTATAGTTAGGAGATACTGCTTACAATTCCAAGTACAAGGAATCAGACAAGAGTCAATTCATTCATGAGTCTATACCAATACATTACATGTTACATGAATAAGTTTACATATATACGCTTACATGAATACGTGTACATAGATACGCTCACATGAGTACATTTACACAGATACGCTTACAGAGATACGCTTACATGAACACGTCTACATTAATACGTTTAATAGATACTATTACATAGGATCTATTACTAAAGTTTCGGGACTTACCATTCCATACCCAAAGCTATTAGCTACATTAGGGAAAACGAGCGTCGACGGGTGTCCACGGTTGTACTGTTCGGCGAGTTTCCACGCCGTGAATATCCTAGTGCAAAAGGATACATTTTTAGTTATTATATTATTTTCCTTCCTTTACTTTGTGACACATTCACATGAACGACGAGGTAGGACATATTTGATATAGATAAACTATTTTCCTTATTACCTTTATACTGTGACTCATACACATAAACGACGAGGTAGACTATAACTTTTATAATAATAGTTAAACAAGGGAAAAACCGTCACACCTACAGTGATGCTTACTTACAAAACAGTCGGGTCTTGGTAGAAAACTACTTTCAAAACAGTCGAGTCTTCGTAGAAGACTACTTGTATACTAGTAGGAAATATAGGATTTCCTAGGGTTTTCAAACGTTTACAATTACTTACAAACATTTTCCAACTTTCCTCCAAATGTTTACAAGTCATTACTTTACAGATTTTACAAATCAAAGACACATTAATACTTATGAATTCGCCAACTTTATTGCTGATACTCGCTTTCAAAATAACTTGTATTCTCAGGTCACAAATAGACAGGTACGACGACCAGGTTTTGTGAAGATGGAGAAATCAAGACTCCTCTTTTATTTTGATTATTTATTATGTTGTCTTATACTATGAAAGAACACACTTGTAATTAAAATTATACTATTAATGCAATGGATGATATTGTTGCTTGTTTACTACTTTACATTGTTGTGATACATTACAAGACGTCCTCTACCCCAGAACGTTTCCGCCGTTCTCGGTTTTGGGGTGTGACAGATGTCTCGGCTTCAATATCCAACGAGCTCATGCAATCAAAAGACCAAAATCCCCCTCAAAATGATACTGGTCTTCAAATCCGCAAATGAATACCCGAAAATCCACTTCATATACCTACTCTTCATTATCCCTTTCTTATAATCAAAAAAATGATTATAAAACCCATTAAGGATCAGAAGCGCCTGATAATTCATCTTCACAATACCCCCCCTTGATGTGTGCCAAAAATGAAACCTTGAAAATCTTGCATGGAAAAACAATCACGAAAAAAACTCGAAAAAATTTCTAATTCGTGAAAATTTTCGAGTTTTGGGTTAGAGTTGCAAGATTTTCCAAAATTCGGGTAAAAACTATCACTCTGTAACACTCTTATCCGAATCAACTTCTAGTCTGAGGTTGTGGCTCGAGGGTCAGTCATTATAAGGATTATGGCTTTTGGGAAGGTAAGACCTAGACCCATTTGGGTGCGGGTGATGTATTAGAAGTGATCTGGGTGTTTGGTTCGTGTTTTGGAACCTAGGGGTATTTCGATAAAGTGGCAGTTCTGGATTTTGTGGAAAATGGATTTTTGTTCTGAAGGTATTAAGAAAGGTTTAGGTTGTTAGAAGTGTAGAGCCTCTCGTCACCTTTCTCTGGATATAAGGATCATCGGAATCAGACGTATAACGAAGAAGTTATGGCCATCGGAAGTTTCGTGGTTTTTGAGGCTTAGTCGAGTACGTAGGGAGTACACAAAGAGTACGCGGGGAGTACTAGGGAAGAAAGGAGTATGCTTGGGTACTGACCAGGATGGTCGCGAATGTTCCCTGGAGTACGCTGGGCGTACAGTCATATCAGAACCCTATTTTAGGGTGGACCCATATTAAGCTCCTTATCTCATAACCTAACCCTAAGATCTTCAGCCTCCATCCCTCCAAACCTTAGAAATCGACCCTTAGCCTCCATTTGAGTAATTTAATAGCTTCAATGTGATTTTTGGTGTGTTTTGGTGCTAGAGGAGGAAGAAGGAACTTCTTGAAGAGTCATTGTTTGAATTGAAGCTTTTGGATCCAAGCTTGGTGCACCTAGATCTATCTTCTGGAGGTATAAAGTCTCAACCTTTACAACTCTTTCATGTAGATCTAGCTAAGTGGTACATTGTTATGATTTTGGTCCCTTTGATGTGGTTCTTGTGAGTAGAAATTACTCCAGAACCTTTGAACCTCTTATTTGCTCCTAACTAAGGTTATGAAGTCATAAAGTTTGGATCTTGAGGAGTGTAAACCTTCCATGCATGATTTGGTAGTTATTTAATGAAAGTTTAGGACTTGGGGTTTAGATTTATGCCCCTTTGAGTTATGTTAAGTAATAAAGTATGAAACTTTACGACTTAAGAAGTCCCTTGAAATAAGATATGAAAGTTTGGACTGAGGTCTTAAGGTATTAAGATGTTTTAAGACATTTTGGGATTTATTTTGACCTTTTGGAATTCATCGTTGGTGTTTGGGATTCATTAAGCCATGCAAATGCTTAAAGCATTCAAATTTATGGATCGAGTCACTTATATTTAGCCATTTTGAGGTTTCGGACGTCTTGGCTTAATGGATTAAGAACTAGGATTGAGAGTTGGTCAACAGGAGGAGTACGCTGGGCGTACAAGCCCTTAAGCTAGTACGCTGGGCGTACAAGCCCTTAAGCTAGTACGCTTAGCGTACAAGCTGAGTACGCCCCGCGTACTCAACATAATGGGATTTTGGTTTTTGGGCTTCGATTTGGGCCATCTTCTGGGCTTTGTTGTTTTGGGCATTGTTGGGCCATCAGGTTTTGGGTTGATATTTTATTTGTGGAGGCCCACTATGGTCTTGGGCTCAATTTGGAAAATTGGGCCATTGATGGATTTATTGACATTATAGTGTTGGGCTTTTGGTTTGGGTTTGGGCCTTAGTTTTGAAACATACAGAGCCAGGGGTAGAGTGGTCATTTCATCCCCATGCATGGATTAAGGATTACTCTATGGACCTAATTACTAATTGGATATATTGATTGGTAGTGACAGCTCGGGAAGCTGGTGAGGTAGCAGCTAAGGATTTCATGCAGGAAGCTTCTGAAGAGCGAGGTGAGTCTCCTTGAAAATTCGTTACATAAAGTTTATCGTTCAAAACATACCAAAAATCTCGGTAGGGTTTATTTTTGTATCTTCAGTCTAGTTGTCAACTCCCTCGTCAGTCATCTCTTTTGGACAATCTCTCTTGAAATGTCCTCTTGCACCGCACTTGTGGCAAACTGGACTTACTTCTACGTTGAGGGTCGGAGTGACGCATAGGGTCGGGGCCCTAAGGTAGCGGGAGGTATGTCCCATCTTCTTGCACCTTTTACAAAAAAATGTATGGCAGGTTCCCCAATGATGGTATTTGCACTTGTTGCAGGGTGGATTGCTCCTAAGGTATGATTGTCTTGATGTGGGAGGAGTAGGAATTGTAGGGGTAGGGATTGATCCCGCTTGTTGCCTTTTAGTAAGCCTCTGAGTCGAACAGCCTCCTTTTTCATTCCCGAACTCTCTTTTCTTGAGTTTAGGTTTAATTTTTAGAGTGCATTGGCGAGTTGTTCTTCGTTGGGCTCCCTGGTTGTTGTTACGATTGAATTTATCGATACTGCTTCCATTTTCATTCATGTTTTTGGTATTGAAGTATGCCATGGTGGCTATTACGGGAACTGTTACAGTGGCTTGGAAAGTGGCGGAGTCTATTCGTAGGACCGGTGCACCGTCGTGGTACTAGTTAGCTTCATGGGAAGACATGACTCTGTTGCACACAAAAATTGAGCTCGCAAGTACCCGTAGTTGATTCTAAGTGATTTTACTTGTATAATCTTAACGTACTGGTGTTAATTGTGTCAACCTACATCCCCATGATGCAGTTATGGTAGAGATTGGAAACATGTATTATCTGACGTAAATTTCGTCTAAACAGCACATAGCTAGCAATATGGTTAACGGATTTTGTTGTATGGATTCTTGGAGGATGTACTACTCTTGGTTTACTACTACTGTTTGCGATTAAGGGCGTTATGGACCTAAGGCGATTAGTGTGGTGATCCTTTTTTGGCGCACAAAGTGCTTGGTCATTTCACTTATATTAAGGGTGCCCTTTTTGTGTTCCTAGCCTTGATTGCTATGAGTTGTGGTCTCCAAATGACCATTTCCTCTTTTAAAGAGTGTACATAGTCTACATAGTTTTATGGTCCTACTGCTGGGTTTCATAAGGCATTTGGAATGGTGTTATTGTTACTTATGGGGGATCGGATTTACACTGTTACAGATTGGGCTTTGCTTATGGTCTCCATTATTCCATGACGGAGAGTTGGAAACCGGGAGTCCATTCGGGTTAACTGTGGTCTAGATAGAGGTGATGCCTGATTCGTGTGGGTGTTGGCTATTTGAGTTCGGTGCATGTTGATTGTGGATCGGATTGTCTTTTGTGGAGATACGCCCTAAATTGGATAGCAGCCAAATTCACAACTAGTTTTTGCGTGGGTATCGTTTTGTCTTCTAGGTATGTCTATTCTAGGGGCATTTATATTAGGTGGTTACGTATATAGGAAGAGAAAGGTGAAGGGTCAATAGTCTGCTCTCAATCGGGTGAAGCTCGTCAACGGTTTCCTTGGCGCTTTCATCCTTGCTAGTTTCTAGTCAGAATTCTCCCTTTCACAATTCATCTCTGGGTATCCCTTAGGGTCCCTTTCTAGATTTTCCTCTTGAACTTCTTTTGGTATCTCCTTGCTCCATCCGCAAATCACTGTGATAGGGTAGTAGAAGTCTTGGTGAGGAATTTCAACTACGTCGCTGGTTCAAGAGTTGCGGCACGAGATATACGGGGATAGTTTAGGTATGAGCGGGGTTTATAGTATTCTAAAATACTACTATAATATTTTAAACTTGATTCCGAATTCTAGTAGTCTCTTGTACGCATAGTTGTTAGGTTTTAGGTTTGTTGCAACACCGCCATCACTCCCAAGCACATGTTGGTCATATCACAAATAAATATAGTTGATCATGCTATATTTATCCCAGATATGATTACATAACTGCCCAGGTTTGATTGTAGTGTTCAACCTTTAGTTACTTTTGGTTTCTTCTCGTTACGATATTGGGTTAGTAATTTTGTATACTTTTATAAAATACTTATCTTCTTAAAGTATACTTTTAGGAAGAGTTTGTTATAGTCCCATTGTATTTATAGGTGTATATCTATACCAGTTCAATATAAGCAATGCTCTGATACCAATCTGTCACACCCCCGGACCAGACGGAAGAAACGTCCAGAGGCGGGTGACTTCACTGTGCAGTATCATAACAATTGGATATAAATGATACAGAGCAATCCAAACATCATACATTGAGATAATAAACTTACTTTGTTTACATATTGTATTTTTCCTTCAATTTACACAAAGAGACATAAGCAGGAAAATCCAAACTAGAACTAAATGGTCCTGCATCTGCGTCCCTTGTTACCTGCTTACTAGATCCCTGAGAATACAAGTCGTTTTGAAAAGTGTCAACTAAAAGTTGGTGAGTTCATAAGCATTTTTGTATAAAATCGTTTACACTTGTTTAGAATCGTTCTCATTGTACTTTCAGAAAATCCGATATTTTCTATGAAATCGTTTGCAGTCTTGCCTTGAAAATCGTAGATATATGTGTGCATGTCATTACTTTTGTTCATCCTTATAAGGAGTGATTTTGAGAAGTATTGTACTTTGTGAAAGCGAGTTGTGTCCGAGAATAGTTCTTTTGAATAGTAATGGTCAACCGTTTCCAGAAAAATCCCTTATTTTCAAAAAGAGAATATGGTTGAAAATCTTGTTTATCGTTATCGAAATTGTATAAAATCGTTTTCTCCAAAAAATCCTATATTTTCTGCTATAAAATATTTGTATGTTCTAGTTCCAACTATGTATATGTGTGGGTTAGTTTATCATTTTCAAAACTGTTTACAAACGTTTTCCATAGAGTCCTACGCTTTTTAATTTGTAAAATAGCAGTATTACGACTCTATACTTGTTAGGAGAAAAAAAATCAACATGGCAATTGTAGACATTCTACACGGTGAAAAAGGACAGTCAACACAACAATGTGGACCATCACCTATCACGTGTAGGACAGTCAACACAACGTGCCAAAATTTATTTATGAGGTTTTCCTAACATAAATTTCTAGTTAATATAACATATTTTAGTGACTCGTTATAACCATACTAATCTGATGGAGTGCCTGTTTTGGCATTTCTCAGACGCCCTAGTTTTTGAAAAGACATTTTTCACCCTAGACTAGCATGTCTAGCTGTAGCGAAAATCAAAGGTGCGTGGTGTCAACCCCGTATAGATCTATACACAAATTCCCGATCTCCCTCCAGGAGACTCTGGCTCTAACTCCTTATAGGACTTTAGACGTACACTAATATTTTTATATTTAGGTACTTTTGAGATTTGTCGGACTAGAATATTAACAACCTTTTGAGCAATCATTAAAGATCCATTATTTTTTAGATAGATAATGAAATCCGTACTCATTGAATAGAAATATCGTTCTCGATCCATATCGTTGATTGTGCTCGTTAACTGGGTTCTTGTGTTCATTCCTTTTTGTTTATTGAAAAATAAGTCATTTTAGTCAAGAGAAAAAGTGTCAAGTTATAATTTGTATAAATTTATAACTGTTGGTTATGTCACGCATTTTCTGTTTTATGACATATAGAACGTTACTTACGTTTTTGGAGGTTTTACAACAGCAGCTTATGACATGCAAATATTTCTATCATAAAGGCTCTATTTGTATATTTTCTTGACACTTTTATATCAAATATTTATAAAATATTCCCTGATAGTTTGCAAATAGTCACAAAGTTTCCATTTTCTATAATTACTAGAAATAGTGTCCACTTATCAAGGTCCCTTTTTATAACTTTTATCTCTAGACATGAAAGCATAGATAAAGGGGCTTAAGTTGGACACACCCAATAGTTGTGAGGCTCTTTTCTACACAAAGTATCTTCTATTCTTTACGAAGTTGTGAAATCTTACATTCATGAGAATATTACTAAAATAATAATTTAATAATATTTCACACACACAAACAAACATACGTATACATGCAATTATTCAAGTATTTAGGCAAGATTTGACTTTTACTCTCCCCCAAAAACATTAAAACATTGAAAAGGTAGGGTATGAAGCTCACCTTGGTTAACTTGTTCGGTGATTTGAAGAGATGATGAGGAGTTTCCAAGTTTTAACACTTGAAAGATTCTTTGAAGTTTAGAATATTCTAAGAAAATATTTATGTGTAAATATAATGAAATCTTAGGAATAATGTGAAGAGTCACTAGTAAAGGAGGATGAATACTTACAAAAACTCTGGGAATTTTCCTTGAAGGAAAGAGACTTGGAGCTTGAAGGAGTTGAGAGGATTCTTAGGAGTATTATGAATGTGAAAGTGAGGAGTGGAATAGGGGAAAGAAGGAGTTCGCGTATTCTAGGGGAGGGGGGGAGAATAAAAGGTGACTTGACACTTGCATGGAGGACTGGTATACAAGACTTATATCCTTAGGTATTTTTGTGTTTAACTAGGATTTGCATGGGAAATGAGGAATTTGCATCACATCATAAAGTCAAACCCCTTTATCCTCTAAAAGTATCTTTAAAATCTTGGGTATTATTTTATATTAATATATTTAAAATAATTAATTTTGGTATTAAATAGGGGTTTAAGGGGTTTAGGATACGAAAAATGAGATTTTGGTGTGACTTCCAGCGTCAAAATACCTTAAAATGATAAAATATTGCAAAATTGTCTAAAATCTGAAGTCAAGAAGTGAGTTCCGAAGCCATTTTAGGAGTTCCGATGGTCATTCTCAACTTCCGAAGTCAGTAATCAAATTTTGAGGCTCTCCCTACAATTTCGGAGTCAGATGTGAAGTCCGAAGGCGAAGTCCGGTCCTGCCAGGGGTTTCCGAAGCGAGGAGAATCAAGGAGCATCAGGAGCTGTGAGATTGTCCGGACCATGGCATTCCGAGATGTGAAGTTGTTCGGTACAAGGTCCTTCTGGAGCAAGCCTTAAGTCTTCCGGAGTCACTTCAGAGGTTCCGAAGCAAAACATGGGCATTCCGGATTCCATCGGAAGCTCCGAAATAGGGAGGGGTTCCAGACTAAGAGGGTCCTTTTGGGGTTTCCTCTTCCGGTTTTGAGCTATTTTCAACTGAGGAAGGTACTTAGAGAGATTTGAAAGAGATTTGAGATATGTGGAGAGATTTAGGAGAGATTTCACATACTTGGAGAGATTTAGGAGAGATTCAATATACTTTGAGAGATTTGGGAGAGATTCAATATACTTGGAGAGATTTGGGAGAGATTTCACATTCTTGGAGAGATTTAGGAGGGATTCGATATACTTGGAGAGATTTCACATACTTGTAGAGATTTGGGAGAGATTCAATATACTTGGAGAGATTTCACATACTTGGAGAGATTTAAGAGAAATTCAACATACTTGGAGAGATTTACATTCTAACACTACATGGCTCATTAGGAACTCATATTGTATACTTAAATGTGTTAGCACAAGTCCCACAATAGTCCTTGCTTACTTGAGGATGGAATTTCCTAGCCAAAAAGGCTAGTTATGACAGAAGGTATCCAGTGTTCCGGATGGTTGGCAGGCAAGTCGGGATCAGGAAGGTCCCGGCCGTTCTTCAGGAAAGCAGCCATGTGGCAGCAATAGGAGTAGGAGCGACATCAGTGATTGGGGTATGTGTGTGGAATTACTGGGTATTCGGTAATCGTAGTGATCAGTGATTTCATTCTATAAGAAGCCTCAAGATATTACGAGTGGAAAGTATTCTATTTAATATGTCTTTCTTATAAAATCAGTTCAATGATAATTCGATGTGGGCGGTCTGTCAGGGAGACAGACCATCTCAAAACTTCAGTTTTCAGGTGGAGCAGATGTGATCAGATTGCAAGGAATTCGTTCATCTTCAGGTTCTAGGACCCTACGAGGGTTGGTTGGTTGCCTTGTGAAGGTTTTGTTATTCTCGGATTGTGACGATGTTACTCAGGTTGTGTAGCATGTTAAGGATAGTAATGCATGATTTCAAGGACGAAATCTAATTTAAGTGCGGGAGCGTTGTAACGCTCTGATCCGAATTGACTTCTAGTCTGAGGCTGTGGCTCAACGGTCGGTCATTATAAGGATTATGTCTTTTGGCAAGGTAAGACCTAGACCCATTTAGGTATGGGTGATGTATTAGAAGTAATCTGGGTGTTTGGTTCGTGTTTTGGAACCTAGGGGCATTTCGGTAAAGTGGCAGTTCGGGATTTTGTGGAAAATGGATTTTTTTTTTTTGGAAGGTATTAAGAAAGGTTTGAGTTGTTAGAAGTGTAGAGCTTCTCGTCACCTTTTCGTGGATATAAGGATCATCGAAATCAGACTTATAACGAAGAAGTTATGGCCTTCGAAAGTTTCGTGGTTTTTGAGGCTTAACTGAGTACGTGGGGCGTACACAAAGAGTACGCGGGTCGTACTAGGGAAGACGGGAGTATGCTGGGCGTACTGACCATGATGGTAGCGAATGTTCCCTGGAGTACGTTAGGTGTACTGCAGTAAGATCAGAACCTATTTTAGGGTCTTGGACCCTATTTAAGCTCCTTATCTCATAACCTAACCCTAAGAGCTTCAGCCTCCATCCCTCCAAACCTTATAAATCGACCCTTAGCCCCCATTTGAGTAATTTAAGAGCTTCAAATTGATTTTTTGTGTGTTTTGGTGCTAGAGGAGGAAGAAGGAACTTCTTGAAGAGTCATTGTTTGACATGGAGCTTTCGGTTCCAAGCTTTGTGCACCTAGATCTATCTTTTGGAGGTATAAAGTCTAACCCTTTACAACTCTTTCATGTATATCTATCTAAGTGGTACATTGTTATGATTTTGGTCCCTTTGAGGTGGTTATTGTGAGTAGAAGATTCTCCAGAACCTTTGACCCTCTTATTTGGTCCTAACTAAGGTTATGGAGTCATAAAGTTTTGGATCTTGAGGAGTGTAAACCTTCCATGCATGATTTGGTAGTTATTTGATGAAAGTTTAGGACTTAGGGTTTAGATTTAGGCCTCTTTGAGTTATGCTAAGTCATAAAGTTGGAAACTTTATGACTTAAGAAGTCCCTTGAAATCAGATCTGAAAATTTGGACTAAGGTCTTAAGCTATTAAGAAGTTTTAAGACATTTTGGGAGTGATTTTGACCTTTTGGAATTCATCTTTGGTGTTTGGGATTCATTAAGCCATGCAAAGGATTAAAGCATTCGACTTTATGGATCAATCCACTTATATTTAGCCATTTTGAGGTTTTGGACGTCTTGGCTTAATGAATTAAGAATTAGGATTGAGAGTTGGTCAACAGGAGGAGTATGTTGGGCGTAAAAGCCCGCATACTCAGCATCATGGGATTTTGGTTTTTGGACTTCGGTTGTGGCCATCTTCTGGGCTTTGTTTTTTTGGTCGATGTTGGGCCATCAGGTTTTGGGTTGATATTTTATTTATGGAGGCCCACTATGGTCTTGGGCCGAATTTAGAAAATTGGGCCATTGATGGATTTATGGACATTATAGTGTTGGGCTTTTGGTTTGGGTTTGGGCCTTAGTTTTGAATCATACAGGGCCAGGGTAGATGTCACACTACCGAACCGAACTGCGGAAACGTTCGAGGGCTCTTGTGATTCAAATTGAATACCATCACAATGAATATACATGAATCATAACACAATCATCACCATGCATTGGAATATTACAACTGATATTGTTTACATTCAGTACATTGTTTAAACGTTACAATTCCATAACATAGAATGTCTAATAGATAGTTTAAGCAAAACACCATGACATGACTTGGTACTTATTCTCCGACTTACCTGTTAACTGAGAATACAAGTTATTTTGAAAAACGTCAACATATGAAATGTTGGTGAGTTCATAAGTGATGTTATGGAAAAATGATTTTTGTGAAGTTTGAAACACCCAGAAAATCCGATATTTTCTGAAAAGAGTATTTGTTTACAAAAAAAAAAAAAAAAAAAAAGTGTGAAGATCCGTAAATATGTTTGTCGATTTTGAAAACATATATAATTGTTGAACTTTGTATACATCACACAAGTGAAAATGTTGAATTTTCCGGGAAAACCCGATGTTTTCCCAATACGCAAATTACATGACTTGTTTATTGTTATACTGATACGACGAATGTTTTTGATTACCCAGGTGACATTGAATTAACTAGGGTTTGTGAGTGGTTACAATCACGCATTAATGAAAATGACTAGTTTATAACTATAGGTTACGAACGATCCCTAAGGCGTCGTCTGTACTACTCACACAATGCAACCACCCTGACTTCTCTTGATTAACGCTACGAATCTGATTACTTGAATTCTCATAAGCCCTACAACCGAGGAGAAAGGAGGGTACGAAGCCCCCTTTATTTCCATAAGTTATTCAAGGCTATCGGGAATGCGAAAGGCACTTGGCCTGACTCGCATTTGACTTCTCGACCTCACTAACAGTACTAATGGACCATTAGGGCCCAATAGCACAATAGAGCTATTGAAAGTCCTTTTACATGTAACTAGGTCATAAAAGGCCCATTAACATGTAAGCGCTTTCCCTTCGGGCCCAAAGATCATGTTATTGGGCTAGCAAGGCCTAACAAGCACGATTTGAAACTTTCAAGCCCAAAGATTGAATGTTGACTCCTCGTAGTTATCACGTGTTTATTGAAATACTATGGTTTATTGATTTTTGTTTTGTTATTGATTTGAGACCGAATCAATTCGTTTTGTAACAATATTGGTTGTGATAGTATATTTGTTTTTACGTTTCGTCAGTAGTCGTGGATCTTGTATTTTGTCTTAATGAATTAGTTTGTTTAAAAGTAAGATTTTTACCTTTTCACAACCTTTCTTTTATAAAAATAGCACTTTTAGTCCTTTATATAAAAATAATTTCATTTTTAGTCCTTAAAACATTATTTTGACACTTTTGCATCATAAACTTGTTGAAAATACATTTTTAGCCCAAATTTATTTTGTAAACAGCTTAGTCCTTCCAGAATGATGTTTTCTTGGTTAAAACCCTTAATTTCGCAACTTTGACAGTTTTGGCCCAAAATAGAAAATTTTTACATTTTTTATCCTTTTTGAATTTGAAAAGCATTTTTGACCATTGGAATAGTTTTATTACACTTCAAATCCTCTGTTTTATAGAAAATTGCATTCTTAGCCCCTCAAATTTAGAAATCTCGCATTTTGAAGCTTATTGGGCCAAAAAGCCCAAATTTAGCCCATTAAATTCAAAATTTACATTTTAGGCCCCTCAAAAATGTTGATGTTCAGAAAATTTATTATAGAAACCGTTTGGACCCTTTTGACCCTCCAAAAATTGTAATTTGTCGGTTTGGCCCCTAAGTTTTGTATTTTTAACTTTTTATGTCCAAAAAAATGGGTTTTATGTTCAAGTATGTTCATCCTAACCATATAAACTATTTTTCTTGACTTGATTAGTGTAAAATAGTTTAAGTTATGTTTATTTCCTTCCCCATGTTTTATATCTCAGTTTTACACATTTTGGATAACCTATTCATCACAAACACATAATATCACACACATACATGCATCAAATCACACATAGCATACATTTACACATAGATCTACACATTTACTTGTATTCTACCCCCATAAAACTCATAAAAACCGAAAAGAAGGGGGTATGAAACTCACCTTGAGTTGTGGATCGTTTTTGAAGAAGAAAAGAGAAGAGTTTGTTGTTATTTTCGGTCCTAGCAACCTTTCTTGGAAGATCTCGAACTTAAAGAGCTTCTAAGGTGCAAGATCACAAGATTGGATGGATTTAGAAGAGATTTTTGATGAAATGAAGTGAGTTAGATCATAGATTTAACATCAACTTACCTTGAATGATGCTTTACTTGATGAAAATCATTAGACTTCAAGCTAAATTTTTGAGATTTTGGATGAAGAAGAGTGGATGATTCTTGAGTGATTTAGAGAGAGTTTTGTGAGGTGTGTGTGTTTATTCTCTTGCTCTCGGCCGAAGGAAAAAGAGGGAGGGGAGAGTGCATGGAAACATGAGTAAGGGCTTGGATGTATGATGAATAATGGCCTAGTTATCCACCAAATAACAATGAGGTGGCTAGCAAAAGTCAACCCTCCTTCTTGGGTTTGAAGTTTGGGCCGAGAGAGAGGAGAAAAGAGAGAAGATTTAGGCTTTTTGACCTTAAGCCCATATTATAGTTAAGTTAGATGATGCTTGGCCCAAGTAATTATAAATATATTTTTTTTATATAACCTATTAGGGCTAAATTAGGTTAATTGTGGCCCAATATGGTCCATTTAAATAATTTATTTCTTTCTAGGCCCAATATGCCCCAAAATATTGAAATAATTGAAAGTGGGTCCAATTAGAGCCCATTTAAGAGGTCTAAGCCCATGATATTCCAACTGGAAGCTTATTGGTCCATTGGGCCCAATAAGGAAGTCCTAGTCCAAAATGGACTTAAACAAGGACTTATAGGGTTTCCAATTATTTGTTGACTGTTTTTGGTGCATGTATGAAGTGTTTGATTGAAATTTTGTTGTCATAGAGTAAGCATCATGCATGCTTTCACGTTTTTGATTCATAATTGACATAAGTGTTGTAGTTACAAGGTACTAAAAATTTCTACTTGTGACAGTAGAGTGGTCATTTCACCCCCATGTATGGTTTAAGGATTATGATATGGACCCAATTGCTAATTAGGTATATTGATTGGTAGTGACAGCTCGGGAAGCTGGCAAGGCAACAACTAAGGATTTCATGCGAGAAGCTTCTGCAGAGCGAAGTGAGTCTCCTCACCATACCAATGGGTCGAAGGCACTAAGGTGAAGGTCGGCCCATTATGTGATTATGATATATTTGTTAGTCATTATGTGATTCGATATGATATGTGATTGTGTTTGCGTGGAAGACCTCGGAGGGTTCCTGGGGCACTTAGGTGTAAGACCTTGGAGGGTTTCCTTGGCAACCTAGGTCAAAGACCTCGGGGAGTTCCCGAGGCACTTTGGTGTAAGACCTTGGAGGGTTTCCTTGGCATCCTAGGTCAAAGACCTCAGGGGGTTCCCGAGGCATTGAGCAAAGACTATGTGGGGGTTCCCATGGCACCCGGGGTAAGACCCTGGAGGGTTATAGGGCTTCCTTATGTGTTGGCATGCGTGGTTTATGTGTTATGGACAGTTGGTTAGCTTGTATGATATGTTATACGTGTTTGTGTGTAGGTATGCTCTGGGGAACTCACTAAGCTTCGTGCTTACAGTTTTGTTTATTGTTTCAGGAATCATCGATTTGGAAAAGAAGGCTCGGATTGATCGCAGTGCACGTATGATTTCCGCAATGATAGATTTTGGGATGAACTCTGATAAATGTTTTTAATTAACGATGTTTTGGAATTATTGAAATAAATGATATAAATGTTTGGCTATAATAAAAAGGAAATTTTTACCTTTGATTTTTGGGTCGTTACACACTTTCTTAATTCTACAGTGACTTATTGCACCAAAAACAACTTAAGATGCGAAACTCTATCCCATTCGTGAAACAGAGCATAAAATATAAATTCGCACAAACTGCAAGGACTGAACTTATAAATTCTTCACAATTCTTCGAAATGTCGAAATTATACCCCCAATGTCGAATATGAGTATAAATTGTAAATTTCACCGAAAGTGCAAAAGCTTGAAATGAAAATACTGTTTCTTTTCTCCTAAAATGTTGAAATCAGGTCCTTATTTTGAAATAGATCCTTATTTCGAAATGAGTTTAAACTTCCATGTCTTCGAAACTTTAAGGACCAACTTCCAAATTTTTTTGTTTTCTTCTCTAAATCACAATTTCTAACGAAATTTAGTGAACAACAATTCTTCGTTAACAATAATTAGACCATAGACAACGAAATTGAGGCAAGCCATTCAACAGTAACACAAACCAATTTGATCCACGATTCCAATACTCATACTTCGAAACATCGATGTTAAAGTCGCGATATCAACACAAAATTTTAATTCGACAATCAAAGGGTGTTTGACTTATATTTTGAAAACTATTTTTAGATTTTGGATATAATGAAAATCAATTTTTTGAACTTTTCCTAAACTTTTCCTAAAAAAATCAAACACCACAAGCTTTCGAATCTTCATCATCAACAGCCCTTCGCTTTTTGGTTGTCAATCCAAAGCGAATCACCAACCATCGATCATGAATAATCGACTCCAACCATTCAAAATCAATCAATCCATTAACAGACCTTGCTTCCCAGTCCATACTTCGACCAATGTACCAAAGCCATACTTCGAACATCGACTCTTCCCAGTCGATTATGACTTCAAAAACATCAATCGAGGTCTTCGCTTTTCATTCAAGAACTCATCAACCTTCGCTACTCGACACAAGAACAACAATCGACATCACTTCTCAGTCTAACCCTCAAATCGATTATCCAAAAATGAATTATGAGGTCTTTGTTATTAATCAACGGTTCGTCATCAATCATCGATATCAACACTGCGATTCTTATTATCATACCCTCAATACTTCCAATTCCAAGTACAAACCATGATTCGAACATCGATCGACTCCAAGTTATTTTCAGTTCGTTTCCAATCAAGAAAACTCAAAACCATTCGATTCAAAACCTCAAGCCTTTTCGTTTCCACATAGCCATGAACACGAGTTTTGACAACTATTCCTAATGCTTTGAGCACTTCAACCAATTAGACTCCAAATTTGAATTCACAGATCATCAATCGACAATACCAATCGATTTCACAGCCTTATTAACATTCGAATTTCTCACCAAAATCGACGAATAAAGACTGTTTGACTATCAAAAATGAGTCGGCTCTAACCAAATATAACTCCAACCAAAATCGAAATCAACAATTAACACCAAATCGAGTTTGACTGATTAGACTTTAACAACATTTGACTAAAAATCAATTAATCACAAACTCGATTTCAAAACTATGATGCGAACAAAACAGATAAGAACGAAACAAAGACAAAAACATTTGACCCTCAAATGAGTCACATATGCGAAAATGCAGTAGCAATTACTCGAGGATGAATTCGACTTCTAGTAAGGAATTTTCGATTTCAATTCATCAAGACGTATGTTGAAATTCCATTTTTGACTTCTATTCTCCGATTTTGACTTTAAGAACCAATGGACTAATTCGTTTGGACATTGGGCTAAATAAAAAGAAATGGAAATGGAATTGGACTTTATATATGAACAGTATTCGAGAAAGTTGGACTCCAATTTGCGAACAGTAACCTATGGAGAAATTGAATTAAGAAAGGAATTGTGGACTAAATCATTTATGATGAACATTAATTTCGAAAAGAAAATTTGATAGACTATGATTATGATTTATGAAATTTGATCTATACAATAATAATAATAGTTTCATTAAAAATAAAATGATGGGAGATGATGATCTTGCATGAAGAAAGTAGGGATGAGCATGGCACAGAACCGGTATCGACCCGTAGCGTTCCCTATTTCCCAAAAACCGAATTTTATCGAAAGTCAATCTCAATTAGCGAACCGAATTAACATCATCGGTACCGTTATCAGGAATGATACCGGTTTTGGGTACAAGTACCGGTGCCAGTGGTAGCGAATCCCAAATTTTATGTATCTAGAGTACCGAGTACCGTCCCATATTTTCCAATTCAGTACAGTACGGTACGATACTGGTACGGGATCAGGATTTGGGACAAACTGTTCATCCCTAGAAGAAAGATGAGACACCGTTAACCATGGTTGTTGGATGGGTATTCCAAAAAGACATATTAGAGAAGTACTTGGGGCAACTTTATGACGAATGTTAAGACATGGGCATCAAAAATATACGAAGACATGAAGATGTGCGTATTTAGGTTGTGTGACATCCCCAAAATCACGGTCAGAAAAGACCGGTTTAATTTATGCTTTTAAAATGATTTCAGAGTAATCATTTGATTAAAAGAGTTGCGGAATTTGTTCCAAAAACAAAATATGATAAAAAAAAAAAAAAAAAGATTTACCAAAGCATTTCTTAAAGAAATGTATTTTTCATTATATTACAATACTCGGGATGTCATGTTCCGATAAACAGACCAAAAGCATAAACATTTCAATACAGACATTACAACAGTTATTTACAACAAAAGGTCTATAATCCAAAAATAACTTGACAAGTCATGCAACATATGCTCTAGCGCCACTACCTGTAATACAAAGAAACTAAGGGGGTCAGGCTTGGGATCTTGGTGAGCATATAGGGTTTTCAACCCACAATAAGTAATTAAATTTATTTTCATTAACCAACAATAACCCAATTACTCATTCCCGTTATTCTCACGTTATGTCCCTAAAACAACTGACACAAGGGACCTAGTCTAAGAATATTTCATCGGGGTGACAACACATGCATTCGGGGGTTTCCCAGCAATATATGTCAAATAAGGCAACCATAAGGGGATTGAGTGCAACGAATGAACACCCAAGTTCGTTAACACCTACATGTGGCGAGCCTGCTAGCGTTCCACAGGACTATCTTGAAAAGTCCGTGGTCGACATCTAAACTCCGCTAGATGACTGAATCAAAAACATCATTGAGGCCTCTCATCTGTTTATCACACATCAACTATCTACCCATGTTCTACCCAACATATTAGTAGATAAAAATATATATTTTTATACATAGTTTAAAACCTGTATAGAATTCTCATTCAATACATACTCCAAGCAACAGATGAGACACATACACATAACACATATTTCATAGAGAATAAATCATATCTACAGGATAGAAGAAAGTAAATATACATTCACACATATAACAACAAAATATACACATAACATATAAAATACTTCATAATTATGCGTTAGAAGAAAGTGACTACACACTCACTTGATCAAAAATGATCGGACAGCACTACGACTTGTAGAAGTAGTATTCTTCGGTAGATCTGGAAGATCTTCACAAAAATCAGGCTTCTTGCGGGCAGAGCTTTAGCTCGGAAATCTTACTTTTCGGGATCTTCTGGGCTTCGGGATAATTCTGGCACAAAAAACGAGGCAAAACTTGAGAGAGTGAAGAGAAAAGGAGCAAAATGGCCGGCTGCCCTCGCATCCTTTATATAGGGGCAGAAGCCTCGCATTATACTGGGCTTAATTCTCCGTATGCAGGGCGTACGCTTCGGAAACGTCACTGCTTGCGTCATCGGAGCACTCGAGTGCGAGGCGGGTCATGCTTCGGTGTACGTTGGGCGTAGTTCGGATAGGATCAGTGACTCCTTCGGATAATATCCAGAATTCTTAATTAAATATATATTTTAATTATTTATAAAAATTCCAAAATTCATATCTTCCTCATACGAATTCAGATTTCGATGTTCTTTATATCCACGCGTAGGTGAGACTACGCTCTATAACTTTCGTTTAGACTCGGTTGGTGAGTTTTGAATTTATTTTTATTATTTATTTTTTAGAAGGTTGGGACAGGAAAACTCCGTTATAACTTCATAACTTCTTCATCCGACGTCCGTTTTCGTCTGTCTTTTCATAGTTGCACTACTAATAACGAGATCTTCGATTCTCGTTTAGATTGTTTCGACTTGCAATACCTTGATCTCGAATTCAAGTTTCGGGCTGCATACTGCTAAGCTGAAACTTAGAAAAATCATAATTTCCTCATACAAAGTCAGATTTGGGCGATCTTTTTATTAACGATCTCGGTTTAATGAACTCTACGACTTTTGTTTATATCACTAAGGCTAAATATCGCTCTAACGTAAATTTCACTTTTTACGTCTTTTAGCGTCGCCGGTTTCTGTCGTGAAACTTCGACGGGTCATAACTTCTTCGTTATAACCCAGGTTTTGGCATTCTTTATATATCCGGAATTCTTGTTTCAACCAATATTTCTTCATGCAAGGATACCGAGCTTATCTCACGCTTTACTTTTAACGCTTATTTTATTCTTAATTCATTAAATTATAATAACTAAGGAAACAAACACATAATTCACACAATTCACATAATACTCAAATATTTCATCATTAATACTTCAAAAAAGTTACATGGGTTAACCTAGACTATTATATCAACAATAATGCCTAGTCTAGAAACGCGGGTGTTACAATTCTCTCCCCCTTAGGATGATTCCGTCTCCAGAATCACACATCAACAAACAAATGCAGATAGCAACTCAACATGTCAATCTTCGTTTCGCAGGTGAGATTTGGCCCATTCGAATGTTTCCAATGGACAAGCACTAATTCGACCATCTTGCGTCGAAGCTTCTTAGTCTTTCGGACAACAAGTGTCTCTTGTTCTTCAATTAACCTCTTGTTTTCATCAATTCTCAATTCAGAAATTGGAATTATATCGGGAACTTCTCCCGTGAACTTCCTCAAATAACACACATGAAAAGTGTTATGAATACCATCCAGTTCCTCTGGTAGTTCGAGATTGTAAGCTTGGTTGCCAATTCTCTGAAGAACTTTAAACGGTCCAATAAACCTTGGAGTCAACTTTCCCTTTTTTACCAAATCTTATAAGTCCCTTCCACGGTGAGAATTTAAGCAAAATCGAATCTCCAACTTCAAAAGTCATCGGCCTTTGCTTCTTGTCAGCATAGCTCTTTTGACGATCCTGAGCTGCTAACATTCTTTCTCTAACTATTTTCAACTTTTCAGTGGTTTGCTAGACCGTCTCGGGCCCTATAAACTGCTTTTCCCTAGCCTCAAGCCAACAAGACGGCGTACGACACTTCTGTCCGTACAAAGCTTGATAAGGTGCCATCTTAATGCTCGAGTGGAAACTATTATTGTAGGAAAATTCTACCAAAGGTAAATGTTCATCCCAATTACCTTGGAATTCTAGGGTACATGCTCTCATCATATCTTCAAGTGTTTGTATCGTCTGTTCGCTCTAACCATCAGTCTGTGGATGGTAAGTTGTACTCATTCACAACTTGGTACCCAATTCCTCTTGTAGACTCTTCCAAAATCGTGATGTGAAATGGCTGTCACGATCTAACACAATCCTTAACAGAACACCGTGAAGCCTCATAATTTCCTTCACGTAAGAATTCGCATGCTTATCCATAGACCATTTTTCCTTGGCTTCTATGAAATGCGCACTCTTAGTGAATCGATCAACGACCACCAAAATTCAATATTAGAATACCTTTAGTACTGCCACCAAAATTCGATCTTAGAATACTTTTAGTACTGCCATGATGAATTGAGTACATGATTTTGTGAGCTTCTTCCATCAGAAGATCACTTATTCCTCCTGACTTAGGCACCCAAATTCGATCTTAGAATACCTTTAGTTCATGACCGTTTGTATCAATCACCAACGTTTTGCCCAAACGTTCCTCCTTCCGGTCATTCTTTTCAAAAGCTTCCTCTTGAGCTTTCTTTATACTCTCCACAATTGTTGAAACAACTTCTATTCTCAACGCCCTTGGCTTTTTTTCTTTCAACATTGACTTTCCGACTGAGAGCATCAGCGACAATATTAGCTTTACCAGGATGGTAAAGTATCTCACAGTTGTAGTCTTTGAGTAACTCCCACCAGCGTCGTTGCCTCATATTTAATTCTTTATAATTAAAGAGATATTAGAGACTCTTATGATCAGTGAAAAGTTTGCATTTCGTGCCATAGAGGTAATGCCTCCATATTTTCAGAGCAAAACCTACCGCTACCAACTCCAAATCATGAGTAGGGTAGTTCTTTTCATGCTCCTTCAACTGTCGAGACACATATGCTATCACATTCTCTTTGGGTCAAAACACAACCCAACCCAACACCAGACACATTGCTATAAACAACGAAGTCTTCAACTCCATCGGGTAGAGAAACAATCGGTGCCTCGTATAGCTTCTTCTTTAGCTTCTCGAATGCTTCTTTATGCTTATCATTCCAAGCATAAGTAGCTCCTTTGTTGGTCAAAGCTGTCAATGGAGTAGCGATCAAAGAAAAGCCTTGGATAAACCTTCGGTAATATCCAGCTAGTCCAAGAAAGATTCGGATCTTCGTGGGACTTTTTGGCTGTTCCCACTTCATTATAGCTTCGATTTTTGCTGGATCAACCATTATCCCTTCTTGGTTGACCATGTGACCCAAGAATTGGACTTCTTGAATCCAAAAATCACATTTGGAGAACTTCTCATATAGCTTCTCCTTCTTCAAGACTTCTAACACTTCTCGCAAGTGTCTGCCATGCTCCTCTTGGCTTTTCGAATAAATCAGAATGTCATCTATGAACACTATCACAGATTTATCGAGGACCGGATTACAAACCTTATTCATCAAATCCATGAATGTTGTTGGAGCATTCGTTAGTCTAAACGACATAACCAAGAACTCGTAGTGTCCATATCGCGTTCTGAATGCAGTCTTCTTGATATCATGTTCTCTTACTTTCAGCTGATGATATCCTGACCTTATGTCGATCTTTGAAAAATAACTTGAGCCTTGCAGCTAAGCAAACAGGTCATCAATTCTTGGCAACATGTATATATTCTTTATCATTGCTTTATTCAACTCTCTGTAATCAATGCACATTCTCATGCTCCCGTCTTTCTTCTTTACGAAAAACATCGGAGCTCCCCAGGGTGATGAACTAGGTCTAATGAAACCTTTGTACAATAATTCCTGAAGTTGCATCATCAGTTACTTCATCTCCGTTGGTGCTAATTGGTACGGTGCTTTTGTTATTGGTGTGGTTCCTGGTAACAAGTCTATTCTGAATTCCACTTGTCTATCAGGTGGTAATCCAAGGAGATCTTCGGGAAATACTTCTGGATAATCACACACCAGTGGAATATTCTGCATCACCTTCTTTTCTTTCTTAGCATCGATCACGAATGCTAAATATTATGTACATTCCTTGGTCAAACACTTTCTGGCTTTCATTAGAGAAATGATTCCAGAAATTTACTCTGCGTTTGTCCCCATACACCATAAACGAGACTTTCTGAGGCGGGTTTACTTTAACTATCTTCTTCTTGCACAATATCTCAGTGTCATTGGCGCTAAGCCAATCTATTCCCAAAACGACGTCGAAACCATTAAGTTCGATAGGCAATAATTCCTCGTGAAACTTATTCCCATTCAAGTCAATTAAGATGTTTTTCATACGATGGCTAATAGGTACAAACTTGCCACTAGAAACTTCGACTAATAAAGCATTATCTAGTCTATCAATAGGCAAAGCTAGCTTTCTACCAAACTCATGCAAAATAAAGTAGTAGTTGGCTCCAGAATCAAACAAAATTTGAGCAGGTAATTCGTTTACGAGAAAAGTACCTGCAGCGACATCAGCTTCATCCTTCGTAGCCTCAAGTGTCATCTGGAAGGCTCTTGCTTTCGGCTTTGGGGGAATGATGGGTTTTGATGCCTCTTTCTTTTCTGGACAGTCCTTCAAAATGTGCCCCTCCTCGTTACAACCAAAGCACATCCTCTTGTTGGACGGACACTCGTTGGCATAATGCCCCATTTTTTCACACTTGTAGCAAGTTACATTCTCACTACATTTCCGAAAGTGCTTTTTCTTGCACTTCTCACACCATTTCGCTTTGCCTCCTTTTCCTCCAAACTTTTTCAAATCAGAATTCGAAAATTTGCTTTTCTTGTTGGAACCTGAAGTTCCTTCAAACTTTCTCTTCTCGCCAACTTGAACGTTGTTGACAATTCTTCCCTTGATCATGTCCTCAATAGACTTGGCAGCCCAAATAGTTGCATCTAGAGTAGGTGCCTAACGAACAAGCACCGCGTACTACCAAGGGAGTCCCTTTGCATACTCCTCAATTTTAGTCAGCTCATCTGGGACGATGCACAAAGAAAAATCCATCTTGTCTGTGAAGTTATTAATATATTCTTCGACTGACATGCTGCCCTTTGTGAATGTCAGAAACTTGTTTTCCAACTCCAACAGTTTTTTAGCCGAGCAAAACTTGCGCTTGAATTGCACCAAGAACTATGTCCATGTCAATTATAGTGGTTCATTTGGGCTTATGGTCTTCCCTAGAGTGTTCCACCAACGAACAGCGCCACCCCTGAATTGACGCACTGCGAACGTGGTCTGCAACCACACATCATGAAGGCTAGCTCCATTTGTGATATCCAATCCATGACTTTGATCGGATTCTCCTTTCTAGTGAAGTTCGATGGTTTTCAAGTCATAAAATCCTTATACTTGCATCCCATCCCATCATTCCTTCTATCCTGATTGTTTTGCTTAACTATCGGTGGGTTGACTTGACCAATAGTCCCATTGAAGTTTTCTCCCTCCAAGTGCCCTCCATTCTCTTCGGGCTCTTCCAATTGAATTGATGATTCTTCACGGTTCTGCCTAAGCAGGCGTCTCGTTTCTTCCATATGACGATCAACATCGTTTGAATAATCATTTGTACACCAGCTATAGCGCCTCATTCCCGGTATGTATTTAAATAAGTTTATTCCTTTGTGAGGAACTCGACTAGTCCATTGCCCGACTCATCGAGTAGAGACGAGATGATCACGTGTATTTAGCTGGTTACTCGGCGAGTCCACACGCTGGACTCGACGAGTTTGCCTGTTTAGAGGAAACCCTAATTTTAGGGTTTTGCACCTATTTAAACCCTCTTATGCGCCCAAACTCGTCTCTTTCACCTCCAGAGCATCAACTAACAAACCCTAGCCATTTTCTTTGTGAGTGTGTGTGTGTGTGTGTTTATTGCTTGTGAAGGCATCTTTGGAGTAAGAAGGAGATGGAGAAAGTTAGAGAGTTCAAGGAAGAGGAAGTAGATCCAGAATACACACTCTATTGGTCATCTTTTCTGGTATTAAATTCTATACCTTTCTTATTGATCATATATATCTATGTTGTCCCTAATTTGTGGTTTCTAAGCCCAAAAACCGCAAATCCCTTATGATTAGGCCTTGTGGCCGGGTTATACCTCAGATCTGGACACTCATGGCATGCTAGAAGTATAAATTTTGGTTGTGGTTGTGATTAAAGTCCCTATTGAGCCTAGAACCTCAATAAGAGTTTATTTTGGTCATATGAAGCCTTTAAATCCATGCATGCACGTAAAGTTAGCAACTTTACGTGAAAAACATGCCCTAGAAGTTTAGATCCATGATTTCTAACAGCTGCATGGATCAGATCAGACCTATATGGAAAAAGGACTGAATGAACTCGGCGAGTCATCCGGGCGGCTCGGCGAGTCATATGAAGTTAGCCGCCGACTCGATGAGTTGGAAGAAAAAATCGGCGAGTCCGATGAAGTTTTCCTTAGAACTCGACGAGTTGTATGAGCAACTCGGCAAGTCGGATGAGTTTTCCCGAGTAAAGTTGTGTTTGAGTAGGATGGCTTCATTCCTTTGTAGTTACATGTAAAGTTAGCAACTTTATGTGTTTAGATGGTTCCAAGATTTCAGATCTACGAGTTAGGCACCATAGAACGGATTCGAATGTAGTTGGAGTCTGCACGATAGAACTCGACGAGTAGTTCCTCAGACTCGTCGAGTCCGGTCAACTGGAGGTTGGCTTTGACCAGGAGGTTGACTTTGACCGGGGGTAAAATAGTCATTTCACCCTCAGTACAGTTATCAGTAATTGATTTAATGTATTTATGGAAATTGTAGCCGGGGAGATACCGGAGCAGCAGTAGACGGTTTCCAGAGCAGTTCATTTAGCAGCCAGTGTACGAGGTGAGTTTCCTTCCAGTAGGAATGGGTCTAAGGCCACAATGCCGGCCCGTTTAGCTAGTAGTAGTTTCCGGACTTCAGTATGTTGTAGTTTTTAGTATGTTTGATGCCTTTGTAGCTCAGACAGGATTTATGTGTTATGTGTTCTGGGCTACGACCCGATTTAGTATGCAGTTTATGTGTTCATGCTAGTTGATATGTTTATGCCATGTCATGTTATGCTCAGACAGTTTCGGACTACGGTCCGATGCAGTTAGTTCCGGACTTCGGTCCGATTCAGGGGACAAGGTCCCAGTCAGTTTCAGACTTCGGTCCGATGCAGTTTCTGGACTTCGGTCCGATAGAGAGGGCAAGACCCTGGTTAGTTTCTGGACTTCGGTCCGATGCAGTGGGCAAGGCCCAATATGTGTTTATATGTTATTGTATGGTATGTGATAGCTTGGGGGAGATCACTAAGCTTTGTGCTTATAGTGTTAGTTTTGGTTTCAGGTAATTTCGCAAGTAAAGGGAAGAACTCGGGTTGATGGCATCGCACACACCACAACTTCATTTTGTCCTGGGAGTTGTTTTAGCTTTTCATAGATGTGATTTGATACAGTCTTGATACAGTTTTCCTCGTGATACTTTGCTATGGTTTGATATATTGGTGTACGAGTTTTATTTTATGATATTAACATGATTTTTTTAGTAATTATTAAACAAAAATTTATGGGTCGTATTTTGGGATGTTACACCAGCCATTGTTATCGGCTCAGGCGCAACAGTTACAACAGGTACTTGCTCAATCACAGGTGGTTGATTCCTGTTTTCATCTGCGTTTCCAATGCCACTTCTGGTTCTTACCATTTTTGATCTACATACTGAATAAGGTGAAATTTAGATCTTCATTCACGATAGATATTACATTCCTCCATATCACTCCGAAATGATTACATGCTAGTTCTAATATCGTAGACGTACGCTTAGAATCCTACACACATAAGGTTTCTATATCCGGTTGGCAACAGACCATAGATCCGAACAAATAATATCATATATGATAAACATATAACATTTAGCACATAAAAGCATTTTAGGCAATTTTCCTAAAATAAACTAGTGCTCATGTCTAAATTATATCAGACACACACCTCAAAATCTTCACTTAGCATTCTAAGTTTAAGTCTAGAAATCCTACAAATTCCTAGATCAATCAAACTAATGCTCTGATACCAACTGTGACATCCCCAAAATCACAGCCATAAAAGACCGGTTTAATTTATGCTTTTAAAATGATTTCAGAATAATCCTTTGATTAAAAGAGTTGCGGAATTTGTTCCCAAAACAAAATATGATAAAAAAATAGATTTACCAAAGCATTTCTTAAAGAAATGTGTTTTTCATTATATTACAATACTCGAGATGTCATGTTCCGATAAACAGACCAAAAACATAAACATTTCAATACAGACATTACAACAGTTATTTACAACAACAAGTCTATAATCCAAAAATAACTTGACAATTCATCCAACTTATGCTCTGGCGCCACTACCTGTAATACAAAGAAACTAAGTGGGTCAGGCTTGGGAGCCTGGTGAGCATATAGGGTTTTCAACCCACAATAAGTAATTAAATTTATTTTTATTAACCAACAATAAGCCAATTACCCATTCCCGTTATTCTTACTTTATGTGCCTAAAACAACTGACACAAGGGACCTAGTCTAAGAATATTTAATCGGGGCTACAACACATGCATTCGGGGATTTCCCAGCAATATATGTCAAATAAGGCAACCATAAAGGGGATGGAGTACAACGAATGAACACCCAAGTGCATTAACACCTACAGGTGGCGAGCTTACTAGTGTTCCGCAGGACTGTCTAGAAAAGTCCGTGGTCGTCATCTAAACTCCGCTAGATGACTGAATCAAAAACATCATTGAGGCCTTTCATCTGTTTATCACACATCAACTATCTAGCCGTGTTCTACCCAACATATTAGTAGATAAAAATATATATTTTTATACATAGTTCAAAAACTGTATAGAATTCTCATTCAATACATATTCCAAGCAACATATGAGACACATACACATAACACGTATTTCATAGAGAATAAATCATATCTATGAGATAGAAGAAAGTAAATATACATTGACACATATAACTGTTGGATAAGGTGTCTAAGTCCATAACTATTTCTGGTATGTACTTGACCCGACCCGACATGGTCCATTTGGGTTGCATGGCACCATGCAATTGGATAGACTAAATGAGAGAAATAACACTTGGAGATTATTAATATATTATAAGTTCTAATATATTAATAATATTATTTGATTAGTTTGATCAAGAATTAATTTAGAATTAATTAAGTGATCAAAAGATAACTAATTAAATATATGGGTTGATTATGTAAATCATCCATATCTTGTATAGTGGGCTAAAAGGCTCCATGGACTATCAAGTTGGGTTCCACCCATAGGATGCTCCATGGATGCTCCATGGGAGTTACAAACCCATGGGTCATGGAAATGAAGAGTCATGACACATTAGGGTTTAACCCTAGATGTGTCAACACTATATAAGTAACATGTTCTCCACCCAAAATCGGTTACACTAAGAAACAAGAGGGCTTGGCCGATTTTGAAGAAGTGAGTATTCTCTCATAAGTTCTTCCAAGAGCATTTGGTGTTGTGTGAAGCATTTGAGGCATCACACTTGGGGTGCTAGGCTCACAAGGTTTCAAGGAACACAAACAACAACAAGGTAAGTTATTCTATCTATACTTTATGTTAAAATTGTTCCCCATGTATGCTAGATAGGAATATAACCTTGGAATTCAACTTTGCATGACAATTAGACAAACATAGATCCAAGGTTATTAGGGTTTCATGTACACTTAGGAAGTGTTAGAATGCTCAAAACCCATCAGTGGTATCAGAGCCAGGTTTGTTTGTTCTTATTTGTGCTTAAAAGTTGAAAACAGAATCGGAAATCTTGCTGTCTGCGAATGGACTCGTCGAGTCTATAGGGGGGACTCGTTGAGTCCATGAGTATCTTCAACCAACTCGGCGAGTAGGGTCGACTAAGTGCAGAATTTCGATTCAGTTGCTGGAAATGAATTAGAAACATTCCCCTAAACTGTTTTGGTAATTGAAAACTTGTTTTTGGTGGTGTAATGTCTTTGCTAATTCATTTACAACAACTAGTTATCAAAATTACAAAGTTTTATGTAATTTTTGATTGTGTTCATATCCATGTTCTTGTTCTTATGATGTTTTAGATGATCATAGGAATTATTTGTAACCTATGTGGTAGATTAATTCTTGATCATAAGTTGTTTTAATGGAGTCCATAACTTATCCTTAAGTTATGGAAAACCAAGAGTCACACTTGAGTTAAAACCATTAAAACAAATACAAGAGTTAGAAAAATGAAGAGTCTTCATTTTATTACTCTATTAAACTCATAAGTTACAAGAAATGAAAAGTTTTGAAAGTTACAAAACTTGCCCTCAAGTTTTGGAACAAGTAAAGTTAAGTTAAAACTTTAAGTTCCAACCCCTAGAATTTTAAAAGTTAAAATTCAACCCTTATACTTATATTATGATGATTTAATAATTATATATATATGTATAAGAATAAAGTCGTCTTACCGCTAGTACGCCTCATTCACGAAGCCGGTCTATAAGGTGGGTATAAGGTTGTTGCCTATAAAATGGTGACTTAATGGGTGTATATTCTCACCCACCGCTTGCTTGACTGGTGGAGGGTCGTTAGCCGAACGGGTAAGACAAGGACTTATAAATTCTCATTCAAAGTATGATGAATATAATAAAGTAACTAAATGTTTATTAAATTCCCAATCTTAGTTACTTTAGGAAAAATGTGAATAAGGTGCTAATCCATGAAATTACACTTTACACTTTGTCTAAGTCGTTGGTAGAGCGTGTGTGGTTAACCGGCAAACTAACTTGGACTTAACAAGGTAGGTAAAGGGTGACTTAAGGTTTATTATAGTATCGGTGGAGCGTGTGTGGTTTACCGGCACATCGATTGAGTGATAAACTTTAAGGGTACCTAGTGATTTGCATGGTTACTTCACACCTCGTTTTGTGATCCTCGGCATCTCAGTCACAAAACCTGGAGGGCACTCTCGAGATTGAAACATGCCTTTGAAAAGTTCATTGGATCTCAAAGAATCTAGGAATTTCTAAAACCAATAAAAACTAAATATTTAATATTTCGGTTTTCGTGGTGGAAATTGGTGAATCGTCATTCACCTACCTTTCAAATATGGTATAGCTTAGATTACGGCATACCTCTTCTAAGTTATATTATATTGTGATTGGATCCTAGCCTTAATAGTACATTTGGGTGTTTTATTAAGGACTCTCTTAAATCTAAACTAAACTCGTTCTTCTCTTTCAGATGTCTTCAAATAATGCTTCTGGCTTGAATCCTAATGGCTCCTTTACTCTTATGAGTTTGTGTGGGAAAGTCACCTTTGATGGATCCAACTTCAATAAATGGATCAGAAACATCAGGATGATTACCCGCTACGAGGACAAAGAATATGTCCTTGACAAGGAGCTTAAGGAAATTGATGAGTCCACTGCAACTCCCCAGGAGATCGCTGACTTTCATACTCATGAAAGAGATGCAACCAAGGTGGCTTGCATCATGTTGGCCACCATGACAGCTGAACTCCAAAAGTCTTATGAGGATTTCTACCCTTATGAAATGCACCAAGATTTGATGGAAAGATACCATCAAAGTGCACGACAAGAGAGGTACGAAGTCATCTGCTCCATGATAACAACCATGATGAAGGACGGAGAGTCCGTCACGAGCCACATGCAGAAAATGCAAAGGTATGTGGATTGTTTGCTGAAGCTCAATGTGAACTTCCCTGAGGAGCTTGCAATAGATATCATTTTGCACTCCTTACCATCGTGCTATGATCAATTCCGCATGACATATCACATGAACAAGGAAGAGGTCACCCTCAGCAAACTTCAGGGACTTCTCAAGACCGCAGAAACAGATCTTAAGGGGAAGTCGGTTGCTATCACTCCTACTCCAGACTCAACTCCGGTCTTGGCAATCGGGTAAAGTCGAGGGAGGAAGAGAAAGAGATCTTCAAAGGGTACCAAGGCTCGGACCCTTGATGGCTCTTCTTCAAGTGGAACCAAGAAAGGTTTCATTACTCCTTCTTCTGACCCAAAAGAGGCTGAATGCTTCTATTGCCATGAAAAAGCTCATTGGAAACGGAACTGCCCAAAGTACCAGCAGGATGTGAAGGATGGGAAAGTCAAACCCAACCATGCAGGTATTTACACTATCATTTCTAATAACTCACCCCATTCGAAATCTTGGGTCCTTGATACCGGTTGCGGTATTCATATTTGTTGTGACTTGCAGGGACTAGGAAGAAGTGAGAATGTGGAGCAAGGAAAAATAAACTTAATCATGGGGAATAGGAAAGTTACACCTGTCACCAAGATTGGAGTTTATACTTTATCGCTAAGTAGTGGGTTAAATTTAGATTTGAATAAATGTTGTTATTCGCCAGAAATCGCAAGAAATATTATTTCCTTTCATGCATTGTACAAACAAGGTTTCACCTTTTCGTTTGATAATGAAGTTGGTTCGATTAATGCTTTCTTTAATAATGTACTTTATTTTAAAGCATTACCTTGTGATGGTGTGTATGAAGCTGTATCTATTGTAGATAACTTAGGAAATAATGTTTTGTGTATTGATTCTACTAATAATAATAACTTGGATAAAGCATCATTATGGCATTGTCGTCTTGGACATATAAGCAAGAAACGCATAGGCCAACTCCAAAAAGATGGAGTCTTGGAGTCGTTTGACCTAAAGTCAAATGATAGTTGCGAATCATGCTTACTTGGAAAAACGACAAAGTCACCCTTCACAGGCTCGTGTGAAAGGGGTGAAGGTTTGTTGGACCTTATACACATGGATGTGTGTGGACCATTCAAACGTGCCACAAGGGTTGCTAATCGTTATTATTTGACTTTTACTGATGATTACAGTAGATATGGATATGTCTACTTAATCAAGCATAAGTCAGAGACTTTCGAGAAGTTTAAGGAATTTAAACAGGAAGTCGAGAATCAATTGGGCAGGAACATTAAGATGCTTCGATCCGATCGAGGTGGTGAGTATCTTAGTTCAGAGTTCCTCGACTATCTAAAGGAATGTGGGATTGTCTCACAATTGACACCTCCCAGGACACCGCAGTTGAATGGTGTGGCTGAGAGGCATAATCGAACCTTGTTGGACATGGTTCGTTCCATGATGAGTCGAGCTTCGCTACCAATCTCATTATGGGGGTATGCCTTAGAGACTGCTGCCCATATCCTTAATCTAGTCCCTACAAAGAAAGTTGCCAAAACTCCTCACGAGATGTGGACTGGTAAAGTACCTAAACTAGACCACATTAAGATTTGGGGTTGCGAGGCTTTCGTGAGACGCGAGACTCATGATAAGCTCGAACCCCGAAGCGAGAGGTGTATTTTCATCGGCTACCCACAACAATCCTTTGGTTACCTCTTCTACAGACCTAGTGACAATATGGTCTTTGTAGCAAGAAGAGGAGTCTTTCGAGAAAGAGAGTTTATAAGCCAAGGAGACAGTGGGAGGCAAATTGATCTTGAAGAAATTCAAGAGTCAAGTGGTGAAGGAACTTCAAACTCTAGCCCTCAACTTGAGGAGGAAACTCCTGTTGAGCCAATTGACGAATCTGTACCTCTGAGGCGTTCCACGAGAGTTAGGAGTGCACCTGAGCATTACTATGGATTCCATGTTACTGCAGAAGGTGAGACACTTATTAGTGATGAGACACTAGTAAGTCAAGATGACCCTAACAGCTACGAGGAAGCCATGGCAGGCCTCGAGTCTGCTAAATGGAAAGAGGCTATGGATAGCGAGATACAATCCATGTATGACAATCAAGTTTGGAACTTGGTTGAGAATGTACCAGGTCGAAAGACTGTAGGGTGCAAATGGGTCTTCAAGAAGAAGACCGACATGGATGGTAAAGTACACACTTATAAGGCTAGACTGGTTGCAGAGGGCTTCTCTCAAATTCCTGGAGTGGATTATGATGAGACCTTTTCTCCGGTAGCCAAGATTAAGTCTATTCGGGTTCTGTTAGCCATAGCCGCATTTCATGACTATGAAATTTGGCAAATGGATGTCAAAACCGCTTTCCTTAATGGGAAGTTGGCTGAAGATGTTTACATGAGTCAGCCAGAGGGTTTTGTCAGCAACGAGTACCCTAATAGAGTGTGTAAGCTTGAGAAGTCCATTTATGGATTAAAGCAAGCACCTCGCAGATGAAATCTTTGCTTTGATGAAAAGGTCAAGGAATTTGGCTTTTCTAGGAGTGAAGATGAATCTTGTGTATATGTCAAGGCTAGTGGGAGTATAGTTAGTTTTTTGGTATTGTATGTGGATGACATACTACTCATAGGAAATGACATTCCAACCCTGCAGGAAGTAAAGTCCTGGCTTGGAAAGTGTTTCGCTATGAAGGACCTTGGTGAAGCTGCCTATATTTTGGGGATAAGGATCTTGAGAGATCGGAGTAAAAGACTAATTGGACTTAGTCAAAGTATCTACTTAGAGAAGGTTCTGAAGAGATTCAGAATGCAAGACTCCAAGAAAGGAGAGTTGCCCATCCAGAGTAGCGCCAAGTTGAGTAAGACACAAAGTCCTAGCACTGAGGCTGAGATAGCAGAAATGAGTCGAATACCTTATGCTTCGGCTGTAGGTTCGATCATGTATGTTATGACGTGTACTCGACCTGATGTAGCCTTTGCCTTGAGCATGGTTAGCAGGTTTCGGGGGAACCCTGGCAAGGCACACTGGACTGCGGTAAAGAATATTCTCAAGTACCTACGAAGGACTAAGGACTGGGTCCTTACCCTCGGTGGGAGTGATGACTTGAGAGTTGTAGGGTATAGTGATGCTAGCTTCCAGACTGATAGGGATAACTTCCGCTCTCAGTCGGGCTGGGTCTTTACCCTAAATGGAGGAGCAATTTCTTGGAAGAGTTCCAAGCAAGAGACAGTGGCAGATTCTACTTGTGAATCAGAGTATATTGCAGCTAGCGAAGCGGCAAAGGAGGCGTTATGGCTGAGGAACTTCATTGGAGACCTTGGAGTTGTACCAGCTATTAAAGAGCCAATGGAAATTTTCTGTGATAGTGAAAGTGTTGTTGCCTTAGCCAAGGAACCAAGGGATCACGGGAGATCCAGACACATCGACAGAAAATACCATTTCATCAGACATCGGATCGAAGAAGGACTCCTCGTGGAAAAGAGGGTATCATCAGATGAGAATTCGGCAGATCCCCTCACGAAGGGACTGACTCGGATTAAGCATCTCCATCATGCTCAGAGCATAGGGCTGAAGGATGATATTAGATTTAGTAGTTAGATAACCTCGAAATTTGTAAAGTGTAATTGACATTTGATGATGAATAAAAGTGTTTTATTTATGAGTAAAGTGTTGCTATATCTTGTCAATTGTTTACTATATTTCTTTTGCATGTTTTGACTTCCAGAATAATTTTGTTTGGTATAACATATTATTCAAACCTCCACAGTCGGTTATATGTCGGAAGTAGGTATGAATCAAGACTGTCATGTTTGGTTGTAGAGGTCTTGGACAAGGCTACAACAATCATGAGTGCTCATAAGTTCTGAGCATTGGACTCAACCCACGCTCACTGGAATCACTTCATGGAATTCTATCTCGAGTGATCGTGAGACGGTAATATCATATAAGTCTTTAAACCTAGAGATATGATTTGTTACTTACAAGTTGGTTATGCATTGATTGTACGAAAAACGCATTGGTAACTCGATGTTATAAATCGCGCTCTTGTGTGTAATTCAATGAGTAGTAGAACAAACATATGAGTCGAAGTTTATCTGTTCCTTCTTGGATTAGAAGCTGATATCTGGGCCCCTCGATGATTTTGTTTTGACCTATGTACCGGGCCCGGTCAGAACTAAATTAATGTGTTCAATGAAGTTCTTTGTCAAACAAATCGGAAATCGGGAAACAAATTGTTGGACAATAAGTAAGACATTGTTCCATGTATTTGTCCGACTGATATCTAGAACAGAGGATTATATGATCACTTATCTTAAATGGCGTACCATCATCTTCTCAGTTTCGAGAAACCTTGAAAAGAGCTACGATTGTCGATCGGTTCCTGAAGTCATACTTGCAGTAATAGTTATAAGACTTATCCAAGTGGGAGACTGTTGGATAAGGTGTCTAAGTCCATAACTATTTCTAGTATGTACTTGACCCGACCCGGCATGGTCCATTTGGGTTGCATGGCACCATGCAATTGGATAGACTAAATGAGAGAAATAACACTTGGAGATTATTAATATATTATAAGTTCTAATATATTAATAATATTATTTGATTAGTTTGATCAAGAATTAATTTAGAATTAATTAAGTGATCAAAAGATAACTAATTAAATATATGGGTTGATTATGTAAATCATCCATATCTTGTATAGTGGGCTAAAAGGCTCCATGGACTATCAAGTTGGGTTCCACCCATAGGATGCTCCATGGATGCTCCATGGGAGTTACAAACCCATGGGTCATGGAAATGAAGAGTCATGACACATTAGGGTTTAACCCTAGATGTGTCAACACTATATAAGTAACATGTTCTCCACCCAAAATCGGTTACACTAAGAAACAAGAGGGCTTGGCCGATTTTGAAGAAGTGAGTATTCTCTCATAAGTTCTTCCAAGAGCATTTGGTGTTGTGTGAAGCATTTGAGGCATCACACTTGGGGTGCTAGGCTCACAAGGTTTCAAGGAACACAAACAACAACAAGGTAAGTTATTCTATCTATACTTTATGTTAAAATTGTTCCCCATGTATGCTAGATAGGAATATAACCTTGGAATTCAACTTTGCATGACAATTAGACAAACATAGATCCAAGGTTATTAGGGTTGCATGTACACTTAGGAAGTGTTAGAATGCTCAAAACCCATCAATAACAACAAAATATACAAATAACATGTATTTCGTATAAAATACTTCATAATTATGCGTTAGAAGAAAGTGACTACACACTCACTTGATCAGAAGATGATCGGACAACACTACGACTTGTAGAAGTAGTATTCTTCGGTAGATCTGGAAGATCTTCACAAAAACCAGGCTTCTCGTGGGCAAAGCTTCAGCTAGGAATTCTTACTTCTCATGATCTTCTGGGCTTCAGGACTTGGGAATAATACCGGGTCTTCAGGATAATTGTGGCACGAAAAACGAGGCAAAACAGGAGAGAGAGAGAGAGAGAAGATAAAAGGAGCAAAATGGCCGACTGCCCTCACATCCTTTATACAGGGGCAGAAGCCTTGCATTACGCTGGGCGTAATGCTCAGTACGCGGGTCATACGCTTCGAAAACATCACTGCTTACGTCATTGGAGCACTCGAGTGCAAGGCGGGTTACGCTTCAGTGTACGTTGGGCATACAACTCTACGCTAGGCGTAGTTCAGATAGGATCAGTGACTCCTTCGGATAATATCCGGAATTCATAATTAAATACATATTTTAATTATTTATAAAACTTCCGAAATTCATATCTTGCTCATACGAACTTAGTTTTTGACGTTCTTTATATCCACGCATAGGTGAGACTACGCTCTACAACTTTCGTTTAGACTCGGTCGGCTTATTTTGATTTATTTTTATTATTTATTTTTTAGCAGGCCGGGACAGGAAAACTCCGTTATAAATTCATAACTTCTTCATCCGACGTCCGTTTTCATTTGTCTTTTCATCGTTGCACTACTAATAACGAGATCTTCGATTCTCGTTTAGATTGTTTCGACCAACAGTCACTCGATCTCGAATTCAAGTTTCGGGCTGCATACTGCTAAGCTGAAACTTACAAAAATCATAATTTCCTCATACAAAGTCAGATTTAGACGATCTTTTTATTCACGATCTCGGTTTAACAAACTCTACGACTTTCGTTTATATCACTAAGGCTAAATATCGCTCTAACGTAAATTTCACTTTTTACGTCTTTCAGCGTCGCCGGTTTCTGTCGCGACACTTCGATGGGTCATAACTTCTTCGTTTTAACCTAGATTTTGGCATTCTTTATCTCTCCGGAATCATTGTTTCGACCACTACGTCTTCATGCAAGGATATCGGGCTTATCTCACACTTTACTTTTGACGCTTATTTTATTCTTAATTCATTAAATTATAATAATTAAGGAAAAAACACATAATTCACACAATTCACATAATACTCAAATATTTCATCACTAATACTTCAAAAAAAGTTAAAAGGGTTAACCTAGACTATTACATCAACAATACTGTCTAGTCTGCAAACGCGGGCGTTACAGGTTTGGTGAAGAATGAAAGAAAATTGGGATGTTTCGTTTTGTATGTTTTGGAGGTGTGTGGTCATGTGGAGGGCTTCCACCCAATAAGTAGGTGGAATGTGAGCTTGGAAAAGGAAGGATCCACTAGATTTATTAATGGTTCTAAACATTTATTCAGATTTTTCATTTTGTTGCGAGGTGTGACGAAATAAGAAAGAAAATTGAATGTCATGTGTTGCAAAGTGATCATGGAATTGTTTGTTAGTATATTCCCTTGCTCCCCCCTCCCCCCCCCCCCCCCCCCCCCCATTATCGCATTGGAAAGCTTTTATGGTTTTATCAAATTGGTTTTTTATGTATTTTGAGAAAATCAGGAATTTGGAAAAGACTTCAGATTTTTTTTAAAGGGTAAACCCAAAGACATTTGAATGATGGTCAATAAATATAACATAGTAATGTAAACCAGTAGTGCTAGCAATTGATGAAGTCCAAACATCTAAGTGAATAATATCAAAAGAATTTGAAAAATATGTATTAGATAAATCAAATTGAAGTTTAACATGGTTTCCTAATTGGGAAGAATGAAAAATAGCATCAAAGTTTGTATTATTACATGAAATGGAACTACTAGAAATTAGAGATTGTAAAGTTTTAGTTTCGGGGTGACCAAGTCATTAGTACCGAAGGGAGTGACTTGTAGAAATGTGAAATTGAGGTGTTGAAGGTAGAACCAGATATAGAGGGCCTTCATTATCACATCTGATTAATTGTTGATTGGTCATGTAATCCGTCACAGTAAAACCAAATTCATCAAATTCAATATAACATTTATTTTGGCAAGTAAATTTGTGAACGGATTTAATATTTTTATGATGTTGGGGGTGATGAGAATATTATGTAAATGGAGAGAGCGATTGGAATTTTGTAAAGGATAAGAAGAGTGCATGTTCTTAACTATCGGCATTTAGGACGCATTACCAACTAAAATTGAATGAGAATTAATGTTATGACTAAGGTTTTGGAGTATACCTTCATTGGCATGAACATGGTCCATTGCACCCACGTCCATTATCCAGTCTCCTTCGTTGAGTCTTGTAGAGACTTCGAAGAGATCATCTGGGGTAGGGTAGTTGCTTGTTATCTACCAAACCATCCCCAAGGATGCTGAATATAAGCGTGTGTAGGTTTTCCCTCACGGCTGCCCAAAATGGTGTTGGTGGGGTAGGCTTGAGGTTGTGTAGGATAAGGGCCTAGAACAGTGTCACACCTCGAGCTGACAGCAGAATCGCCAGGGTAGTACATCAACTGAATATCACAAATATAGCATACATTAAACAGTATATAAACAAGAATATATTACAGTATTGAAAAACACATCTTACATCATTACAATAATCGGTGCATATCCTCAACGATGAAAAATAGTTGCGGCAAAGCATATTCAATATCAAAAGTACAAAAGGCGTGATCCATAATATCCGATATCGAACTCATGTATGTTAATTACCTACGAATACATGTTTTAAGATACGTTAACAAAAACTGTTGGTGGATTCTATAGGTTTTGACTCTGTGTACCTTCATGATCAAGAACGTTATTTCATATAACTTGGTGATTATAAAATAAAATATATTTTCCAAACTAAATGAATAAAACAATTATTTTGTTTCTTTGCAATTCCATGCAAAAAATATGTTTGTTTATGTGAATAACTTATTTAATAAGTATATAAACAATGAAAAGATTGTGTCGTAATGTTTATTTAATTAATAATTAATTTACATAACTCATTAGTTGACACTTAATTGTGTGAGCAAAACATTTCCACTACATACGGTTCTATTTCAACCCGTATGAGTGAACTAACTCCACATAAATTATTGTCCCAATTACATGCGTTCATTTTAACGAACTCTGGGTCCTATAACGAGCCTATAACCGAATTATGGATGCGAAAACCTTTGGGTTGCATTAAATTGTTTTGCGAAAACCTCTGTGTAGCATTGAACTGTTTTGAGACTGTGCTGAGAACACCTATTGTGTTGAGACCATCGGGTAGCACTGAACCATGCTGAGAACAACGGGCAACACTAGTCTGAGAACAACAGGTAGTACTTGTCTGTGCTGAGAACAATGGGTAGCACTGGCCCGTGCTGAGAAGAATGGGTAACACTGGACCATGCTGAGAACAACATGTAGCATTGAACCCTGATGAGAACATCGGGTAGCACCGAACCGTACTGAGAACATCAGGTAGTACTGGATTGTGCTGAGAACATTACTCACTCTTCCTCGATGTTGTGGGATGATAAGAGACTGAACCATTTCGTCCATTTTGACTCGCCAGACATATATTGTGGCTAACAACCATATGTCAGGAAATCAACTCGTATCAATCTATACCAAATAGTTCATCGTTCAAGTTCTCCTTTTCAGGTGCTCCATTTTGCTGTGTAGAATGGTCTAGTTTTTAACTTTTAGTTATAAGCTTTTAAACAATTATTAGCACCTATTGTTTTGGTAGCCGTTCAATCTAAATGCGTGATTTAGTTTAATTTCCAAACTTTTGATTTAAAAGTTTATTAATCTAATATTTGTTCAAATCGATCCAACTAGAAGTTTGTGTCATAAAACTTAGGGGTCGTTTGTTTCGTTTGATTCCTAAGGAATTGAAAGGAATTGGAAACTAAAATCCAATACAAAACGTGTTTGGCTAACAGAAGGAATGAAATATGATTTCCATAATTACTTTTTAATTCCGTGTATGAAAGATTTTCCATTCATTCCCTATCTATAAGGAATCCACATTCTGTTAGGTTTTTATTTTTATTTTATTTATTTATTTTTTTGTTACACAATTATCCTCCCATATATATGCGGTTCTAATAAAACAAAATAAACTATGTGATTTTTCATATCTTTTCTACGATTACCTTCTTCTATCGATTATATTTTTCTCCAATTGGTATTTGTTAAAAAAAAATCATCTATCGATCATATCTTTTCTACAATTACTGTTGTATTTGATCTCTGGCTCATCATTCTTCTACTGCTTTGGTGTATCTATCATCTTCGTTTACAGGTAAACATCTCATGTTCAATTTTTCTACAATTAACTGTGTTCAACCATTTTTTTTATATATTTGTAATATGTGATTCATCTTTGTCTGATAGAAAATAGCATAATTTTTTAACATTTGTATTGCTTACTACATCTCTAGTTTCTTTGTGTGAAGTATGAACAATTTTCTTTACATGCTATGTACGTTTATTGTCGTCGTATTATAAAATTTATTTTCTAATTCCTTTGTAAAATCAGCAAACTAAATAGAAAAAGATTCCATTCCTTCCTCCAAATGCATTTCAGCTTCCAGTACATTCAGATTCTAATTCCTACAAATTCAAATTCTTTTGACAGATTTCATTCCTTCAAAAAAAATTATGCGAAACAAACGCCACCTTAGATTATAATATTTACTAGACTTAGCATTTCTAAGAGTTTTAAATAAGAATTCCGACAAAAATCGAATAGCATGAGGACTATGTTTTGACCAAAAGCAAGGTTCTTAACCAATATGAAACGAATAATATCCATAAAATCAACAGGATACAAAATCGTTAAGAATGGAATATTTGAAATAACACGTTTTCCAAACATACTAATGTACAATTGTTAGTATGTAACTAGATTATTTGTGAGCATGTATAAGATACCTTATACTTTTATAATATCTATAAAATATAACACGTCGGCTTTAAGGTCATTTTTGCATCTATTTGTTTATGTAGGCTTTTATATATATAGGGATGAGCAAAAGAACCGAACCGGACCGGGGAACCGGCTTCGGCCAAAATGAAGAACCGAACCGGCTCGGCGGTTCTACCGGTTCCGGGTCCGGGTCCGGTTTTTGCCGGTTTTTCGAGTTTGGAACCGGCTTTTTGCCGGTTCGACTTTGCGTTTTATTGGTTTTTCGGGTCCGATTTTTGCCGGTTTTTCGAGTAATTCCAACGACTAATTTACTTTGCGTTTTATTGGGTTTTTTTATGAAGAAGTGGATGTTTAAATACTAGTAAATAATCAACATTTTAATAATAAACGTTTTAATAAGCGATTCAACATTCAAGCAAATTAACCATGGATCTTTTATTTAAATTATTACAAGGAAATTAAACATGGATGTCGTCAAAGTTATGTTATTAAGTATTTAACATTCAAACATTCAACATTCAAAATACACTTTCGACATTCAAAATATACTTCCAAGTTTCACCAACAAAAAAAAAAAAAAAAAACAAAGTCTAATATGTGGATTCCAACATTTCTTTTACATTTTGACTATTTCCCCGATCTCTTCCCCGTTAGCTTCAAGTTGTGTATAGCATTCACAATGTCTATATATAATACAAAAGAAAAATGTTATTACTTACTAAAATGTAACAAATACTAATAAGAAGTTAAAAATAAGATGTAACAAGTATTAGTGTATTACCGATAGCGAGGTCATCGTCAGCTAACACATCGTGCACTTCGTCGTAGTCATAGATACGCAAGCTACTCTTTCTTAGCCAATCTTGAGTGCATATCAATGCCTCCACAATCACAACAGACAAATTAGTACGGTAGTCGGTAATTACTCGACGACCATTACTGAATGTGGATTCGGATGCTACGGTGGAAATTTGCATCCCCAAAATATCTATTAATAAACAAATTAGTGTATAATACACGACACAAATTTATAAATTAAAAATTTTAATTAGAGTAAAAGAAGGTCGATACTTCTTGCCATTAGAGCAACGATCGGGAACCGCACCGCATTATTTTTCCACCATGTGAGGATATCATATCCTTTGTCAAATCCGATTGGGTCCTCGTTTAAGTATCGTTGCAATTGACTTTCTGACGAAGTCGAGGGGAAACTTCCCGAAGTCATATAGCTTCCAAAGAATTCGTTTTCGTCATCAAAATTAACAACTTCTTCGGGAGTTTCTTGTTGAGACGATGAGGTCATGTTTGACCTTTCCAAGTATGTCTTGAAAAACTTGTCCAATTTGCATTCGATATCAATAACCTTTGTACGTGCTTTGGATTCTATCTCATTAGCGGACATATTTTTATCTTTGTTCTTGGCTTTAAGCATTTGGGTAAAAACAACTTTCATAAACTTTGACTTGCATTGAGGATCTAACAATGTCGCAAAGAAGACATAATCACTTATAGTATCATAGTCACCCCAATATTTGTCATATTTATCTTTCATATCCGGTACCATAAACATAAAATCCGGGTTGGTTTCATGTTTCCTAAGATGTTGCTCTATATAGGATCTCCCGGGTATATGTATGGAAGATAGACTTTGTTGAACACGAAAATTTTTTAGTTTTCTTCTTAAACTTCTCAAGGAACTCCATCATCTTTTTAATCATCTCAAAATCTGAATGTGATGGTACCCTTCCCACAGTTTTCTGAAACATTGGATCTACAAAAAAAGAACAACAAAATCAGATTACGTTTTATTGTTGTTAGAAAAAAAAAAAAAAATCAGATTTGACACCCTTCCTTGCGGGGCTTGTAACTCATTAAGTTTTTAACCAAATCAAGCGTTTTTATAGTCTAAATTCAACTACAAATCGTAATCTACATGTAGGAAAATGATTAATGTCAAAACAAGTTAAATTGAATGAGTTATGCACATTTGAACAACAAAATCACATCACGTTTTATTGCTGTTAGAAAAAAAACAATTCAGATTTGACACCCTTCCTTGCGGGGCTTGTAACTCATTCAATTTTTAACCAAATCAAGCGTTTTTATAGTCTAAATTCAACTACAAATCCTAATCTACATGTAGGAAAAAGATTCAGGTCAAAACAAGTTAAATTGAATGAGTTATGCACATATGAACAACAAAATGACATCACGTTTTATTGCTGTTAGAAAAAAAAAATCAGATTTGACACCCTTCCTTGCGGGGCTTGTAACTCATTCAATTTTTAACCAAATGAAGCGTTTTTATAGTCTAAACTCAACTACAAATCCTAATCTACATGTAGGAAAAAGATTCAGGTCAAAAAAAGTTAAATTGAATTAGTTATGGACAATTTAATATTTGGACTGATTGCTAAAGAAATAAATATTGCTAATTTTAGTGCTGAAATATATTTGATTAATTGATTTTATTTACCTTGATGGCTATATTCGAGAAATGCGTCTTTCACATCGTACGCTGATCTTAGAAATTCAAAGGTAGAGTTCCACCTTGTTGGAGTTTCACCACACAAAAACCTTTGACTTTCTACAGCCGCATCCTTCATGGCTTGTTTAAACGTCTTGATCCGTTGCGGGGAGGCTCTAATGTATTTCACCGCATCTTGTAGGTTTTTTACATGATAAACTTCATGTTTTAACCCCATTTTCACAACTAGGTTTATGATATGAGCCATACACCTAATGTAAAAATGTTTGCCATTCTCGTAAATACCCAGTAGTTCTTTCACAATGATGTTGAGTGCCGCGTCATTTGTCTTGGCATTATCAACGGTCATCGTCATGACATTCTTCACCCCCACTCGTTTATGAAAATTAGCAACTCCCGGGCCATGTCTTCAGCTTTGTGAGTATCAACCTCTCTAAAGTTGACTACCCTTTTGTGCATGACAAAATCTTCGGTAATGAAGTGGGTCGTGACAACCATATAATTTATCTTTTGACACGAGGATGTCCACGTGTCGTTTGACAAGTGGATGGCTGTTTTGGGGTTGCTCAAATGTTTGTACAACTTCTGCCTCTCCATTAAATAGAATGACACAACATCACGAGAAATTTTATGCCTTGAAGGAAATTTCACCCTACCATTGAGGGAGTTTACAAATTCTATGAATGCCTCGTTTTCAATGAATTTAAATGGTAGTTCCCCGATGGTGAAAAGTCCTAGCAAGGCAAGTTGGATCCTAGTATCATCATGTTTCCATGTGTATACATGACCCTCACCATTAGGAGCTTTCGTAAATGACAACTTTTGTTGTTTGTCATCAACTTGTTTCGGTATGTTGTCTGGATTTAACTTGCACCCATTAAAATGCTTGTTTATTGAAGTTGTACCATTCCGGTTTGGATCTGCGGCTAGTAAATGTAAACAATAATTACATTCGGCCCACTTTCTTTCAATTCCATCGTTCTCCTTTATCCATTCGATCTCGAAGTATTTCCAAACAGGAGCGGTACAATTATCTCTACCCTCACCTCATCTGGTTGGGTTAATCCGGTCCCTTAACTCCTTTTGAGTCTTTTTTTTTTTTTTTTTTTTTTTTTTTTTTTTTTTTTTGGGTTTTGGTTTTTGTTGGGTATTTTTCTTGTGTTCGTTTTTGTGGTGGTGGTGGTTTTTTTGTTTGTGTTGGTTTTTTTGGTTGTCTTTTTTTTGTGTGATTGCAAATTTTCGTTTTTTTGAAGGTTGTTGTTCTTGTGGCTCCTCTTCTTGGTTTGATTCATCACTTGGTATAACATTCCATGACGGTGTTTCTTCTATATAATCTTCTTCTGAATCTTCTCCATAATCCTATATTCACAAAATAAAACATATAATAAGTCATATTACGTTTAAATGTTGAAAAATAAATATAAAAATAATCAGATTTGACACACTTCCTTGCGGGGCTTGTAACTCATTCAATTTTTAATCAAATCAAGCGTTTTTATAGTCTAAATTCAACTAAAAATCCTAATCTACATGTAGGAAAAAGATTTAGGTCAAAACAAGTTAAATTGAATGAGTTATGCATATTTGAACAACAAAATCACATCATGTTTTATTGCTGTTAGAAAAAAAAAATCAGATTTGACACCCTTCCTTGCGGGGCTTGTAACTCATTCAATTTTTAGCCAAATCAAGCGTTTTTATAGTCTAAATTCAACTAAAAATCCTAATCTACATGTAGGAGAAAGATTCAGGTCAAAACAAGTTAAATTGAATGAGTTATGCACATATGAACAATAAAAATCAGATCACGTTTTATTGCTGTTACAAAAAAAAAAAAAAAAAAAAAAAAAAAAAAACAGATTTGACACCCTTCCTTGCGGGGCTTGTAACTCATTCAATTTTTAACCAAATCAAGCGTTTTTATAGTCTAAACTCAACTACAAATCCCAATCTACATGTAGGAAATAGATTCAGGTCAAAACAAGTTAAATTGAACTAGTTATGCACAATTTAATATTTGGACATATTGCTAAATAAATAAATATTGCTAATGAGCTAAATACTAATCTTACTTGGTCATCAAAGTCTTTTCCAATCCAATTAGCCGGATTACCATCTTCAATATTGGCATCATGAGCATCCGAGTTTCGGTATCTTGATGATGGTACATTTGGTAGCCCATCCAAATCCTACAATGTCGATTTTACACATTAATTATATAACAAAAGTACTATACAAATTCGTAGTTTTCACAATCTTACATAATTACATTCATACTATAAACAATAAACTAATCTAACAAAAATCTTGCATGTATGTCTACAAAGTACATTGTTAAATGGAGCTTAAAACATGAAACATATATTATATGTACAACTTTTCATCCGTAACGGAGTACTCCACTATGAGACTATGATCAAGAATCAAGATCTTTTAATTAAGTAGAGATAACAATGCATATATTTGGAATGGAGACAACAAAAGCAAAGAAAAAAAAAACTTGCATGCATGCCATTATTTGGTGAATCATTGAAGCATTGAAGCAAATATTGAAATATATAATCTTAAAACATGAAATATAAATATATGCTCTTACTTGATCTTCATGGGCATCCATAGTTTGAATCATTGAAGCAATTGAAGATGAAAATCAATGAATGATGATAAAGAATTGAGGATCGATTGAAACTTGGAGATAGAAACTTGTAATCGATGGAAACTTGGAGATGAAGAATTGAATGATGATGAAGTGATGTTGATTGCCAATTGTTGAACAGAGTACGGTTCGTGACTTGGGGAGTTGGGATCGTGGCTGTGACTCACAAGAACGATTGTTTTTTTTGGTTATGAGAGCGATTGCGATTTGAGAGTAGATGGGAAGCAGAAGTTTTTTTTTTTTTTTTTTTTTTTTTTTTTTTTTTTTTTTTTTTTGTGTATCGCAAGCAGGAGGTGGGATCGATCGTGAACGGCATTACGTGACATGGTTTTCTAGCCGGGCCGGTTCCCGGTTTTGGGCTGGTTCCAATAGCCGGTTTTTTCCGGATCCCGGTTCCAAATAATCACGAATTTATAGTATAGGTCCCGGCCCGACCGCTTCCATCGGGTGCCGGTTCCGGTTCCGGGACCGGTTCCCCGGCCCTTTTGCTCATCCCTATATATATATATATATATATATATATATATATATATATATATATATATATATATATATATATATATATATATATATATATATATATATATATATATATATATATATATATATGAGCGAAGCCATAATTTTTTAACGAGGGGGGCATACATCGCAATAATATATAAAATTATATTTTATCTTCGAATACTATAATAAATGTTTTAATTTTGAAAAAAAATGACAAGAAAAAATAATCTATAAACACTACAACGTTTTTTATTTTTTTTACTATTTCACCTATAATAACATATTTTTTTAAATAAAGTGTGAATTTAAAAGAATTATAATATGTATGTACATATCAAAAAATAACTCATTTTAGTAATAATGGAATAAAATATATAATAATAATAATATTTATGTGATTTATGTATTTGTTGTGGCATAGAAGGTATGTGTTGGAAGTTATAGAAAGAAAACATAACAAATTTACTTAGAGGTTTTGTAAGTAGAAAATATAAAAAGTTTAATTATGAAAATTTGACTACACAAAATAAAAACTCTAATTCAAAAGATTTGCTAAAAAATGATTTACTCAACTATTATGGGTTTATTAAAAGCATTCAAGGATAGAGGATTAAGGGGGGGGGAGGGTTGAGCACCGGGTAGCCCCGATACTCCCTCCGCCATTATATATATATATATATATATATATATATATATATATATATATATATATATATATATATATATATATATATATATATATATATATATATATAAAAGTCTATACTAATTTTGTTAGATATGAGGACACGATTATAATCATTTTTCTTGGAGATCAAAAAAATAAAAAAATATTATAAATTGTAAAATAAAAGGAAAAATTCAAATATTTTTTTGTAAAATATTATTTTCATCGTTTAACTTAGCCAACAAAAATTAAAAAAAAAATAATAAGTAATAAAAAAATCATTGTTTTTTTTTCGAAAAATGAGTGAAATATGCTAATACAATACTACACTGTAAATAATCAAATATAATTTTTAAAATGTTAGAATATTCGAATGTTTTACTAAAATTGGTAGATATACTAAAATATTTTAATCTCTACTTGAATCATTAGATTTCTTAGAATATTCTAATATTCTATTAGAATTTTTTGAATATTTATAATTTAATATTCTAATAGAATTTTCTAATTTTCTATAAATTTCATTTGAGTATTTATAGTATAATATTTTATTAGAATATTTCACGTATATTTTGAAAAAAAAAATATAATTTATTTATTTTTTATTTTTTAAATGTTTTTATTTTGTTGGATAAAATAAATGACAAAAATAATATTTAAAAAAATTCGAAAAATTTTATTTTTTTGCATTTTAAAAATATATTTTTTATCTCCAAAATTAATGACGATGATTGTGTCCCATGTCTCACAAAATATGATGGTCTCACATAAACCTATATATATATATATATATATATATATATATATATATATATATATATATATATATATATATATATATATATATATATATATATATATATATATATATATTGTTGAGTTTATTTGTATTGCGTCATGGGCTTATATTTTGTATTCGGATTGGGCCTGTCCATCCATGATTATCTAGTAGGGTTAAACTATAAATATGCATGCATGTATGCATTAGATTAGAGTTGTGAATTACGTTTATTACTTTGTAACCTAAATACCTCTACAGTCGAAGTTCTTAATCGAGCTCTTCTGAGGTGTTGAAGTATTAATCATATGACTCATTCAAAGCCATTCTCGTGTTCATAGTTAGGTTCTTTATTGTTTGACTGCACAGAATCTAACGATCCTGATTGAAATTTGTTTCAACAATTGGTATCAGAGTAGGAGACTGTGTGATCAATACACATTCCTTCTGTACTCAGAATTCTTTAGGGTTTCCGCTTTTATCGTATAAATAAAAGTCGTCCTCTCCATATTGACGGTAACTATGTTTCTGATAAAACTCTAATCTTAAGTTTACAGGTTAGATTCTAGCAACTCACCATGTCTCACGAAGATTCGCAAACAAATCTCATCAACATGTCAAAGAGCATTGGATCTACTACCAGAATTCCCATTCTATACACTCAAGACTACGAAGTATGGGCGCATCACTTTGAAGATTACGTGGTTGGATCTGAAGACAATGGCTATCTCATCTGGGAAACTATCACACTTGGGCCGTTTGTCCACTCAGGAACGAACACAACAGTTAAGTCCCAAAAGGAATATAACAAGCTGGTGGTGGATGTAGAGAAGATGCCACAAGATCAGAAAGATAAGTTGCTATGTAATGTGAAAGCAATGAGAATGATCAGATTCGCCTTGCAATCTGACACTTTTCGGTTGGTTGGTTCATGTATGACAGCCAAAGAAATCCGGGATAGGTTGAAGGAACTCTATTCAACCGATGAAGATCTGGAACATTGCATTCAAACCTTGTTGCTCTCAGAATTTGGAGTTTTCGAACAGAAACTAGAAGAAAAACTCATACAAACTTTCGATCGGTTCAATCATTTTGTATGTAAGATGATCAAGCATGGAATAGAAAGAAAGTTGATCGAGCAGAAGGTAACCTTCATGAACGGTCTCAGACCAGAATGGATGGTTGTGGTCTCGACCGTGAAAGCTCATGAACAGTTTAAATCTTATTCACTAGCGAAACTTGTGGGAATACTTAAGTCCCATGAAAGTGTTGTGACCAAAGAAGCAAAGGTAGTTTCAGGTGTGGGGTCGTTGTCCCTTGTCTCAAAAGGAAAGAGCATAGCAGAAGAGGAAGAAGAGTCTGAAATGTCCGAATGTGACCTTACAAGCGAGGAGTATGCTCTGATGGTTACTAATCCAAAGAAGTTTGCACGAAGACAATTTCCTATCAATAAGAATCGAAACTGGCAGGGAAATTACAGCTCTGAGAAGGTGAAGGAAGAAGGGAAAAATTCTTCTCAAAAGGATGAAGACAAGAAGGAAAGCAAACTTGTGGGAGACTCTAGGTTCGACTGAAATTACTGTCACGACAAGAATGATTTTGCCAAAGATTGCATGCTAAGGAAAATGGTTGAGAAAAGAGATGGTGAAGATGACGAGGCGTATTATATGCACAAGTTGGAAGAAATCAATAAAAAGAAAGCAACTAACAGTTCTATGAATGCCCTGATCGTACAGGAGAATGCAGATGAAGATGAGTTCAGTGGCATTGAAGTTTGGTCTACCGACTCTGAAGATGAAAAGGTAAGAAAGCCCACTCATGGAAGAGCTTATGTGGCAAACGAAGGCTTGGATGGAAGATGTCTAATGGTCACAGTTGGATCATCAACTGAAAGTGCGAGTGTGGAACCGAACCTGAAAGAAGACAAGTGTTTTGCATCCAAGCCTGTGAGTGAGAAGATCAATGACTACGATCATCTGATCAAAAAGGTACAATCCATCCTTGAATCACTTAATGTTCTAGTAACAAATTATGAAGAAGAATTAAAAGAATTAAAATTCAAATTTTCTAACCTAAGTGGAAGTCTGTTACAAACTCGCTTAGCGAATTCTAACCTAACTGACCAACTCAGAAGGGTGTCTTCAAAAAGTGAGGAGAGAAGGATGTGGATTGAGCTGAAGGAGGGGGAATTAAATAAAGCTTGGGATGAAAGTATTCATTTACAAAGAGACAATTTAAAGTTTTGAAACAAAGGAATGTTTTTTTAATTGCTAAGCGTTTATACACTAATATTGCTCAATTGCATTTAAGTTGTGAGATTGGGAAGAAGATTCGTAAAATGATCTTACCCTTCCTTGAATTTAAGGAGGATGAGGTCATTGCCGAGTGTGAATCAATAGTACCATCAGAAGAAACATCCATGTCTTAAAAAATTTGGACTAGACAAGATAGAAACCTTCATCGATGCTAAGGAACATAAATGTATGATAAAAAATCTTTTGGATGAAAATGATTGGGTAAAAATTAAGTTTGAAACCATTCAATCTTTTGACTCGTCAAACGCCAAATTAACTTCAGAAAATAAAATAAACTTAGATAATACGTCTGAATTTGATGAAGAAAGTGAGATGAATGAAATTTCAGTAAAGACGAAGTTGATTGCTTTGAGGTTATGAAGAGTGAAACCGAAAATGAGAAACCTCTCATATCCGAAAATTCGGTTGAATTCGCTCGATTGTCAAAAGAAAAACCACAAAAACTCAAAGAAAAGGACATGATCTATCAAAAGGTTCAAATAGTGCCGAATTAGGTCTATGCAGTTACTGGTGTCACTGCAAAAACAAACGGCAGAGTTAAAAATCATTGTCAACAATGACAACGCTGAAGGATGTGACGATTACTTCTGGTCAGCTCCTATAGACAACGCAGAAGAAACCGAAGGCTTATCTGAGCAAACATCATGGAGGGTTAAAGGACAATATGTTGCTGAACCTATCAACAAACCCTCAAGTTTCGACAAAGCAAGCATAAGTGGAACTAAAGAAATCCCTGAAGGACTAATGAAAGAACTGAGAGTTCCAACTAAGATAGCTGAAACTCAAAAGGAAAAGCCAAAGGCAAGCTTCAATATCCACAAATCGTAGAAGGAGTTAGCTGAAAAGAAATGCTTAAGAAATCAAAGATACATGAAGAATCTAAATGAGCGAAAACATCATTGGCAATCTCAAAATCCCAACTATGTTCCTCCAAAGAGAGAATCAAGTGATAAAGGAAAGGAAAAACTGAAAGGAAAAGATATGTTCAGTCCAAATTCATATTACTCCAGCTCTCCAAACTGAAAGTCTAGTTTCGCTCCTCAAACCAGCTCTCCAAACCGAAAGTCTAGTTTCGGTCCCCAAATCAACTTCGGTCCCAAGACTAGTTTCGATCCTTTCATCAAATCAAACTTAGCAAAGGATATAAAAGGAAAGGGAAAGCTAAATTCTGAAAATTATAATAAGAAAAAGTCAGCTAACCCTAGGATTCAAAAGAAAACACCTAAATCCTTTAACAACATACCAACTAATACACCAAAGTTTAAATAAGATAAAACTAAAATCAAGGTGTATACCATCGAAAAAAAAGATCAATTCACTCTAATAAAACGAACATATTTAGTTGATATTTCTTCTGTAATTCCTTTTTCTGTGAAAGACTCACAAGGACACAAGAAACTTTGGGTTCCCAAATCTGCTTGGATTTGCAGGTTATACGTAACGAGCAGTTCGATGATGAATGGTATATAGACAGTGGATGCTCACATCACATGACATGAAGGAAGGAAGAGTTGAGGGAGTTTTGGTCCCTAAAAGATGGTGGTTCTGTAAAGTATGGAAATAACTCGTATGGAACAATCAAAGGTGTCACACCCCAAAACCGATAACGACGGAATACGTTTCGGGGTGGAGGACGTCATGTAAGTATCACAACACAGTAAATGTAAATAAGCAAACAACATCATCCATTGCATTAAATATATAATTTTAATACAAGCGTGTTCTATACAATATAGACACCAAAAATAATGTATATCAAAATAATAAGCTGAGTCTTGAATGCGCTCCATCTTCTCAAAAGCTGGCCTCGGTACCTGTCTACTGATGACCTGAGAATACAAGTTATTTTGAAAGAGTTTATCAACATTAAGCTGGTGAGTTCATAAATATTTTAGTGTCGGTATTTGTCATCCCAAAATGTTTGAACATGTATAAGTTTGTAAAATGTATGTAAAGGTTTGCAATTGTCTGTAAAAGTTTGAATCTCTCAGAAAAACCTATATTTTCTATTAAAGTAGCCTTCTACCAAGGCTTAACTGTTTTGTATGCTCGTTTGATGTAAAAGTGTGTGATTTCCCAAGTGTAACTATCATTTAACAAAATATAGTTTGTACATTTACGTTTAAGTGAGGTTATCACTAAAATATGTAATGGGTAAATCATTGTAGTACTGTAGCCTTGTATTATAAGAACTACTATTGTACTAATTACCTTAAACCGGATTTATATTAAGGCATTATGTGATAAATTGCACCATACTATCGACTAGTAGCAACAACATAATGAATGGTCGTAATAACGGAATAACGTTTGGCACCCGCAAACCTGCAGGTCCGGCTGTAGCTAGCAGCAAGGTGTAGGATTGTCAATCCAGTATAGATCTATACGCAAACTCACGCTCTCCCTCCAAGAGAATTCTGGCTACAACTCGAGCCATGACATTTAAGTCATGCTCCGATTTAAATAACAATAATTAACATATTCATGTATATGTAATGTTTCTCGTTCTAGTATAGTTGTATATGTATTGTTTCTAGCATAGTTGTATATGTATTGTTTCTAGTATAGTTGTATATGTATCGTTTCTAGTATAGTTGTATATGTATTGTTTCTAGTATTGTTGTATATGCATTGTATTACCCCGATGGTAACTAGCTATTGATGTACTGATAAATATGAATATGGAAGTACTTTTATGTCTATACATGTATATATGATATATAACTAATATGGAAATGACCCTCGGATGGTCACCCGAAATCCCACCAGACCAGATCTCAGTGCGCGAAAAGGAAATAGGGCGGATGGCCTTCCTAAGCCCTTTAAACATTACTTATATATCTATACATATATGGGCATGCAATTTATAAGTAGTAAAACAAAGTTTAATAAAAGCATTTGATAAGTAAAAGAGTTTGTAAAACATTTTGAAGTAAAGCAGTTTGATAAACAGTTTGAACAGTGATAAAATCATTGGTTTTCTAGTTATTAATCACATGTGATTAATGCAATCACATGTGATTGATGCAATAACTAATAGTATTTAACTTGTATCCCCCCCATAAAGTATTTAAAACATTTAAAACATTTCAAAGGTTGATTAAAGGGGTATGAACTCACTTGTGGTGAGTAGATTGGATTGATGTATCGGGTACCGTGCTAGGTGGCAAACGGAGACTTGTTCACACGTTCGAGCCTAGTTATCATATAATGAGCATATATATATATATATAACTAATTAGCCAAATAATAACTTAACAAAGTAAGTTAAGACACTTAGGAACATGTATACACTTTATATATGTGTTATAGGTCCTAATGGTTGCATCTAAGTTGATATAGGACAATGAAAAGGGGTTGAATGCACAAATGGCCTTGTATATGAATTCACCACCCAACAAACCCCACCCTTTGGAGTTTACGGCCATGAACCCATGAGTTTACGGCCGTGAACTCCTCACATGGTGGTTTTGGGTGTTTTGAGGTGTTATCTTGATCCTAGAATAAGTCTAGCCTTGTTGGAATAATCCTTGAAGTAGTTTAAGGCCTTGGAATGCTCCTTTGGGGAGTTTACGGCCAAAGGACCATATCCCCTAGAGTTTACGGCCGTAAACTCCTATGGGGTGTTGGTTTTAATTCATTTGAGGCCCTTGCACATGTAGGATAGCTTCTATGTTTTTATCTAAGGCTAAAGGGGACAGGAGTCACACTTTTGTGTCATTACTTGGAGTTTACGACCCAAGTAATGTTCCTTGGCCGTAAACTCCCTTTAAGGAGTGATTTTGATGTCATTTGTTCCCCATTCAAGTCCCAAGTAGTCAAGGTAAATTGTCTTAAGGCTTTTAGGGTGTTTAGGGCATCTTTAACACTTGAAAAAGGGGGTTTACGGCCCAAGATCCTTCCTTGGCCGTAAACTCCTAAAACCTTATGATTTTGAAGTGTTTTGGTGTCCAAAATAAGCACAAGCTTTAGAGGGTAAAGTCCTTAAGCTTTAGGGGGTGATTTAGGGCACTTATAGCCCCTAAAAAGGGGTTTACGGCCCAAGGGAGTTCCTTGGCCGTAAACTCCTATAACTAGGGTTTATTGTTTAATTTTTAGTCTCAAATGTTTATACATTAAGCCCTAAACAAGTTGTCTAACAAGGAATCGGGACTAGGAAGCCGTTAGGCTTCGTTTTGGAGTTTACTCCCCAAGAACGTTCTTAGGCGGTAAACTCTCGGATCTTGCAGTTTAGAAATGTAATTGATGTTATAAAGCATATAACAAGTATTGAAACACATTTAGGAAAGTCGACTCACAATCCGGGATGAAAACCCGAAGATCCGTCAGAGAGAATTGGCTTTTTCTCTAGTTGGAATTCTGAATAATGAATTAATTAAATTCAGAAATCTATTTATAGTCCAGCAATATTTTGACAGAAAATATTTTTATTCCGGAAGTCGGACTATAACATTATGAAACTTACAATGTTCAAGTTTCACAGTTATAGGAGCATCCATTCTCCTGATTTATCCAGAAACGTAAACCCTAACGTACACAAACTTGTTCGGACAAGTCTGAAAATCACTGAAACTGGACTAGCTTCTATTGAATAGATAATATTCGTACAAATGGAAATTTCGGGTTGTCACATCATCCCCCCGTTAGAAGGAATTTCGTCCCGAAATTAGAATTTAAGCAAATAAGAAGTTACAAATAACTAAGCGAAAAGATGAGGATATTTCAGTTTCATCTGATCCTCGCGTTCCCAAGTGAATTCTGGCCCTCGCTTGGCGTTCCAGCGAACCTTCACGATAGGGATACGGCTTTGCTTCGTCTGCTTGACCTCACGGTCCATGATCTCTACAGGTTCTTCCACGAAGTTGAGGCTCTCGTTAATCTCGATCTCGTCGAGTGTGATTACGAGAGTCTCGTCGGACAGACACTTTTTCAAGTTAGATACGTGGAATGTAGAATGTACATTACGAAGGGTGTCAGGTAGATCAAGTTTGTAAGCTACGGGGCCGACTCTTGCGAGAATCTCGAAAGGCCCTATGTACCTAGGATTAAGCTTCCCACGCTTACCGAAGCGTATCAAGCCCTTCCAGGGTGAGACTTTGAGAAGAACTCGGTCTCCCACCTGAAATTCCAAAGGTTTTCTGCGTTAGTCAGCGTAGCTCTTTTGTCGGTCTCTAGAGGCTTTCAATCATTCACGAATCTGAACGATCTTCTCTGTTGTTTCCCGAATGATTTCCGGACCAGTGAGAGTGCTTTCAGAAGCTTGCCCCTAGCTAATTGGGTATCACCCACCTCAGCCCAGCACAGAGGGGATCTGCACTTTCGGCCGTAGAGGGCTTCAAATGGTGCTGCCTTTATGCTCGTGTGATAACTATTGTTGTAGGAAAATTCGACGAGGGGTAAATGGGTATCCCATGCTTTTCCAAAGTCAACTACACAAGCACGCAACATATCTTCTAAAGTTTGGATCGTCCTCTCATTCTGTCCGTCGGTCTGTGGATGGTAGACTGTGCTCATGTCCAGCCTTGTTCCTAGGGAATGTTGCAGTGATTGCCAGAATCTTGAGGTTAACCTACTATCTCGATCGGAGATAATGGATATAGGCACACCACGTAGTCGTACGATTTCCCTAATGTATTTTCTCGTCAGTTTCTCCATCTTGTCGGTTTCTTTGATTGGCAGGAAGTGTGCAGACTTGGTCAATTTATCAACGATGACCCATATGGTATCAAGTCCACCCGTTGTCTTGGGCAACTTGGTTATGAAATCCATAGTGATCCGCTCCCACTTCCATTATGGAATCTCTGGTTGTTTCAGTAAACCAGAGGGCTTCTGGTACTCGACCTTTACCTTTGCGCAAGTAAGGCATTTACTTATGAAGGTAGCAATCTTTGCTTTCATATTAGGCCACCAGTATAGCTTTTTAAGATCCAGATACATCTTATCTGAACCTGGGTGGACGGAATACAAAGTGTTGTGCGCCTCGGTCATGACCAAGTCTCGGAAACCACCGTGTTTCGGTGTCCAGATCCGGGCCATGAAATATAAGGCTCCGTCACCCTTGGCTTCTAAATTCTTTTCCATTCCTCTGAGGGATTCACTCGTCGCATTTTCAGGTTTCATGGCTTCAAGTTGGGCCGCCTGAATTTGGTTAGACAAGTGTGAATGGATGGTTATTGACAATGACTTGACTTTGTGACCAGAATATTCCTTCCGACTTAGGGCGTCTGCTACTACGTTGGCTTTACCCGGATGATAACGAATGTCGCATTCGTAATCACTGAGTAGCTCGACCCACCGTCGTTGTCTCATGTTGAGCTCCTTCTAATCGAATATGTGTTGTAAACTTTTGTGGTTGGTAAAGATAGTGCTCTTCGTTCCATACAAGTAATGTCTCCAGATCTTCAGAGCAAACACCACTGCTCCCAGTTCAAGATCGTGGGTCGTATAGTTAACTTCGTGTGTCTTCAATTGTCTGGAGGCGTAGGCGATGACCTTACCTCGCTGCATCAGAACACACCCGAGCCCTTGGTTCGATGCATCGCAATAGACTACGAAGTCTTCTATCCCTTCAGGGATAGATAGTATTGGTGCGGTGCACAAGGCTCGCTTGAGCGTTTGGAACGCTCTCTCTTGTTTCTCTTCCCAGTCAAAGGCCACGCCTTTCTGGGTCAGGGTTGTAAGAGGTTTCGCTATTCGGGAGAAGTTCTGAATAAATCTGCGGTAGTAACCAGCAAGACCTAGAAATTGACGAATTTCTGTCGGCGTCTTGGGTGCTGACCAGTTCTCAATGGCTTTAATTTTGGATGGGTCCACGTGGATTCCCTCTTTGCTTCCCACGTGTCCTAAGAATTTGACTCTTCGGATCCAAAATTCACATTTCGAGAACTTCGCATAAAGTTTCTCCGTTCGTAAAGTTCCTAAAACTAGTCGTAGGTGATCGCCATGCTCTTCCTTACTTCGGGAGTAGATCAGGATGTCGTCAATGAAAACGATGACGAACTGATCCAAGTAAGGTCGGCATACTTTGTTCATCAGGTCCATGAAGATTGCTGGCGCATTGGTCAATCCGAATGGCATCACCACGAACTCGTAATGTCCGTAATGAGTTCGGAAGGCTGTCTTCGGCAAATCCTCTTCGAGCACTCGTAACTGGTGATATCCGGATCTTAGATCAATTTGGAAAAATAGTTCACCCCTTGTAGTTGGCCAAATAGATCGTCTATGCAAGGCAGAGGGTAACGATTTTTGACCGTCAGTTTGTTGAGTTCTCTGTAGTCGATACACATACGGAATGATCCGTCTTTCTTCTTAACGAATAAGACCGGTGCTCCCCAAGGTGAGAAGCTTGGTCTTATGAAGCCCTTGCTGAGTAGTTCGTTAAGTTGACCAGATAATTCCTGCATCTCTGCTGGTGCTAAGCGGTAGGGCGACTTGGCTATCGGGGTAGCTCCTGGGACTAAGTCGATTCTGAACTCGACCTTTCGTTGCGGAGGTAATCCAGGTAGTTCTTCTGGGAAAATGTTGGGGAAGTCGCTCACTACTGGAATGTTCTTGAGTTCTTTCGTTTCGAGGTTCGTGTCGATGACGTGAGCAAGGAATGCGTGGTATTCTTTGCGCAGATATTTCTGTGCTTGAATACTCGATATAATGCGAAGACTCGCACCAGGTTTGTCGCCGTAGGCTATAAGAGTTTCGTTAGACGGAAGGTTTAGTCGGAATGCTTTCTCGAAGCACATGATATCGGCGCGATGAAGACTCAACCAATCCATGCCGATGATGACGTTGGAACTTTTTATTGAGACCGGCATGAGGTCGATTAGGAATGAATGGTTATCTAGGGTTAGGATACATCCTAAGTATATGCTACTGGTGTTTTCTGTTTTTCCATTAGCCATTTCTACTGTGAATTGTTCTTTAAGTGCGTGTGGTTGTTGTTTAAGCATGCGAGCAAATTTGTGGTTCACGAAGCTTCGCTCCGCTCCACTATCGAACAGAATGCATGCATAGGAGTTATCTAGGAAGAACGTACCAGTTACCACTGTCGGGTCAGCAACTGCTTCCCCGTGGCTTATAGCTAGTACCCTCCCTGCTCCTCCAGCATTTCTCGCTTTGGGGCAGTCCCTCTTATAGTGGCCTGTTTCGCCACATCCATAGCAAGTTGGGCTCGCGCCAGAGCCGGGGACTTGTGTGATCGGTTGTGCCGGGAATTTACAGAAACAGACGGTGTGTCCTTTCCTGTTGCAGTTAGAGCACTGCATTTCACGGCAAGGGCTGTTGTGGTGGAAGTTGCATTTGTTGCACTTTGGCAAACTTCCAGCAAACTGCTTCGTCGGAGCAGTAGCAGCATGGGTTACTGCGGCATGTACTGCCACAATTTGCTGCTTCTTGGCAGCTTGCTGCCTTGTCATCCCAGAACTTCCGCTTGGTGTCAGCGGGTTTGGAAGGTTCCGAGATGGCTAGGGTTGTTGTGGTTGTAGGGGTTTTGACACAATGGTCAATAAGTCGCTGTGCCAGTCGCTTGGCACTGTCGAAGGTAGCGGGGTTTGATGATAGGACATTCCCCTGATACGGAGGCACTAGCCCCCATATGTACCTTTCAATCTTTTTCCCTTCAGTGGGAACCATATTAGGGCAGAGGGCCACCAGTTCGCTAAAACGGGCAGTGTAAGCAACAATGTTGGTGCCCTTCATGGTCAGGCTCCAAAGCTCCTGCTCTAGTTTCTGGATCTCGCCCCTCGGGCAGTATTCCTCAATCATGAGGTCTTTCATCGTATCCCAGCCTATGTCGTTGGCCACGACGAGAGTTAGAGATTTAACGTGGCCGTTCCACCACGTCAGTGCCTTCCCTTCGAAGGTGCATGCGGCATATTTGACCTTGCTCGCAGCACGGCAAGAACAAATTTCGAAGACTGATTCAGTCTTCTCGAACCATTGCGAGAGGGCAATGACTCCACCGGTCCCATGAAAGGACTTCGACTTGCAGTTGGTGAAATCCTTGTAAGAGCACTCTCTCGAGCGCACAGGAGTTTCAACCGGAATGGAGTTAACCGAGGTTCCACCTCTGCTGGCATCAGTAGAGTGATACTCTGCCATGGCAGTTGCCACTGCTGCAGCTACGACAACATTTAGGGCTGCTGTATCGATGACCGGAGGTGGTGGAGGTGGTGTAGGTGTAGGGTTATTTCGGGGAGATTTGCGAGGAGGCATCTTTCAGCTATAATTTTATAAAGATGAGAAAAGTGGTAAGAATCAATTTGTAAGTAATGTGCGAATGACACATGGACTAACTAGCCATAGCCCAACAATTGAATGAGTGTTTGAGATCATAACTAGAAAGATGTGTAGGAAAACCCAAATGTAAAGATTCTTCCCACAAAGTAGGTAGTTGTCAATAATACTGGTATTACTGATGTAATGAGTTCAATGAAAATTGACCTAACAGTAGGTCTTACATCATACCATACGGAAAGTTTGATAGTTCTTATATTCCTAATTAGAGTACTGAAAGTTAGGAATATTTTTACAGATAAGTGCTACTTAGAGCACGGATGTTAAAGGCTAATCCTTAACACAAAAGATAATGATATACTAGACATCATCTAACGGCGATGAGTATTCCTCGGGAGAACCTTGAGGTCTCTCATTTGTCGGACCACCTCTTGAAGGTGTCGTTCATGAGCCCTTTGACGAGCTCGCAGTTCCATGACTTCAGCTTGAGAGGCAACCAGATGTTGCTGTAGGGTTTCATTGGTTCTCCGGGTCCGTTCCATGTCTTCTTCGAGACGGCGAATGCGGATTGTGTTGACACCAGAGTTGGCATCAATCTCCACGACCCGGTCGATGGCCGCTCGACCTTGCTCGAAATTACGAGCTATTCTACGGATAATGATAGGTAGAGCTCGGTCAGCAGAGCCACCATCGCTGACGTTGTAAAAGGGAGTGGGACCTAGAAAAGCTGGTCAAGGGTTGTTGTTCGGGGCTTAACCTACTGGAGGTAGGTTGTTGACTTCGGGCTCAGAGTCTGATCCATCCGAGAAGCCTTCAGCTTGATGATCATCCAACGGGATTTGGTGTTCATCATTAGACTCTGCTTCGAGCCATCCTGCGTTGCCTTCATTTGGAAAGTACGGGTCGCCGTGATGGAATCCAACCATTTAAATATACGCGAGAAGAGAGGTATAAAGATATAGTATATATGTAGTCAGTAGTACAAAATACACCTATAGTATTTTAAGTTTAGTTTCTATTGATCTTCTTGTAGTATTGTTGGTAAGTTTTTAGACTTGTTAACACATCACAACCATTCTAGGGCATATGCTAATCACTCCTTGGACCAACATAGTTGATCAGGCTATGCCATTCCAAGGATTGCCCATATATCCCCGAGCTTACCTGTGATATTTAACAATCGTAATACTTCTGTTCTTGTCGTTGTGACACTGGTTTTAGTATGAATGTAGACTAGTATACTTAGTTAAATATTTTAGTATTTTAAGTATAGACTCTTGGTCAGAGTGTTTTAATCCCAACTAGGTTTATAGTTTAGTATATCTTTTATGGGTTGATATACTTGATTCACTATAAACAATGCTCTGATACCAATCTGTCACACCCCAAAATCGATAACGGCGGAATACGTTTCGAGGTGGAGGACGTCATGTAAGTATCACAACACAGTAAATGTAAATAAGCAAACAACATCATCCATTGCATTAAATATATAATTTTAATACAAGCGTGTTCTGTACAATATAGACACCAAAAATAATGTATATCAAAATAATAAGATGAGTCTTGAATGCGCTCCATCTTCTCAAAAGCTGGCCTCGGTACCTGTCTACTGATGACCTGAGAATACAAGTTATTTTGAAAGAGTTTATCAGCATTAAGCTGGTGAGTTCATAAGTATTTTAGTGTCGGTATTTGTCATCCCAAAATGTTTGAACATGTATAAGTTTGTAAAATGTATGTAAAGGTTTGCAATTGTCTGTAAAAGTTTAAATCTCTCAGAAAAACCTATATTTTCTATTAAAGTAGCCTTCTACCAAGGCTTAACTGTTTTGTATGCTCGTTTGATGTAAAAGTGTGTGATTTCCCAAGTGTAACTATCATTTAACAAAATATAGTTTGTACATTTACGTTTAAGTGAGGTTATCACTAAAAGATGTAATGGGTAAATCATTGTAGTACTGTAGCCTTGTATTATAAGAACTACTGTTGTACTAATTACCTTAAACCGGATTTATATTAAGGCATTATGTGATAAATTGCACCATACTATCGACTAGTAGCAACGACATAATGAATGGTCGTAATAACGGAATGACGTTTGGCACCCGCAGACCTGCCGGTCTGGCTGTAGCTAGCAGCAAGGCGTAGGATTGTAAATCCAGTATAGATCTATATGCAAACTCACACTCTCCCTCCAAGAGAATTCTGGCTACAACTCGAGCCATGACATTTAAGTCATGCTCCGATTTAAATCACAATAATTAACGTATTCATGTATATGTAATGTTTCTCGTTCTAGTATAGTTGTATATGTATTGTTTCTAGCATAGTTGTATATGTATTGTTTCTAGTATAGTTGTATATGTATCGTTTCTAGTATAGTTGTATATGTATTGTTTCTAGTATTGTTGTATATGCATTGTATTACCCCGATGGTAACTAGCTATTGATGTACTGATAAATATGAATATGGAAGTACTTTTATGTCTATACATGTATATATGATATATAACTAATATGGAAATGACCCTCGGATGGTCACCCGAAATCCCACCAGACCACATCTCAGTGCGCGAAAAGGAAATAGGGCGGATGGCCTTCCTAAGCCCTTTAAACATTACTTATATATCTATACATATATGGGCATGCAATTTATAAGTAGTAAAACAAAGTTTAATAAAAGCATTTGATAAGTAAAAGAGTTTGTAAAACATTTTGAAGTAAAGCAGTTTGATAAACAGTTTGAACAGTGATAAAATCATTGGTTTTCTAGTTATTAATCACATGTGATTAATGCAATCACATGTGATTGATGCAATAACTAATAGTATTTAACTTGTATCCCCCCCATAAAGTATTTAAAACATTTAAAACATTTCAAAGGTTGATTAAAGGGGTATGAACTCACTTGTGGTGAGTAGATTGGATTGATGTATCGGGTACCGTGCTAGGTGGCAAACGGAGACTTGTTCACACGTTCGAGCCTAGTTATCATATAATGAGCATATATATAACTAATTAGCCAAATAATAACTTAACAAAGTAAGTTAAGACACTTAGGAACATGTATACACTTTATATATGTGTTATAGGTCCTAATGGTTGCATCTAAGTTGATATAGGACAATGAAAAGGGGTTGAATGCACAAATGGCCTTGTATATGAATTCACCACCCAACAAACCCCACCTTTGGAGTTTACGGCCGTGAACCCATGATTTTACGGCCATGAACTCCTCACATGGTGGTTTTGGGTGTTTTGAGGTGTTATCTTGATCCTAGAATAAGTCTAGCCTTGTTGGAATAATCCTTGAAGTAGTTTAAGGCCTTGGAATGCTCCTTTGGGGAGTTTACGGCCAAAGGACCATATCCCCTAGAGTTTACGGCCGTAAACTCCTATGGGGTGTTGGTTTTAATTCATTTGAGGCCCTTGCACATGTAGGATAGCTTCTATGTTTTTATCTAAGGCTAAAGGGGACAGGAGGCACACTTTTGTGTCATTACTTGGAGTTTACGACCCAAGTAATGTTCCTTGGCCATAAACTCCCTTTAAGGAGTGATTTTGATGTCATTTGTTCCCCATTCAAGTCCCAAGTAGTCAAGGTAAATTGTCTTAAGGCTTTTAGGGTGTTTAGGGCATCTTTAACACTTGAAAAAGGGGTTTACGGCCCAAGATCCTTCCTTGGCCGTAAACTCCTAAAACCTTATGATTTTGAAGTGTTTTGGTGTCCAAAATAAGCACAAGCTTTAGAGGGTAAAGTCCTTAAGCTTTAGGGGGTGATTTAGGGCACTTATAGCCCCTAAAAAGGGGTTTACGGCCCAAGGGAGTTCCTTGGCCGTAAACTCCTATAACTAGGGTTTATTGTTTGATTTTTAGTCTCAAATGTTTATACATTAAGCCCTAAACAAGTTGTCTAACAAGGAATCGGGACTAGGAAGCCTTTAGGCTTCGTTTTGGAGTTTACTCCCCAAGAACGTTCTTGGGCGGTAAACTCTAGGATCTTGCAGTTTAGACATGTAATTGATGTTATAAAGCATATAACAAGTATTGAAACACGTTTAGGAAAGTAGACTCACAATCCGGGATGAAAACCCGAAGATCCGTCAGAGAGAATTGGCTTTTCTCTAGTTGGAATTGTGAATAATGAATTAATTAAATTCAGAAATCTATTTATAGTCCAACAATATTTTGACAGAAAATATTTTTATTCCGGAAGTCGGACTATAACATTATGAAACTTACAATGTTCAAGTTTCACAGTTACAGGAGCATCCATCCTCCTGATATATCCAGAAACGTAAACCCTAACGTACACAAACTTGTTCGGACAAGTCTGAAAATCACTGAAACTGGACTAGCTTCTATTGAATAGATAATGTTCGTACAAATGGAAATTTCGAGTTGTCACAAAAGGATATGGAACGATAACCAACGGAGACTTCTCAATTCGAAATGTTGCGTATGTGGAAGGATTGCAGCATAATCTTATCAGTGTGTCACAATTAGTTGTGGGCATAGGTCTGAAGGTATCATTTGATGAAGAGGGCTTTGAGATAATTGACAAACAATCTAAAAGGATTCTGTTGAAGTCTGAACGTAATGGAGAGATGTATCCTTTAAATCTCAATCCAATTCTTGGTAAACCAGCGATATGTCTACTATCAAAGGTGAATACTGATGAAAGCTGGTTGTGGCATCGACGCCTATCACACCTTAACTTCAAAGATATCAATAAGTTGGTTCTTGGTGATAATGTTTGAAGCCTTCCTCTTCTAAAGTTTGATAAGGAACATCTGTGCGCAGCGTGTGAGATGGGTAAATAGAGCAGAAAGAGCCATCCTACATAAATCAATACAAAGATTGTTGAAGCTCTCGAACTTCTGCACATTGACTTATGTGGATCTTCAGCTATCGAAAGCTTCGATGGGAGTAAGTTTATTCTTTTCATTGTAGACGATTTTTCTCGCTTCACCTGGGTTTTCTTTCTTAAACAGAAATTAGATGCTACTCCCAAGTTGAAGGTGTTTATTAAGCAAGTTGAAGTACAATTGAGAAAGACGGTGAGGAATATTAGAAGCGACAATGGGCTGAATTTCAAAAATAAAGAATTTGAGGACTTTCTGGCAGACAAGGGGATGACTCACAACCTTTCAGCTCCTTATACACCACAATGGAATGGGATTGTTGAAAGACGAAACCGTTCTTTGTGTGAAGCAGCCAGAACCATGATAAGCTTCGCTTCCCTTCCATTATACTTCTAGGTTGACGCTGTTGCAACCACGTGCTACACTTAGAATCGGTCCTTCTTCAACAAAAGATTCTCAATCACTCTATATGAGATCTTAAACAATCAGAAGCCTAATGTAAATTTTTTCCACATATTCAGTTCAATGTGCTTTATTTTCAATTCTAAAGAGAACCGAAACAAGTTTGACGTCAAAGCTGATGAGGGAATTTTTCTGGGTTACTCGCTAACATCAAAAGCATACAGAGTATTGAACAAACGTTCCAAACGAATTGAAGAAACCTACTATGCGACCTTTGATGACAATTACATGAAGAAAGTTCAAAGGAGCGAATATGACTTAGGGGAAATGTTTCTTGAATCAGGTCAAGTCTCGGTTCCCATATCCAACTTGTTTGAAGACTACATTCGGTTATTTGATGAACCAGAGAAAGCAGTACACTCAGAAGTGAACGCGATAGACAACAAAATCAATAATCTCAAAAAGATTATAGATGAAGTTGCTAAAGAAATAAAATCTGATCCTCCTAAACCGACAGGTGGTCAATCCTCCATTGACTTTCCAAACAGCGGCTCATTATTCAAGGGGGAGAGTTCATCAGCACCAAAGACAACCGAAATATCTTTCGAGGGGGAGAATCATTTCCGTCCACAATTCATAAAGGTCCAGGCGATGGGGAACATATAGTTCCAAACCCACCCAATAGTAGTCCAATCGAGGGGGAGAATCTAACTCCCATTGAGGATGAAAACTCGGATTCTGAAAAAGGTTATTCTTCTCCAGTCGAGGGGGAGAAAGACAATGCAACTGATGAAGATGATCAATCAGAACTTGAAGAGGAAGTAAACGCAGAGTTGGATCCAACCTATAACCGAAATTATCCTCCTTTAGTGAAATCGACTAAGGATCATCCCAAAGCTCAAATTATTGGAGAATCATCTGAGAAAGTCCTTACTCATTCTTAGTTGAAAGCGAAACAAACTCCATTATGCTCTAAAGTTGAATTATGTATGTTTAACTCGTTTGTCTCTAAGGTCGAGCCAAAAATGGTTAATGCTGCACTTGATCATTCTGATTGGGTTTAAGCAATGCAAGATGAGCTCCATGAGTTTGAACGCAATCGAGTTTGGAGGCTGATTCCCACACCAAAGGATGCTTTAGTTGTTGGCTTGAAATGGGTCTTTAGGAACTAATTGGACAAAGAGGGAAACGTTATTAGAAACAAGGCACTGTTGGTAGTAAAAGGATATTGCCAAGTGGAAGGAATAGACTATGAGGAAACCTTTGCTCCTGTAGCAAGGTTGGAATTTGTTAGAATCTTTCTAGCATATGTTGCTCATAAAAACTTCGAAGTCTTTCAAATGGATGTGAAATGCGCTTTCCTGAATGGAGAAGTAGAAGAAACGGTGTATGTTGAGCAACCTCCTGGGTTCGTGAACGAGAAATTTCCTGATCATTGCTATGTGCTGGATAAAGTTGTATATGGTTTAAATTAAGAATCGAGAGCCTGGTATGAAACTTTAACTCGCTTTCTGAAAATGTCAAAATTTAAGCAAGGTTCGGTTGACCCAACCTTCTTTCGAAAGAAAGAAGGCGAACATCTAATGATAGTTCAAATTTATGTTGATGACATCATCTTCGGCTCCACGAATCCTAGCTTAATAGCCGAATTCAAGAAGTTGATGGAGACTAAGTTTGAAATGAGCGCAATGGGTCCAATTAACTTTTTCCTTGGTTTGAATACTAGACAAGGACCAAAAGGTATCTTTATTAACCTGGAAGCCTATACAAAGAATTTGCTAGCGAAATTTGGTATGACGGGAGATTCGAAAGTGAAGGTTCCTACGACATTTGGAACTAAGTTAACACCTTCTCTGGAAAAACCCGCTATTGACACAACACTATATCGAAAAATGATAGGGTCCCTTATGTATCTAACAGCTAGTAGACCAGACATAATGTTTTCTGTTTGTTATTGTGCTAGGTTTAAGCTAATCCAAGAGAACCTCACATGGCAGTTGTAAAAAATATTTTTCGTTACCTTAAGCGAACCTCATCTCTCGGTCTCTAATACCCTGCTAGATTAGGATTCTTCATTCAATCTTTTTCTAATGTTGATCTTGGAGGATGTGGTCTAGACCGAAAGAGCACTACAGGTGGATGCTAATTCCTTGACGGTAAACTAGTTAGCTGGTAGTCCAAGAAGCAAACCTATGTGTCACTTTCAACAGCCGAAGCTGAGTATATAGTTGCTGCATCTTGTACTTCACAAGTAATATGGATTCAAAGTCAACTAAGAGATTACGGGCTATGTATGAAGAAGATTCCTCTTTATTGTGAATCCGAAAGTGCCACCAGAATATGTCACAATCCAGTGCAACACTCAAATACAAAGCATATACCACTAAGATATCATTTTATCAAGGATCATGTAGAAGATGGGAATGTGGAAGTACATTTCGTTCGATCCTCTGATCAATTGGCAAATATATTCACTAAAGCCTTACCTGAAGTGAGCTTCAATAAAATATTACAAGGCATGGGTATGATGGAAGCAGAGTCTATACCGAATCCATCAATCTTTCACTAAAATATTAGATAAGCGAAATAGATCGAACGCTTGGTCTATTTCGGTTCCGGATTTTTTTATGGGAACCGAAATGAACCGAACGCTCGGTCTATCTTGGTCCCATAAACTTTGGGATCCGACATGAACCGATCGCTCGGTTCATTTCGGCTCTCAAATTTTACGGACCAAAATGAACCGAACGCTCGGCGTATTTCCCTTCATTCTTTTAAGATAAGGTTTCGGTTGTACATTTTATTTATACTTTTATCTATATTTTTTTGTGTGTTTCATGCTACTTTGTATTTTCTCTTTCTATTTTTATTAGTTTTCAGAAAATTTCGAAACTCCAAAAATCCAAAAATATTTTCTGTTTCTGTTTTATTATTTTTCAGAAAATCTCAAACCTAAAAAATATTTTATTTATTTTTTTATTTATAACATTTGGTTTGTGTGTTTTGTTTGTGTGGTGTGTTTGTTAGCTTGTTCTTTTACATAGGTCCTTAGTAAGTCAGTAAAACAATATTTGGAGCTAAGACAGGTATAATATCTCTTTCCATTTGAACTAGTTAATGGTCCGTAGAAGCATGCTGCTGCATATTGACCAAAGCCTATTTGACCAAGAGTAACACCCTAATGATTCGATGAATACCTATCATCTCTTCCCAACTGGATTGCAACATTTAACTCAAGTCAAGAGCTACCTTACTCTTCTCATACAAGTTAAGAGTTTTCTCCTTTGTTACATTTTTATAGCAGAGGTACTTTCTGTTCTTCAAACCATCCTCTTTCTATTTCTGCATCAACTTTCTGTTCACCACTGTAACCCTTGAGACTCTCGGTCTTTACCACTGAGGTTTATGGTTACATAACATTTGTGTTCGTGATCTTAGTTATGTATACCACATGCTAAGTGAAACCCAAAATCCAACACCTGCAACGCATTGACGGTGAATTATTATATTCAAGCTCTTACTGTGTACCTAATGCAATCTCTTTTATTTTTGCGTGATCTATTATGAAATCGTCTAACACCAAGGCCTTTCTTCCCAAAAAGATCGATTTTTTTTTTGGGTTTCTATTACTTTTTTAGTCACTATAAATTATATCCAACCTACTTGTTCAACAGACCACACCGGTCTCACAAGCACTTCTACCAACGATCGATCTTATGTTAAGTATTGATGTTCGGTTGAAGCTAAGCTACCCTTAGCCTACAAATCAAAAGAAGTCTTTCAATGTTTCTCTACAAACACTTGATTGTATTTTCTCGGGAAACCACACAAGCACTTCAAGTCTCTCTTGACTTTGAAGGAAGTGATTCTTGCCCGGAATCATCTGCTTCATGTCTTCTAATAAGACATCACTCACATCCCATATACATTTTTCTTTATTTCTTTATCCTTTGTCACCCTATTGCACGAAAATTTTTAATTTTCCTACATTATGGTTGTTGCTGGTTTAATTTTTGTTTAATTTTGGAAAGCAATGAAATTTCAAATGACGATTGAGGATAATATTTTAGGTGCGTGAATTTGAATGGTTACTTAAAACATGCATGCTGACGTATATCTAGGAGAAACCAACCTGTCATATCGCGCTTTTTCAGGAAACGTTTCATTGATCTCATCAATATGATGACGCTTCTCTCTCTCTCTTGGCAATGGTATATAAAGGAGTTCTAATTCTATTTATCTCTTTCACCTGCAACAAAGACCTTATTTCTACACGACGATTACCAACTATTCATCTTCTTCATTCAATCAACAATGGCGACTTCTTCGTGTGCTCAAGACCAAACTACTTCATCCCCATTGCTCTCCATTAAGCCTAATCAGAACATGATTATCGAACTCAATCCATTTGTGTATGATTCGTACATGCTACACATGGTTCAGTTTTTGAAATATTCACCCTTCGTTATATCCCTAACTCAGGTGGAAGTTGTTCCTATGTCTCTACTATCCTAAGTTTACTCTACTGCCTCTTATGACAAGAACAAGGAAAGAATACTCTTTCAAATCCATTCTAAAAAGGCTTCTATTTAAAGGGATATTTTGTTCCCTATTGCACCTTGTAGTGGAGTCATCTGTGATTTCACCAGACTTCATCACAACTACTCAACTATTCTCCATGCCGTACGAGATGGGATATACTGACGTGCTAACCACAGTTACAAAGGTCAAGAAGTCTTGCTTACCGTCCCCATGGAATGGATTGCTCACTCTTCTCATTAAGAGTTTGGTGGAAAGGAGTGGTGGATTAGATGGCACCAGCAATGGTTTTCTCACCCTTCTACATGGTCTTTACAATGGCATCAATCTCGACTATGGGTCGATTATCTGGTCTCAAGTGGTCCAAAGCCTCACACTTCTACAAGGCATTCTGAAATTTCATGTGGTATATTTTGGACTCTCATTACAAGATGAACGATTAATTCTTTGGAAATTCCGGTCATGAAGGATGCCCTAGTTGCATCGATTACCACGTTTCACACAAAGAAAATCATAATCTCCGATCCTATGAAGTTCCCTCACATTGGCTCTATCCCGGAGACAATGTACCGGTGTGTTTCAGCCGAGAGTAAAGTTATGGCAACTTATTGCAAGCTTCCTCCCAAGGAACCAAGGGAAATGGACTACTACCAAGAAAGAGACCACTGATGATAATAAGTCCAAGAAGCGAAAATCCCAGAAAGGAGAATCTTCTAAACCAAAGAAGATTAAGAAGATGGCAAAAAGGTCCAAGAGTCCAACTCCTCCCAATTCAGAAAATGACGAGGAGAATGATGAAGAGAAAATTCCCCATGAATCATTGAGAGGTAACACACCTCCCTGGTCCCCATCTCCAACACACTCTCTTCAAGACAAACTTCCTACACCACCTCCATCACCAAAACAAACAGTTTCAGTTTTGGTTTCTCCTGTTTCTCTACCTACCACTTCTCAAACAACCTTTTCAACAACTTACTTACCACCACCACCACCAGTTACTTTTGTTCCTATATCAACAACCCCCTTACCACCTCCCATTATTTCCCAATCAACTACCACTACCATTCCAGAACCGACAGTAAAAGTCAACGTATCTAATACTGGGGTAACTACTGGCACTGAACCACCTGTTAATTCAAAATCACTCTCTCCTATCCACTCAACTGATTCATGTGCCACTCTTGGTGGTGTTAATGATGAGTTTGATTCCACATACTATACTCCCTATAGACTTCCTACTGATGAAAATGATGATGCTCCCATCACAAGCCAACACTTGTGGACCATTCATGAGAAACTGGACAAACTTCTTGATGACAAGAAGTCCTATAATGGTGTTGTGCTCAAAGCCACTGCTCAGGTTGAATATGTTGTTCGTACAACTCAGATCTTTCTCGACTCACTCAAGGGGCATGCTGATACAAATGCAACCAAGGTGCATGGTTCTGTGGATTCTTTCTCCAAGTCCCTTCAAGAGGTCCAAACAAAGTTTGAGGCTGTTCGTTCTTCCATCCAAGCAGAGCACACTTCACTCCTCAGTTCTGTGTCTTCTCGGCTGGAATCCCTTCACGCTAATTTAGCAACTGAATCTACTCTGAAGGAAGAACTTTCACGACAAGCATCCACTATGGAAGTTCAGAAGGTTCAACTTGCTCAAGTTGAGAAGGAGATTTCTTTGTTGAAAACCGAGCGAGCTATTTTCCGGAGCTGTGCAGATGATCTTAAGGATATGCTGACCAACATTCTTGGTGCTCATGATCCCATCCTCACCTTAACCATAAGAAATCATCTCACCAGAAAATTCCTTCCCGCCCTTGAGTTATTACATGAGATGAAACATGTTTCAGAGCCATTCTTACCTCCAACAAAATGGGGAGATGGTGCTCAACCAAAGGCGAATGTGATTGTGAAAACTGAATCTGCCCAACTGAATTTCAAAGTCACAACCGAACCAAGATAAGAAGGAGTTTGAAGGTGATAGTGATGATGATGTTGAAGAGACTATTGCTGAGGCTCTTAAAATAAAGAAGAGAAAAAGATAGTTGAATGAAACTTTAAAGATTGTGAACGATGCTGAAGAGAAAGAAAGGAGGAATAAGGAGGAAGAAGATGCCTTAAACTGTAAAAAGGCCTTATTTCCTCTTTGGACAAAAGAGACACTTATCAATCAGGCTATAGAGTTTCCAAGTGTTTACTGGTTTGAACTGTTGGATAAGGTGTCTAAGTCCATAACTTATTTGGTATATACTTGACCCGACACGGCATGGTCCATTTGGGTTGCATTTCATCCAACCTATTTATGGTTAATTTTATGAGAGTTATACACATACGATTATTAATATATTATAAGTTATAATATATTAATATGAAGTCATGTTATTTAATTAGTCTTAGTCTTAAATTAATTATGAATTAATTTAGAGATTAAAAGGAAGACTAATTAGATTGTGGGCTATTGGTTTTATATGGTGTGGGCTAACATCCATTTGTTAATGGGCTAGGCTTATATGGAAGTCCATGGATGATCCATGGAGCTTTTAACCCATGGATCCTTGGAAAAGGAAAGGTCATGGGTTATTAGGGTTTCACCCTAATCATGTACACTATATAAGCATGCTTATGTTGCATGAAATAGCCACTAGTGTGTGTGTTTGTGTGTTGCCGAAAATTGTAGTGTGTATACACTCTCTCAAAGTTTTCCAAGATTTTGTGGTGATTTGTGATTCCATTTGAGGCATTCACACTATTGGTGCTTGGCCCTCAAACTCCTTAAGAATCAAACTCATCAAAAAGGTATGTAATCTCTTCTAACTCTTTTATGTTTAAAAGTACCCCATGCCATGTTAGATAGGTTATGAACCTTGGAAAATTATTATTTTTCATGTATTTAGACAAACATAGATCCAAGGTTTATTAGGGTTGCATGCACACTTAGGAAGTGTTAGATTGCTCAAAACCCAACAGTGGTATCAAAGCCTAGGCTTGCTTGTTTGATACTTGATGCAAAATAGTGAAAAAAGTCGAAATTTTTGTTGTCTGCATGATGGACTCGCCGAGTCCATGGGGGGACTCGATGAGTCCAAGGCAAAGTTCAACCTACACGGCGAGTAGATTCGTTCACTTGGCGAGTAGAAGGTCCAGAATGCAGATTTTCGACTTTTGCTGCTGGAAATGGACTAGAAACCTTACCCTAAACTGTTTTGATGTTTTAAAACTTATTTTAGTTGGTGTAATGGTTGTTCTAATCCATTTACAATAGCATATATCAAAATTTCATGCTTTGTATGTGTTCATATAATTTTTTGAAACTTTGATAATCATGTTCATGTTCTTATGAATTTAGAAGATGATAGGAATTATTTGCTGAATTGTTTAGGATTAATTCTTGATCATTTATGTGTTTTAATGGAGTCCATAATTTGTCCTCAAGTTATGGATATCCAAAGGTCACATTTCTTTAACACACATTAAAAACACATAAGTTACATAAAATGGAGACTCTTCATTTTATGAACCTTTAATTCATAAGTTATGAAATGAAAAGTTTTGAAGAGTTACAAAACTTGTCCTCAAGTTTTGGAATTTGGAAAAGTTTCACACACTTTAATAAATTTAATTCCAACACTTAGAATTTTAAAAGTTAAAATTCAACACTTATACTATTTATAACATTAATGGTTAATTATTATATATATGGTTAATTATATATATATATATATATATATATATATATATATATATATATATATATATATATGTATGTATAAGAATAAGTCGTTTTACCGTTAGTAGGCCTCATTCACGAAACCGGTCTATAAGGTGGGTATAAGTTTGTTGCCTATAAAATGGCGACTTAATGGGTGTATACTCTCACCTACCGCTTGCTTGACTGGTGGAGGGTCGTTAGCCGAACGGGTAAGATAAAGACTTATAAATTCTCATTAAGTATGATGAATATTATAAAGTAACTAAACCTTTTATTTAATTCCCAATCTTAGTTACTTTAGGAAAAATGTAAACATGGTGCTAATCCATGGAATTCACACTTTGTACCTTACCAAGTCGTTGGTGGAGCGTGTGTGGTTAACCGGCACACTAACTTGGACTAGTAAGGATCACGAAGGGTGACTCAATGTTTGTCATAGATGAATGGAGCGTGTGTGGTTAACCGGCACATTGATTAGGTGATAATATTAAGGGTACCAGGTGAATTGGCATGGTTATTCACACCTTGTTTTGTGATCCTCGGCATCCCAGTCACAAAACTTGAAGGGCACAATCGAGATTGAAACATGCCATTGAAAAGTTCAATGAATCTCAAAAGAATCTAGGAATTTCAAATCCAATTAAAACCTAATAAATCATTTCGTTTTCATTGTGGAAATTGGTGAATCGTCATTCACCTACCTTTCAAATATATTATTACTTAGATTACGGCATCCCTCTTCTAAGTATAATATATTGTGATTGGATCCTAGCCATAATATTACATTATGGTGTCTTATTAAGGACTCTATATATCTAATCTAAACTTACTTTCTTCTTTAAGATGTCTTCCAACACTAATGCTTCGGGCTCTAACCCAACTGGTTCTTTCTCTCTCATGAATCTTTGTGGGAGAGTCATCTTTGATGGTTCCAACTTCATGGACTGGATAAGGAACATCAGGATGGTAACTCGTTATGAGGACAAGGAATATGTCCTCGATAAGAATTTAAAAGAGCTTGATGAGTCTACTGCTACTCCTGAGGAGATCGCTGAATTCAGGACACATGAGAGAGATGCTACTAAGGTGGCATGCATCATGATGGCCACGATGACAGCCGAGCTCCAAAAGTCCTATGAGGACTTCTACCCTTTTGAGATGCACCAAGACCTGATGGAAAGGTACCATCAGAGTGCTCGTCAGGAGCGGTATGAAATAATCTCCTCCATAATAACAACCCGCATGAAGGACGGTGAATCCATCACGACCCACATGCAAAAGATGAAAAGGTATGTGGACCGTTTGCTGAAGCTGAATGTGAACTTCCCTGAGGAGTTCGCAATTGACATCATTTTGCACTCCTTACCTTCTTGTTATGACCATTTTCGTATGACATATCATATGAACAAGGAGGAAGTTACCCTTAGCGAACTTCAAGGACTCTTGAAGATCCCTGAAATCGGTCTTAAGGGCAAGGCGGTTGTTGCCTCAGCTACTCCTACTCCAACATCTACCCCTGTTTTGGCTATCGGGCAAGGCAAAGGGAAAAAGAGGAAGCGCCCTTCGAAGTGTACCAAGGGAAAGTCTCTTGAAGGCTCCTCATCAAGGACCAAGAGCGGTTCTGCCACTCCTTCTGCCATTCCCAAGGATGTTGATTGCTACTATTGCCAGGACAAGGGGCACTGAAAGCGAAACTGCTCTAAATACTTGTAGGATCTAAAGGATGGGAAAGTGAAACCCACCCACGTAGGTATTTGTTGGGTTATGAGCATTCTAACACTCCTAAGTGTACATGCAACCCTAAATACCTTGGATCTATGTTTTCTCTATTATACATGCAAATATGAACATCCAAGGTATTATCCTAATCTAGCATACAAAACTATCAATATATCATGAAGCTTGAGTGCCTAGTGCCCCAAGTGTGACACCTCAAATGGTTCATACAACACCAAATACACTTGGAATAACTTGAGAGAATTCTACACTTCATGAAAATCGGGTAGCCCTTTCTTAGTCTCTCTAGTGGCCGATTTTGATCAAGAATAAGATGCTTATATAGTTATACAATTAGGGTAAACCCTAATTTTCATGACTATCCATTTCCTTGGATCCATGGGTTCAAATACACCATGGAGCATCCATGGAGCATCATATGGGTTTTGGCCCAACTAGATAATCGAAGGAGCATTAGCCCACTATATAAGTATGGATGATTTGCACAATCAACCCATATATTTAATTAGTCTTCTTTTGATCACCTAATTAATCCTAGATTAATTCTTGATCAATACTAATTAAATAATCTTATTATTCTTATTATTAATATACTAGAACTTATAATATATTAATAACCATAAGTGTCTTATTTCTCTCATTATAGTCTATCCAAGTGCATGATGCCATGCAACCCAAATGGACCATGCTGGGTCGGGTCAAGTCTTACAAATTATAGTTATGGACTTAGAAATTAATCCAATAGTCTCCCACTTGGATAAGTCTAAAACTATTATTGCGTATGACTTTAGGAACCTACTGGCAATCGTAGCTCTCAAAAGCTTCTGTCGAACTTTGACCTTGTAGATGAACTCTGACCTTCGTCAATGACTTATCCATTAGATAAGGGATCATATATTCCTCCATTCTAGATATCATATGGACTGAGACATGGATTATAATCATTCTCTCTGTCCATTTGTTGTTTCCCGATTTCTGATTTATGACGACTGACTAATTGAACAAATCAAATCAGTCCTGGCCCGGCCGAGCACTTCCATTTGTCATCATCAAATCATCGAAGGGCCCACAGATATCGCTTTTATCCTGAAGGTAAAAGGAATGGATAAACTTCGACTCATATGGCTTGTTCTACTACTTGTTGAATCATACACAAAGGCACGTTTTATAGCACCGAGTTACCAAATGCGGTTTCGTGCAATCAATGTACAACCAACTCATAGTAACAACTCATATCTCTAGGTTTGAAGAATATAAGATATTATCATCTCATGATCACTCGTGATAAAATCCATGAAGTGATTCCAATGAGCGCGGGTTGAATCCAATACTCAGAACTTATGAGCACTCATGAGTGTTGTAGCCCATTGTCCAACACCTTAGACCTCTACAAGCCAACCCATGACAGTCTTAATTCATATCTACTTCCAACATATGACCGATTGTGGATGGTTTGAATAACTTAGTCATTCCGGAAGAATAACCTCGTTTATTCGGGAAGTCAAAACATGCAAAGTGAAACACAATAATAATTGAATCCAATATGGTATCAAAACCTATGAACATAAATAAAACACCTTTTATTTATCACCATATGATTACACATTATTCATTGTATATTGTTTCGGCTATCAACTTTATTCTTGAATTTAAAACAATAGTTGTCCCATGCTCCAAGCATGTACACTATGTTTTTGTAAACACTAGTCATGCCACACACCAAGTATGCATACTATGTTTGTCTATGATCTTTACTTTGTGAACTAGATCAATTGAACATAACTCCAATGATCCTCTTTTCACAGTCCCAAATCCTTACCGCAAATGCAAGGATTCCAAATTCATGCCATTTACTGAAATCTGTTAGATTCTAAACTTATATGCATTGATCCTCTTGTAACGATTATGCACAAATTCACAAAGACTTAGCAACAATCACTACAGAGTATTCCAAAGGAGATCAACTCCTTGACGTATCCTTCTTGCATTAAGTTTCCTTAATCTTACACAGATTGAAATTTCTGACTTTGAACATTTCCAGATTCATTTTGAGTATCACTTCTGAACAAGAGTTGCCTCATTAAAGATTATGTCAATATGGTCCTTCCAGAATTATCACTATACTTCCAACTGTCCTTGAGCAACCAATCTTTGGTAAACCTTAGATTGTCCTCGACAATTGTTTAATCCTTTTAGTCATATCCAGTTCTAAACCTTTTCCCTTCTTAATGCCCCAGGCATTTGGAAAATTTTAGAAAGGATAACTATAGCACATGTAATCGATCCTATATCCGAAGCATATGGGACACAATTCATGATGTCTCACATAAAGACTAAACCAGTCTTTTGCTATAACATTTCCATTTCTATTTGCCAAGTTCTCATAATTCAGATTATGAAAAGGGATGTCGTAATCATAATCGAATTTTAGAACGCAAATAATGGACCCATATACAGAATTTCCTTATGTTGAGCCATTCCAACATGAAATTGATATATATCCTTGACTAAATTATTAAAACCTCACGATCTAAGCTTATAGATTTGAGATGAAGTATAATTTCCTCTCCCTTAATTATAGCAAAACAACTTTTTCCCAATTGAAACCTTTTGTTTTCTATAATTAACTTTGCTAACTTGCAATACTTATCATAATTATCATGCTCCCACTAACATGATGATTATTAGCATAACACTTATGCTCCCACTAGCTTTGACATGTACTCCGAAATCAGCTGGACTTCTAGAAATCAATACTTTATTGACTTTCTTACCAAAGTTCAGATTTCTGATACTGGATTGTTTTGATAGAACTTTATCAAAATCATACACCTTCCCTTAGATAGCACACTTGTGTGTTTAAACAATTATGAAGAGGGATGCCGTAATCATAATGGTTAGACCTTTTTGCCACTTCTCACAAGTCCAGGTTAGTGTGCCGGTAAACGACACACGCTCCACTAACGACTTTGAGAATGCAAATCTCACAATTGCTATCTAGCTAAAATCTACTTAGTGAAAGTGTTTCCTCACCATCGTTTTCATGAATCGGAGAGAAACCTTATGACACTTAGATTTAATAGTGTATGTGTTCTTATCCATGTGAATTGTGAAAACCATAATCACAAGACAAGGATAATGACAAATCCAAACTCATATGGACTGAACTCAATCCTAACTTCTTGCCACCTGGTAGCTCAAGGGCCTGCCATTGCTTCCAAGTTGTTGTGCAACACATTTAGAACTCTAAGAACTCATATGCAAAGCCACCTTTAATTGGAATGGGCACAGAATATGTCAACATGATAGGTTATAAACCTCAAGTCGTGTGCTAGTGAAGAACTTCAGGTTTCATTCTTGATTAGTTCTTGAGACTTTCAAGACCTTTAAGACTCTCACTGTCCACTTGACCTATAAGACTCCCTTGGCCTTAGTTGGTCTTTGTTTTATCCAAAACATCACAACTTACCAATTTCAGATGTACAAGAGTAGAAAACTTTTACTCTTACATTTGACAAGTGTTTTAAGCCTTCTTTAAGACATGTCACTCAAGTTACAATCTTGGAGTATGACTCTAATACTTGTATTGGAACGAAGTATGACTCATCTTCTTGATTTAACCACTTCAACAATTTATAGTTCCTCTTCTTAGCTATAAGAAAGCACTTAGGGGATGAATTGTGATAGGGTCTCTAAATCATTAAGATGATCATAAAAACTGATACGAAAGTACTCTGCCATCTTTTCAGATTTGAGAAACTTCTATCCTTCTGCCTAATTTGATTCTTCTTATTCATTCTGCCTTACATTGGAACCTTTTTCCAATGTCTCAGAATTACACTTAAGCTTATAAGTATAACCATATTTACTGAACTTTAGTAAATTATGACGAATAATCTTTTTGATCTTTTGTGGTGGACTTGACCAGTGCACAAGAATGTGTACTCAATCCCTTAGTCCTTTACTTGACTCACACATCCATGTGAACAAGTAATTAACCTTAATTTTCCAATACTTGAAAGTTCTCATTCATCATGCTATACAACTTGCATGATTCCAAGTTCCGGTCCAATTGAAACTTTGGTGATGAGAATCTTTCCTTATTTGGTAAATCTAGACACTACCACAAATGAAAGAATCAAATTCATATTTCCACTCTTGCTCTTAATGGAATCTTATAAGCAACAAAAATTTCCACAGTTACCATTGTAAGGATATTTTAAAATAAATAAATAAATAAAATCAAAATTTTTCCTTTTATTTTTAAAACCTTTGCGGAAAAACTATCCTTACAATGCAAAAGAGCATGAAAACTTTTTTGTTATATATTCCTTAGCAATATCTCATAACTCCTAAGAAGTAGCTCAAGAATCCGATCTTCAAACTACGCGGTAGAAATCCATCTATGCGATCAGATTCAACATATTCTTTCTTTAAGTTTCTTCCCTTTTCTTTGATTCTTAAAACATCACCATGTGACCCAGTCACATTATGTATCAAGAATCTCATAATAGAAACTTAGCAGAGTTAGATAGTGGACCTTACCTAAAGTAGAGTCAAACTTTTTAACATCCTTAGGTAAATTTGGCAGCTTCGCAACCAATGCTCATTCCTTTGGCAATATAAACATATGGACCCTTTGATAATGGTACACGGGACTATCACAGACTTAGCTTTTCTCTTTACCATTTGGTCAACCGAGTTGACTATGGCCGATCCCTTTCCATTGGGAAGAGAATGCTTTTCTGGATTTCCTGTGTCACTATTGTCAATGTCCATCAAGTTTTAAGGAAGTTGATCTTAACAAATAGATAAGATCAGTAAGGGTCTTGTCATAGTCTGTTTCGTAGGTGTTCCAAAAGAACTCACTATGTGACTTAGAAAGTGATTGAACCACCAACTTTCTCAAGACTTTAACACCCAACTCTCTCGGCTTGTCAATATGTGACTACATTTCCAAGATGTGACCACACCTAGACCTTTACTTGACAATAGGGCTCGAGTGACCTTAAACTTTTCAAGAACTTGTGGGTTAGGGAGAATAATTGGAGGAGGTGAGAGAAGTATGATTTCCATTGGAACATCATCTTCATTTAGGAAAGCTTGTTTCAAGAGATTTGGGAAGATCATAAATGTCTAAACCAGACATGTTTTGGGAGATATTCAAGATAGTTGATCTTAAGTCCTTAATATGACACCCAATATGAAATATTAAGACTAGGACCCAACAAACTATTTTATAGCTTAGAAGAGGTATGCCGTAATCCAAGCTATAAAATATTTGAAGGTAGGTGAATGATGATTCACCAATTTCCACCAAGATAAATGAAATGTATTATTAGGTTTTAATTGGATTTGAAACTCCTAGATCTTTGAGATTCATTGAACTGTTCAATGGCATACTTCAATCTCGAGTTTGCCCTTCAGGTTTTGTGACTGGGATGCCGAGGATCACAAAACAAGGTGTGAAGTAACCATGCAAATTACTTGGTACCCTTAAGTGTTTACCCCTCAATCGATGTGTCGGTTAACCACACACGCTCCATCGATACTATGATAAACATTAAGTTACCCTTTGCCTACCTTGTTAAATACGAGTTAGTGTGCCGGTTAACCACACACGCTCCACTACCCGACTTAAACAAAGTGCAAAGTGTAATTTCATGGATTAGCACCTTATTCACATTTTCCTAAGTAACTAAGATTGGGTATTATTAAGAGTTTAGTTACTTAGTATTTATCATTAATACTTTTAATGAAGGGAGAATTATATTCTTGTCAAACCCGTTCGGCTAACGACCCTCCACCAGTCAAGCAAGCAGTGGGTGAGAGTAGACACCCATTAAGTTGCGATTTTATAGGCAACAACCTTATACCCACCTTATAAACCGGCTTCGTGAATGAGGCGTACTAGCGGTAAGACTAACTTTACTCTTATACATACATACATATATATATATATATATATATATATATATATATATTATTATTATTATTATTATTATTATTATTATTAACTTATAATATTATAAAGTATAAGGGTTGAATTTTAACTTTTAAAATTCTAAGGGCTAACTTGGAATTAAAGTATTGATAAGAGAAAACTTTACAAATTCCAAAACTTGAGGGCAAGTTTTGAACTATTCAAAACTAATTAATTCCATAACTTATGTGTTTAAAGTAGTTTTAATCCAAAAACTCTTCAAGTTCCATAACTTGAGGACAAGTTATGGAAGACTTTAAACTAATAAAAGAATTAACTTTTCTTTATTTTATAACTTATGGAATTAATTAAGGTTACACTTTTTTTTTATTATTATTTAATGAAGAGACTCTTGGTCCTCCATAACTTGAGGACAAATTATGGAGTCATAACTCCAATTAATTAGAACTAGACTCTTCATTTTGTAACCTTTTGCCAACTTTTATGAGTTTTATGAAACTTAAATGTGACTTTTCATATAACTTGAGGACAAGTTAGAAAAACACATTTTAGAATCAACTCTTAGATTAATTTGGATTGAAAACAACTATTTCACTCAACTTTTCTATTAATCTAAGCAACTCATAAGAACAAGATAATTCAAATCAAACTTTCTCATGTAATTAGTCTAACCCTTAAACTAATACAAAACATGAATCTATTGACAATTATCTTTGAAATTGGATTAGCATGAACATTACCACAACAAAAACAAGTTTATAAGTTCAAAAACCTCTTAGGGTAATGTTCCTAGTCCAATTCCAGCCAAAAAAGTCGAATTTATGCTGTCTGGGGGTCCAACTTGTCGAGTGCACTAACCAACTCGACGAGTTGGATGCTTTTTGCCTTGGACTCGTCGAGTCCCTTCATGGAGTCGGCGAGTTTGCTGGGCATACAGCATCAAAACTTGATTTTTCAGCTCCATTTGCATGTATAATAAGAAAACAAGCCTAGGCTCTAATACCACTGTTGGGTTATGAGCATTCTAACACTCCTAAGTGTACATGCAACCCTAAATACCTTTGATCTATGTTTTCTCTATTATACATGCAAATATGAACATCCAAGGTATTATCCTAATCTAACATACAAAACTATCAATATAACAAGATAGAATACATACCTCTTTGATAGTGCTTGTCTTCATGAAGCTTGAGTGCCTAGTGCCCCAAGTGTGACACCTCAAATGGTTCACACAACACCAAATACACTTGGAATAACTTGAGAGAATTCTACACTTCATGAAAATCGGCTAGCCCTTTCTTAGTCTCTCTAGTGGCTGATTTTGATCAAGAATAAGATGCTTATATAGTTATACAATTAGGGTAAACCCTAATTGTCATGACTTTCCATTTCCTTGGATCCATGGGTTCAAATACACCATGGAGCATCCATGGAGCATCATATGGGTTTTGGTCCAACTAGATAAGTATGGATGATTTGCACAATCAACCCATATATTTAATTAGTCTTCTTTTGATCACTTAATTAATCCTAGATTAATTCTTGATCAATACTAATTAAATAATCTTATTATTCTTATTATTAATATACTAGAACTTATAATATATTAATAACCATAAGTGTCTTATTTCTCTCATTATAGTCTATCCAAGTGCATGATGCCATGCAACCCAAATGGACCATGCCAGGTCGGGTCAAGTCTTACCAATTATAGTTATGGACTTAGACATTAATCCAACAGTATTTACACAATATTGTCTAATAACTCACCATATTCTAACTCTTGGGTGCTTGATACAGGATGTGGTATTCACATACGTTCTGATTTGCAGGGCCTAAGAAGAAGTGAGGATGTGGAGCACAGGAAGATAAACTTGATCATGGGGAATAGGAAGGCTTCACCTGTTTCCAAGATTGGAGTTTATACTTTGTTGTTGAATAATGGGTTAAAATTAGATTTGAATAAATGTGTGTACTCGTCTGAAATGGCGAGGAATATTATTTCCTTTCATGCTTTGTACAAACAAGGTTTTACCTTTTCGTTTGATAATGAATGTGGTGGTATTAATGCTTTCTTTTAAAAATGTGTTTTATTTTAAAGCATTACCTTGTGATGGTGTGTATGAAACTGTGATGATTGTAGACAACTTAGGAAATAATGTGTTGTATATTGATTCTTCTACTAGCCTGGATAAAGCATCATCGTGGCATTGTCGTCTTGGACATGTAAACAAGAAACGCATAGGCCAACTCCAAAAGAGTGGAGTCTTGGAATCATTCGACCTTAAATCGGATGATAGTTGTGAATCTTGTCTACTTGGAAAGATGAAAAAATCACCCTTCACTGGAACTTGTGAAAGGGGTGAGGGTTTGTTGGACCTAATACATACTGATGTATGTGGACCATTCAAAACCGCCACAAGGGATGCTAATCGGTATTATGTGACTTTTATTGATGATTTTGTTAGATATGGATATGTCTACTTAATCAAACATAAGTCAGAAACCTTTGAAAGGTTTAATGAATTCAAACAGGAAGTAGAAAATCAATTGGGCAGGAACATTAAGATGCTTTGATCCGATCGAGGTGGTGAGTATCTTAGTACCGAGTTCCTTGACTATCTTAAGGAATATGGGATTGTCTCACAATTGACTCCTCCTAGGACACCACAGCTAAATGGTGTAGCTGAGAGGCATAATCGAACCTTGTTAGACATGGTTCGCTCCATGATGAGTCGAGTTTCGCTACCAATCTCTTTTTTGGGGTATGCCTTAGAGACTGCCGCCCATATCCTCAATCTAGTCCCTACAAAGAAGGTTACCAAAACACCTCATCAGATGTGGACAGGGAAGGTACCCAATTTGGATCACATCAAAATTTGGGGTTGCGAAGCTTTCGTGAGGCGTGAACTCATGATAAGCTTGAACCCCGAAGTGAAAGGTGTATTTTCATCGGCTACCCACAAAAATCCTTCGGTTACCTCTTCTACAGACCTAGTGAGAATGTGGTCTTTGTCGCACGAAGAGGGGTCTTTCGTGAGAGAGAATTTATAAGCCAAGGAGACAGTGGGAGGCAAATTGATCTTGAAGAAATTCAAGAATCAATTGGTGAAGGAAGCTCATACACTAGCAATCAACCTGAGGAGGAAACTCCTGTTGATCCAGCTGACGAGTCTGTACCTCCGAGGCGTTCCATATGGGTTAGGAACACACCTGCATTTTATTATGGTTTTCATATTACTACGGAAGGTGATAAATTTATCAATGATAGTACACTGGTAAATTTGGATGAACCTAACAGTGTTAAGGAAGCCATGGCAGGCCCGGAGTCTGCTAAATGGAAGGAGGCTATGGACAACGAGATACAGTCCATGTATGACAATCAAGTTTGGAACTTGGTTGACCATGTACCAGGCCGTAAAACAGTCGGGTGCAAATGGATCTTCAAGAAGAAGACCGACATGGAAGGAAAGGTGCATACTTATAAGGCTCGACTAGTTGGGAAGGGTTTTACTCAGACTCAGGGTATTGATTATGATGAAACCTTCTCGTCGGTAGCAAAGATTAAGTCTATTAGGGCTATGCTAGCCATTGCTGCATTTCATGATTATGAAATATGGCAAATGGATGTCAAAACCACTTTTCTTAATGGAAAGTTGGCTGACGATGTGTACATGAATCAGCCAGAGAGTTTGGCTTCTCGAGAAGTGAAGATGAGTCTTGCGTGTATGTCAGAGCTAGTGGGAGTATAGTTAGCTTCTTGGTACTGTATGTGGATGACATAGTACTTATAGGAAATGACATCCTAACCTTGCAGGAGGTTAAGTCCTGGCTTGGGAAGTGCTTTGCTGTGAAGGACCTAGGGGAAGTTGCCTATATCCTAGGGATAAGGATAATAAGAGAAAGGAGTAAAAGACTAATTGGACTTAGTCAGAGTACCTACTTGGATAAGGTGTTGAAAAGGTTCAACATGCAGAATTCCAAGAAGGGAGATTTACCGATCCAAAGCAATACCAAGCTGAGTAAGACTCAGAGTCTGAGTATAGAGGCAGAGATAGCTGAGATGAGCCAATTACCGTATGCTTCCGCTGTTGGCTCGATCATGTATGCTATGACTTGTACCCGCCCTGATGTGGCCTTTGCTTTGAGCATGGTCAGCAGGTATCAGGGGAACCCTGGTAAAGCTCATTGGACTACGGTAAAGAACATTCTCAAGTACCTGCGGAGGACTAAGGATTGGATCCTTACCCTTGGTGGGAGTGATGACTTGAGAGTATTAGGGTATAGTGATGTTAGTTTTCAGACTGATAGGGATAATTTTCGCTCTTAGTCGGGCAGGGTCTTTACCTTAAATGGAGGGGCAATCTCTTGGAAGAGTTCCAAACAGGAGAAGGTGGCTGATTCGACTTGTGAATCAGAGTATATAGCAGCGAAGGAGGCGATATAGCTGAAGAACTTCATCGGAGACCTTGGAGTTGTGCCAGCTATTAAGGAGCCTATGGAAATTTTCTGTGACAACAATAGTGCGGTTCCTTTAGCTAAAGAACCGAGAGATCATGGGAGATCCCGACACATTGACAGAAAATATCACTTCATAAGACACAAGATAGAAGAAGGACTCCTCATGGCAAAGAGGATATCATCAGATGAGAACCTTGCGGATCCCCTTACAAAGGGACTGACGAGGGCTAAGCATTTTCAGCATGCGAGGTGCATCGGGATGAGGGACGATATTAGTTTTACAGATTAGATAGCTTCTCTGAAACTTGTAAAATGTAATCGACATTTGATGATGAATAAAATTGTGATTTATTTATGAGTAAGGAGTTGCTATCATTGTCAATTATTTCAGCTTTGCATGTTTTGACTTCCAGAATAATTAATTTATTCAAACCTCCACAATCGGTCATACGTCGGAAGTAGGTATGAATCAAGATTGTCATGAATTGGGTTTGTAGATGGTTAAAGGTGTTTAGACATGGAAATGGTTGCTACAACGTTCATGAGTACTCATAAGTTATGAGCATTGGAATAAACCCACGCTCACATGTATCACTTCATGGAATTTATCTCGAGTGATCGTGATACGGTAATATCGTATAAATCTTCAAACCTAGAGATATGAGTTGTTATGTATGAGTTGGTTGTGCATTGATTGCACGTAAACGCATCAGTAACTTGATGTTATAAAACGTGCCTTTGTGTACAATTCAACAAGTAGTAGAACAAGTATATGAGTCGAAGTTTATCTGTTCCTTCTAGAAATAGAAGCGATATCTGGGCCCCTCGATGATTTTGTGTTGACCCATGTGTTGGGTTTTGAGCATTCTAACACTCCTAAGTGTACATGCAACCCTAAATACCATGGATCTATGTTTTCTCTATTATACATGCAAATAATAACATCCAAGGTATTATCCTAATCTAGCATACAAAACAATGAGTGTAACAAGATAGAATACATACCTCTTTGATGTAGAAAGTCTTCATGAAGCTTGAGTGCCTAGCCCCAATAGTGTGGAAGCCTCAAATGGAATCACAATCATCAAAACACTTAGAATAACTTGAGAGAGTTCTACACTTCATGAAATCGGCTAGCCCTTTGTTACTCTCACTAGTGGCCGATTTTTGTCAAGAATAAGAACTTTATATAGTGTTACAATTAGGGTAAATCCTTAATTGTCATGGCTTTCCATTTCCTTGGATCCATGGGTTCAAATACATCATGGAGCATCCATGGACCATCCTATGGGTTTTAGCCCAACTTGATTATCCATGGAGAATTAGCCCACTATATAAGTATGGATGATTTACACAATCAACCCATATATTTAATTAGTCTTCTTTTGATCACTTAATTAATCCTAGATTAACTTCTTGATCAATACTAATTAAATAATCTTATTATTCTTATTATTAATATACTAGAACTTATAATATATTAATAACCATAAGTGTCTTATTTCTCTCATTATAGTCTATCCAAGTGCATGATGGTATGCAACCCAAATGGAGCATGCCGGGTCGGGTCAAGTCTTACCAATTATAGTTATGAACTTAGACATTAATCCAACAGTCTCCCACTTGGATAAGTCTAAAACTATTATTGCGTATGACTTCGGGAACCAACTGGCAATCGTAGCTCTCAAAAGCTTCTGTCGAACTCTGACCTTGTAGATGAACTATGATCTTGTCAATGACTTGTCCATTAGATAAGGGATCATATAATCCTCTGTTCTCATGATATCAGCCGGACAAATACATGGAACAACATCGTACTTATTGTCCAGCAGTTTGTTTCCCGATTTTCGATTTGTTTCACAAAGAACTTCATCGAACACATCAATTCAGTTCTGACCGGCCGGTACATAGGTCACAACAAAATCATCGAGGGGCCCAGATATCGCTTCTATTTCTAGAAGGAACAGATAAACTTCGACTCATATGCTTGTTCTACTACTTGTTGAATTGTACACAAAGGCACGTTTTATAACATCAAGTTACTGATGCGTTTACGTACAATCAATGCACAACCAACTCATAGGTAACAACTCATATCTCTAGGTTTGAAGATTTATATGATATTACCGTCTCACGATCACTCGAGATAAATTCCATGAAGTGATACAAGTGAGCGTGGGTTTATTCCAATACTCATAACTTATGAGCACTCATGAATGTTATAGCAACCATTGCCATGACTAAACCCATTTAGCCATCTACAAACCCAATTCATGACAGTCTTGATTCATACCTACTTCCAATATATGAACGACTGTGGAGTGTTTAAATAACTTAGTCATTCAGAAAGAATAACCTAGCTATTTTGGAAGTCAAAACATGCAAAGTGAAACTCAATAATAATCGAATCTAATATGGTCTCAGAACCCTTTTGAATATAAATAAAACCACCTTTTGTTTATCACCATATTGATTACACATTATTCAATGTTTCAAATAATCAACTTAAGACTTGAATAAAAACAACAGTCGTCCCATGCTCCTAGCATGTACACTTTGTTTTTCTAAACAATAGTTATGCCATACCCCAAGTATGCACACTATGTTTGTCTATGATCCTTACATTGTGATGTAGATCAATTGAACATGATTCCAATGATACTCATTTCACAATCCCAAATCCTTATTGTAAATGTGAGAATCCCCGATTCCTATCATTTACCAAAAAAACTGTTAGAATATAAACTTTTATGCAATGTTCCTCTTGTAATGATTATTCCCAAAGTCACCAAAACCTTGTCACTAGTCATTACAGAGTATTCCAAAGAAGGTCAACTTCTATGGAACGAAAGTCTCATATTCAAAGTACATTGCTTTGAACATCCTTCTTGCATTAAGGTTTTCTAATCTTACATAGATTGAATAACTTCCTCCTATGGAGACATTTCCATAGTCCCATTTTGACTATCACTTCTGAACAAGAGTTACCTCTTTTCAGAAAATGTCAATAGGGTCCTGCCAAAATCAACACTATACTTCCAAATGTCCTTGAGCAACCAATCTTTGGCAAACCTCAGATTGTCCTCGACAATTGCTTAATCACTTTAGTCATATCCAGTTCTAGACTTTTCCCTTCTAAATGCCTGAGCATTTGGAAAATTTAGAAAGGATGAATATTATAGCACATGAAATCGATCCTATATCCAAAGCATATGGGACACGATTCATGAAGTTTGACATAAAGACATGATACTAGACCAGTCTTTTGCTACAATATTTTTTATTTGCCATGTTTTCAAAATTTAACTATGAAGAGGGATGCCGTAATCATAATCGAATTTTGAAAATGCAATATATATAGAATTTCTTCAAGTTGAACCATTCCAACACAAAATTCATATATATTCTTGACTAAAGATGATTAAAATCTCAATCTAAGCTTTAGAATTGACATGAAGTATAATTTCCTCTCCCTTAATTATAGCAAAACAACTTTTCAACCCCTGCAACTTCACGAATTGAAACTTTGTTTTCTATAATTAACATTGCTAGCTTGCAATACTAATCATAATAATCATGCTCCCACTAACATGATGATTATCAGCATAACACTTATGCTCCCACTAGCTCTGACATATTTTCAGAAATCTGCTGGACTTCTGAAATTTAGATTCATACATCCTTTCTTAGATAGCTCACATGTGTGTCTAAACAATTTTCAGAACTATGAAAAGGGATGCCGTAATCATAGTCTCAATTTCTTAGGCATTTTCCATTTCTCACAAGTGCATGTTAGTGTGCCGGTTAACCACACGTGCTCCACTAACGACTTTTGAAAATGCAAATAACACAATTGCTATCTACGTAAAATCTACTTAGTGAAAGCGTTTCCTCACAATCATTTTCATGAATCGGAGAGAAACCTTATGACACTTAGATTTTATAGTGTATGAGTTCCTATCCATGCGAATTTGTCAAAACCATAATCACAAGATAAGGTTAGTGACAAATTCAGCCTTACATGGATTAAACTTGTTCAATCTTAGTTTCTTGTCACCTTGGGAGCACAAGGCCCACCAATGCTTCCAAGTTGAACTCTGATAACTCACATGCAAATTCAACTTATTTGAAGTAGGTACAGAAATAAGAATTATGTCAACACGATAGGTTGCAAACCTTAAGTCGTGTGCTAGTGATAAATTACAGGTGTCACTCTTGATTAAATCTTGAAACTCTTTCAGGATCTTTAAGGCTCCCACTGTCCCCTTGACATATAAGTTTCCCCAGTCAAGAACCATTCCTTGACAAAACAAATATTCAAGGGATAGTGTGGATTCTTATCAAGACTAACACTTCACACAATTGTTCTTAGTTGGTCTTTTTCTCATCCAAGACATCACAACTTACCAATCTCAAATGTACAAGAGTAGAAACATTTCACACTACATTTGATAAGTGTTTTAAACCTTACTTTATGTCACTCAAGGTTACAATCTTGGAGTATGACTCTAAGAATTGTTTTGGAACGAAGTATGACTCATCTCCTTGATCTTAACCAATCCAACAATTCATGACCTCTCTTCTTAGAAATAACAATGCACTAAGACGTCCTTAGAGTATGAATTTGTGATATGGTTTCTATATCATTAAGATGATCATAACACTGATACTAAAGTACTCTCCCATCTTTTCAGATTTGAGAAACTTTTATCTTTCTGCCTAATCTGATTCTTCTCATTTGTTTTGTCATACATTGTATCCTTTCCAATGTTACAGAATTATACTAAACCTTATAAGTATAATCATATTTACTAATATTTAGTAAATCATGACAAATCAATCTTTGTGGTGGACCTTGACCAGTACACACCCAGTGTACCTAATTCCTTAGTCCTTCAATTGACTCACATATACATGTGATCAAAGAATTAGTCTTAATTTTTAAAAGATGAAAATTCTCATTCATCATACAATACAACTTGTATGATTCCAAGTTTCTGTCCAATTGAAACTTGGGTGATGAAAAACTTTCTTCATTTGGTAAATTCAGACACTACCACAAATGAAAGAATCAAATCCACTTTCCAACATTGCTATTACTGGAAACATATAAGCAACAATTTTTCACAGATGCCATTGTAAGGATATTTTTTTAAAATAAATAAAATTAAAACCCCTTTTTTTTCTTTTTTTTTAAAACTTTTCGGAAAAACTTATCCTTACAATCCACATGAAAACCTTGTTGTTATCTATTCACAAGCAATATATTATAACTCCTAAGAAGTAGCTCAAGAATCCGATCTTCAAACTACGCGATAGAAATCCATCTACGTGATCAGACTCAACATATTCTTTCTTTAAGTTTCTTTACCTTTTCTTTGATTCTTAAAACATCACCATGTGACCCAGTCACATCATGTATCAAGAATCTCAAAATAGAAACTTAGTAGAGTTAGATAGTGGACTTTACCTGAAGTAGAGTCAAACTTATCGACTTTAACATCCTTAGGTAAATTATGACAGCTTTGCAACCAATGCCCATTTCTTTGGCAATATAAACATATGGACCCTTTGATAATGGTATACGGGACTATCACAGACTTGGTTTTTCTCTTTACCATTTGGTCAACCGAGTTGACTATGGCCGGTCCCTTTCCATTCGGAAGAGAATGCTTTTCTGGATTTCCTGTGTCACTATTGTCAATGTCCATCAAGTTTTGAGGAAGTTGATCTTAAAAAATAGATAAAATCATTAAGGGTCTTGTCATAGTCTTTTTCATAGGTGTTCCAAAAGAACTCACTATGTAACTTAGAAAGTGATTGAACCACCAACTTTCTCAAGACTTTGACACCCAACTCTCCCAGCTTGTCAATATGTGACTACATCTCCAAGATGTGACCACGCCAAGACCTTTACTTGCCAATAGGGCTCAAGTGACCTTGAACTTTTCAAGAACATGTGGGTTAGGGAGAATAATTGAAGGAGATAGAGGAAGTGAAGCATGATGTTGAGGAACATCATCTTCAAGAGATTTGGGAAGATCATAAATGTCTAAACCAGACATGTTTTGGGAGATATTCAAGATAGTTGATTTAAAGTCCTTAATATGACACCCAATATGAAATATTAAGGCTAGGACCCAACACAATATTTTATAATTTGGAAGAGGGATGCCGTAATCCAAGGTAAAAAATATTTGAAGGTAGGCGAATGACGATTCACCAATTTCCACCATGAAAAACGAAATAATTTATTAGGTTTTAATTGGATTTGAAATTCCTAGATCTTTTGAGATTCATTGAACTTTTCAATGGCATGTTTCAATCTCGAGTGTCCCCTCTCAAATTTTGTGACTGGGATGTCGAGGATCACAAAACAAGGTGTGAATAACCATACCAATTCACTTGGTACCCTTAATATTATCACCTAATCAATGTGCCGGTTAACCACACACGCTCCATTGATCTATGACAAACATTAAGTCACCCTTCGTGGTCCTTACTAGTCCAAGTTAGTGTGCCGGTTAACCACACACGCTCCACCAACGACTTGGTAAGGTACAAAGTGTGAATTCCATGGGCTAGCACCAAATTCACATTTTTCCTAAAGTAACTAAGATTGGGAATTAAATAAAACATTTAGTTACTTAGTATTTATCATTAATACTTTTAATGAAGGGAGAATTTAAAGTCATTGTCCTACCCGTTCGGCTAACGACCCTCCACCAGTCAAGCAAGCGGTGGGTGAGAGTATACACCCATTAAGTCGCCATTTTATAGGCAACAACCTTATACCCACCTTATAGACCGGTTTCGTGAATGAGGCCTACTAACGGTAAAACGACTTGTTCTTATACATATATATAATAATTAACCATTAATGTTATAAATAGTATAAGTGTTGAATTTTAACTCTTTTAAAATTCTAAGGGCTAACTTGGAATTAAAGTATTAATAAGAGAAAACTTTTCAAATTCCAAAACTTGAGGGCAAGTTTTGAAACTATTCAAAACTAATTAATTCCATAACTTATGTGTTTAACGTAGCTTTAATCCAAAAAACTCTTCAAGTTCCATAACTTATGGAAGACTTTAAACTAATAAAAGAATTAACTTTTCTTTATTTTTATAACTTATGGAATTAATTAAGGTTACACTTTTACTCTTTAATGAAGTGACTCTTGAACTTTCATAACTTGAGGACAAGTTATGGAGTCATAAAAAAAATTCAATGACACAAGACTCTTCATTTTGTAACCATTACCAACTTTTATGAGCTTTATGAGTCTTTAATGTGACTCTTCATGTAACTTGAGGACAAGTTACACAAACACATTTTATACTCAATTCTTAGATTAAAATGGATTGAAAGCAACTATTTCAATTAACTTTTCTATTAATCTAAGCAACTCATAAGAACAAGATAATTCATATCAAACTTCTTCATGTAATTAGTCTAAATCTTAAACTAATACAAAACATGAATCTATTGACAATTATCTTTGAAAATAGATTAGCATGAACATTACCACATTAAAAAACAAGTTTATAAGTTCAAAAACAACTTAGGGTAATGTTCCTAGTCCATTTCTAGCCAAAAACCTCGAAAATATGCTGTCTGGGGGTCCAACGCGTCGAGTGCATGAACCAACTCGGCGAGTTGGATCGAATTGATCAATTTTAGGCATGGACTCGCCGAGTCCCTTGATGGACTCGCCGAGTCTGATGATCAAACAGCAACACTTTCGATTTTTTAAGCATCTATTGTAGGTATAACAAGAAAACAAGCCTAGGCTCTGATACCACTATTGGGTTTTGAGCATTCTAACACTCCTAAGTATACATTCAACCCTAAATACCTTGGATCTATGTTTTCTCTATTATACATGCATATAAGAACATCCAAGGTATTATCCTAATCTAGCATACAAAACAATGAGTGTAACAAGATAGAATACATACCTCTTTGATGTAGAAAGTCTTCATGAAGCTTGAGTGCCTATCCCCAATAGTGTGGAAGCCTCAAATGGAATCACAATCATCAAAACACTTAGAATAACTCGAGAGAGTTCTACACTTCATGAAATCAGCTAGCCCTTTGTTACTCTCACTAGTGGCCGATTTTTGTCAAGAATAAGGACTTTATATAGTGTTACAATTAGGGTAAATCCTTAATTGTCATGGCTTTCCATTTCCTTGGATCCATGGGTTCAAATACACCATGGAGCACCCATGGACCATCCTATGGGTTTTAGCCCAACTTGATTATCCATGGAGCATTAGCCCACTATATAAGTATGGATGATTTACACAATCAACCCATATATTTAATTAGTCTTCTTTTGATCACTTAATTAATCCTAGATTAACTCTTGATCAATACTAATTAAATAATTTTATTATTCTTATTATTAATATACTAGAACTTATAATATATTAATAACCATAAGTGTCTTATTTCTCTCATTATAGTCTATCCAAGTGCATGATGGTATGCAACCCAAATAGACCATGTCGGGTCGGGTCAAGTCTTACCAATTATAGTTATGGACTTAGACATTAATCCAACACCATGTACCGGGCCCGATCAGAACTAAATTGATGTGCTCAGTTGAGTTCTTTGTCAAACAAATCGGAAATCAAGAAACAACTGCCAGACAATAAGCAAGACATAGTTCCATGTGTTTGTCCGGCTGATATCATGAGAACAGAGGATTGTATGATCACTTATCTTAAAATGGCGCTTCATAGTTCAACAGAGTTTTCGAGAGCTACGATTGCTGGTTGGTTCCTGAAGTAATAGGCAAGTATAGTTATTAGACTTATCCAAGTGGGAGTCTGTTGGATAAGGTGTCTAAGTCCATAACTTATTTGGTATATACTTGACCCAACCCACCATGGTCCATTTGGGTTGCATTTCATCGAAACTATTTATGGTTAATTTTATGAGAGTTATACACATATGATTATTAATATATTATAAGTTATAATATATTAATATGAATTCATGTTATTTAATTAGTCTTAGTCTTAAATTAAATATGAATTAATTTAGAGATTAAAAGGAAGACTAATTAGATTGTGGGTATTGGTTTTATATGGTGTGGGATAACACCCATTTGTTAATGGGCTAGGCTTATATGGAGTCCATGGATGATCCATGGAGCTTTTAACCCATGGATCCTTGTAAAAGGAAAGGTCACGGGTTATTAGGGTTTCACCCTAATCATGTACACTATATAAGCATGCTTATGTTGCATGAAATAGCCACTAGTGTGTGTGTTTGTGTGTGGCCGAAAATTGTAGTGTGTATACACTCTCTCAAAGTTTTCCAAGAGTTTGTGGTGATTTGTGATTCCATTTGAGGAATTCACACTATTGGTGCTTGGCCCTCAAACTCCTTAAGAATCAAACTCATCAAAAAGGTATGTAATCTCTTCTAACTCTTTTATGTTTAAAGTACCCCATGCCATGTTAGATAGGTTATGAACCTTGGAAAATTATTATTTTTCATGTATTTAGACAAACATAGATCCAAGGTTTATTAGGGTTGCATGCACACTTAGGAAGTGTTAGATTGCTCAAAACCTAACAAGAACCTATTGCTTCATTTGACTGTGACAACTCTAAGGACTCATAGTTCGACATGCCAATTACACGAAAGGCATTCACATTTCATTGTTTCGATTCGATTGTTGATGTTCCTTTTCCTCATCCAAAAGTTGATCGTGAGCTAATAAACTTTTACTTAAAGTATGGTCAACCGCAGTACCTGACATGGAGCGCATAGAAGATTGTCACTGTCAAGGTACTCAAACCTTCGCCTGCTGGGAAGTTTGTGAATGTCAATTTCAAAATCACACGAGGGTCAACAAACTCTATGTTAATTATTTCCCTAGCAGATCTTCCGAATTTAAATCCACATGATTGGATTCTTTTGTTCAACATTTAGCTCACTAATCCGAAAGAATATGATCCGATATTGGATCACTTGAAGATGATGTTGGCTTCCTACATCCATGAGGTTGCGGCTATGGATCAGGAGATAGCGAAGGTTATGAACAAGAAACCAACTACCAAGATCACACCGGAACTAGGAGATGTGAACCGTATGATGATGGGACAAATTGATTCTACACATCTCACTGTGATTTTACAAAGGGTGAAGCTCACAGATTTCTATTCCCTCTGGTTGATAAACATCTATTTTCAATAGATTGTTGGGAGCATATTATCAGCATTATTCATCGGTGTAAGGAGAACTCAGAGGCAGATAAGAAGAACATTACAGATTTGCTGAGATGGTACATAACATTTCGACATCATTTGTTGGTTGTCATACCGAAGGTGTTCAAAACAATAAAGAAGGTCTTTGTAGCTCAACCGAGGTGAGCTTTCGGCTCCATTGACGCAAAGGGGAAGATTGTTAAGTTTATTTGTGTTGCGTCATGGGCTTATATTTTGTATCCGAATTGGTCCTGTCCATTCATGATTATCTAGTAGGGTTAAACTATAAATATGCATGCATGTATGCATTAGATTAGAGTTGTGAATTACGTTTATTATTTTGTAACCCTAAATACCTCTACAGTCGAAGTTCTTAATCGAGCTCTTCTATGGTGTTGAAGTATTAATCATATGACTCATTCAAAGCCATTCTCGTGTTCATAGTTACGTTCTTTATTGTTTGATTGCACAGAATCTAAGGATCCTGATTGAAATTTGTTTCAACATATATATATATATATATATATATATATATATATACACACACACACACATTATTTTGTTAATAACATTTTTATTGCATTTAAGTATTTGTAATATCACGTTCAATATATTTTGTACTTTTTATACATTTATACAACATTTTGCCAATATCATTACAATTATATATTACACTTTTTATACATCCTAAACATGTATTTAAGTGTTTATAACAAATTTTCATAACCTATAAACTATCATATGTGTATGGATGTATAAATCAACCATTTTATGGTTAAATACATATATACATCATTTACATCATTTAGAAGACAATTTAACCAAAAGAAACAAATCTGAGAAATTAATCCAAAATATCTATTTTGTCCATGTTTTAGAAAAATTATAGAAAAATCATTGGAAGCCGATATTAGGATCCATAAACTTTCAAAGATTAGAAATTGAGTGTACTTTGTCATTCATTTTTTCCCTGGCCTGATATGAACCCTAACTACGTTGAAAATGGTTGTTTTAGAGAATTGCCCGAAATGGACTGCAATGATATGTAGTTTTGCAAAAATTATAATAAATTGTAGAGGGGAAAAGAGGTCTTGAACTGCTTGCATTTAGTATAGTTTTGCAAACCAGTAGGTAAGAGGGGAAAAACAGGTCTTGAACCGACCGTAATGTTTCTATAGAAATCTGAACAATAAGCTTAGAAATGCTTAGTGAAATAACATGTATTTTTAGTTAAATAAGCTTTTATATCATCTAACAGGAAATAATTTCGCATGTATTCTCCCCTAAACTCGAAAATCATAAAAGATGGGCCGTAGAAACTCACCTTAATAGTTTCATTCGATTTTTGAGATGTTTTTCTGGTTTCACCACACATTTAGTTGAATGATTTTTTATAGCTAAATATCCATAATTATGTATAGTATAGTTAGAAGCTTAATAAAAGATAAGTTTACTACATTAAAGTTGTTATTAGTGATCGAATAACAAGGATAATGTTGGATTTTTACCTTGTTTCTTTGAGGGTTTTCAGAAGATCAAAAGAGAAGAAAGAAAAGCACTTTAAAGATCGATTTTCCTAGCTTTGTGTGGATTCTTCTTTACTCGAAAATAACTTTTATTTTGAAGTTGTCATTCTTGAAAACTAGCAAGAACAAAGGGATGTGTGGGTCTGTTTCTGTGAGACAAGAGGAAAGGAAAAGAGCTATGAAGGAGCTGCTCAACAGAAGAGGGAAAGTGAGTCGAGAGTTGGTCTGAAGGTAGGAAGGAAGAAGAGGCAGAAAAAGGAAGGGAAGATAGTAGCCTTGTTCCTTCTTGGTTTCTGGAAACTGAGGACAGAAAAGAAAAGAAAAAATAAATGTAGAAGAGGGAGAGAAACTCGAGAATATGGAGCGGAGAATGTGGAGTATGAGTTGTGATCTTATTGAATATTTAGAATGATTACTCCAGGTACTTGACAATCTTCTATGTTATACAGATTTTACAAAATATCTAAATGATATTTTCATGCACATGGTGGATGTATGACTGTGAGAGAAGAGAAAAAGTAAGTAGATATATAACTTTTCGATATTTAGAGGAGAGCTTTGAGGGATTGAAATCAATTAGTCTACATATGAAGTGATTCTAGCCATTACACTTGATATCTTCTCTTTAATTTAATTGTACTTACCTACTATAGAAGCACATGCAAGAAACTAGTTGTGAAAGGTAGAGAAAAAATAGGGCTGCACGTGTGTAAGGAATGAATGAAAGGATTTTGTGGTTAAGCTTTCATTTCTAAAGTACTTCCATGATTTTCTAACTAGATTTTTGGATTTATACCTATTATATACACACCATACATACTTATAAAGCTAGCATTTTTCTAGAATCTAATGCATTAGAAACCCTTTTTTAACTTCCTCAAACCACATTCATTTGAAACCCCTTTTTTTAACTAATGCAACTCAAAAGTTTTCTTGATTATGATTTAACACTCAAAAGTTTTATAACTTATATTATGTTTAATTAGCATTTAGTGAAAAGTTTACTATAAAAGGCCAATCTTTTGGGAAGACATGCATACAAATCATATACAAATTTCAGAAAGAAAACAAACTTAAAGGTTTTTGTGTTAGGTTGACGTCTTATGACCACTTCTGGAGATATGCTATTATATTAGAGCTTTTAATTTGTAAATTTGTTATACTAATTCGTTTTTATATTTTATTCGTTTTTGGATTATTGTAATACAGTCGTTGTATATTGTGGTTTAATCATTAATATATTGATCATATGTTATATAGGGTGAGGTCGAAAATATTTAATAAAATATTTTAAATATGTTCTTTTTTGTTTTGTAATTGTACCGTTTCAAAAATATAATTAATTAAAGCTCATACATATGTTATACTTTCCATCTCTCTCTCTCTCTCTCTCTCTCTATATATATATATATATATATATATATATGTCACACCCCGATAAAGCGGAAACGCAAGGTATGACAGCGATAACGGTTTCAATGCAAAAGATAAAGATACATCACCATAGCAGTATTTAAAAGTTTACAACCCATAGCTTCAAAAGAAACAAAATACAAGTTTTTCAAAATAACATTGTTCAAAATATAGCTTCATAATAGCTTCAACACGATGCAGCATGCTCTATGATGATGAATCTTTACATCCACTTACTAATTACTTCCTGAAAAAGCATGTAAAACGAGCGTCAACTATGAAAATAGTTGGTGAGTATTACAAGTTTATAAAAATCGAGCGTACAATAAGGCTTTTCGTAAATACAAGTACATTGCTTCAATGATAAACAAGTTGATTGCTATTAATGAATACAAGTTTATTGCTATAACGAGAAACGAGTTTGTATGTGTATGAGCAAACAATGAGTCTCAACCAAACCTATGACTGAAGCCCTATCGAGATCTATCCTTATCGTTCCATAGATGAATATGGTATCATGCACTCCAGCGATTCGGGCGAGTGAGGAGTTGTCAATTCCTAATAGCGCTATCCATAACGACCATTGGCTCAAAGAGTTAATGGTTAGAGATAAGGGAAGGGCCTTAGTATGATAAGTTCGCATGTTCCGTGTTGCATAGACATACATAAAGAAACATAGCAATACAATAGCAATCATGTTTGATACAATTCAATTTAAATACAACATGCAAACAATAGTTTTTCTGGACATGCTTTTCCACCCCAAAACATAAAAACCGAAAATAGGGGAGTGTGTGAATACTCACGATGTTTTGTGTAGACACAAGCGGTACTTCGGGATGCACCAACGTCTTACTACCGGGATCCTACGACATCAAACACACGCACTAGTGAGTTTCCATGTCGATATCTAATGTTAATATACTAAACTCTACATATAGGGAAATCCCAATTTATTTTTAGTATTGGATTTTATATCAATTTGTTACACTTTTTCTGATGTATTGAAATTTTACAAGTCGTGCGATTAATTACAACCTTGGAAGGTTAATTTTCCAAATTTTAAGTCTCAATAACAACATAAATTCACGAAAAATAGCATTCGAGGGATAAAAATTCCAAAACTTTTTATTTAACTGTGATTACACAATAATAAGCTGGGAAAAATATAAAAATGGATTTCCAAGCTGTTTAATTATATTTTATGATTTTTGAGCATTTATTTCAATAAAAATTGAAATAAATAGAAAACAGTTTCCAAAATTACTCAAACTTTTTATTTAATTGTTATTATACATAAATAGGCTGGGAAAAATATAAAAGATATTTTTCAGTGGGTATTTCTATTTTTCCTTGCTTTATTACTTTAAATAGTCATTAATTAAAGAAATAATATTAAACAGTTAAAATAAATCACCATAAATTTTTGTAACATCATTTACAGTATAAATATCATGGGAAAAATATCAAAAGTGGTTTTCATAATGTATAAACTGGTTTTGGGTATTTATGTATATTTAAGTGTATTTTAGTGCAATTAACTTTAGAAAATAAGAGAAAAATAGTTTACAGTAGAGAAAAATATTCAAACTTTTTATGTAACCTCCTACTCTATAATACTATATCTTGGTAAATTTTCATGAATTTTGGATAACCAGAACTATTTCTCCCATTTTTAGACCATTATAATTACAAAAAATTGGGAAAAATAGTAAAACATAATGGAAAATCTTGAAATTATTTTCTTGAGTCACCCATCATAGGTAAGGTATGCGAAAATTGTTAGATACAATTTTCACATCCTATAAAGTGGTTTTGTAATTTATCATGTCCTAAATAAAAGAAAATTAGAAATCATATGAAACAGTAACAAAAATTGATGAAATTTGGTGAGGAGTGTAACAAAAGCTCTGGAAGTATTTTATATGATTTATGCCCTTGGTTTTAGCAATAATTCTAATAAATCAAAGAAATAACAAAAGCTCTTGAAATTTTCCAGATTATCTCATGCATGCAAGGGCTTTCAAAAGGAAAAATGTAAAAAAATGTATTCAGAAGAGAAATGAGGGTAATGATTTCAAACAATTTAAGAAAAGTTGCATGCAATAATGCATGAAGTGTAAATGTGGCTGAAGTTCATGAATTTGTGTAGCCCATTCAGTGAGGTTTTAAGCCACGAAATTTCAACCATAATTCACTAGATATGTTAAGTTTCTAAGGTATTTTTCCTCAGATTTATGGTTGGGTTTAAGGCCATTGTTTAAGCAAGATAAAAATAGTGATCACAGAAAAAGAGCTGTATGCGCAACCTTTTTGTAAAATCTGCTAAACATCGGATATTTAATATTTTACAGTGAGACCAGTCGGGTTTGAAAGTTAACTCGTGGAACTAACCAATACAAAAATAATATCATGATTTGGTTAAGAAATGACTGAGTTATAACTGTTCAAAGTCGAACAAAGTAATCTGGCAGATTGCATGTTTGCTTGTGTGCATTATTAGGGTATTTCAAGAAGAACATCATGCATGTCTTTGGTAAGGCCCGATTTCTAACACATGCATGGAATGAATGAGCATCCAAGATGTACTAGAAATGGTTTAAATGCTTTTGGTCATGAATGCACACAAAAGAAATGGAGAAGAACATGAAATATTAGGTTTTGATGTCACATGATCATATGTGCATCTTTTCCACTCCTTGCATGGGTTTGATCCCGGATTTTCACCATCTCTAACACATGCATTGTGTTATGGTGAGAATCTACAAACCAAAAGGGGAGACTAAAGATTTCTAGCCATGGAAAGGCATAGAATCCGAAAAGTAGAGAAGACTAAGAAGAAAAAGAGGTTTAACCATGAAACTATGGAAGAAGATGTTGTTGTTTACCTTGGTTTTGACCTTGAGAGAAGTAAGAACACTTCAAGGGCTTCACAATCTCGAAATTTTGCAGAGAAATGAGAGGATTTTCGTGAGTTTAGAGAGAGGGAAGAAGAGAGTGAAGTGTGTGAAGAGAGTGAAGTGAGAGAGTGAAGAGGGAAGAGGTGGAGTAAGGGTTTAAGCTTAATGATTATGTTTTGGGGAAGAGAGAGGGCATGGGGAGGGGTGATGGCCGGTTTTTGCATAAATTTTGGCCTCCTCTCTCCGAAATTTTAAACTTTATAAACTTCCCTCCTATATTTTATATAAAAACATTCATTTTTATAAAATGTTTATTAAGCAATTTTATTTATTTAAAAATCTTGTTTTCAACAAATAATTTATGATTAAGACTTGTAATTTATATTTCTAGTTCATTGGAATAATCCATAATTTGATTAATAAAATTTGATATTAGGAAGTTTATAGCCAAATTTTATAAGGTTTTTAAGCTTTATAATTTATAACTTTGGATTTTTGGCTCTTTAGGGTTTTTGGAATAGTGTTTGATATTCAACAACATGTTGAAGTATAATTAGAATGTTTTAATTTATTTTTAGAGTTTTATACCCTATTTCAATTATAACAAAGCTTGAAGCTTTATTCTAATTATAGTATTGGCATTTCCTATTGTAGCTAAGCAACTTACTAGAATTGTAAGTATCAAGTATATTAGTCCTAGACCTTAGTTGGATCCTAGTTTATGCAAGATTTTTGACCTAATCTATACTACTAGGTCATGGCATGTTGTGCATGAATGGTTTTTATAAAGATGCATGAGTCCGAGAATGACCTGAATTGGCAGTTGTCACAGTATCCCCCACTTAAAAAGAATTTCGTCCCGAAATTCATTCTATGTCATCGCTTGTCATCGCAAGGGAAAAGTTGCGGATACTTTTCCTTTATGAAGTCCTCGTGCTCCCAGGTGTACTCCGGCCCGTGTTTTGAGTTCCATCGAACTTTCACAATCGGGATCTTACTCCGCTTAAGTTGTTTTACCTCCCTGTCAAGGATTTCTATCGGTTCCTCAACGAAGCTCAACTTATCATTGATCTTAATTTCCTCCAGGGGTACTATCAATGTTTCGTTGGCTAGACATTTCTTAAGGTTGGAGACGTGGAATGTGTCGTGAATGGCGCTTAACTCTTGGGGCAATTGGAGTTTATACGCTACTGGACCAATCCTTTCAAGGATTTCAAAGGGTCCAACATATCTCGGGCTTAGTTTTCCTTTCTTACCAAAACGCACAAGCCCTTTCCAAGGCGACACTTTTAAAAGTACCTTGTCTCCTACTTGGAATTCTAATGGTTTTCGACGATTATCCGCATAACTTTTCTGACGATCTCTAGCAGCTTTAAGCTTATCCTTGATGATAGCAATCTTGTCGGATGTTTCCTGGATAAGTTCGACTATAGTCAACTGTCTGTCTCCGATTTCTGTCCAGCATAAGGGAGAACGACACTTGCGTCCATACAATGCTTCATATGGAGCACATTGGATACTCGTGTGGTAACTGTTATTGTAGGAAAACTCAATTAGGGGTAAATGAGTATCCCAATTTCCTTTGAACTCAATGACACACTCTCGTAGCATGTCTTCCAATGTTTGTATTGTTCTCTCTGTTTGCCCATCTGTCTAAGGGTGGTAAGCTGTGCTCAAATCTATCTTGGTTCCTAGTGCCCTCTGTAACATCCACCAAAATCGAGATGTAAAACGACTATCTCTATCAGAAATGATAGATAGGGGTACACCATGCAGAGAAACAATTTTGTCGATGTAGATTTGGGCCAATTTTTCCATCTTGAAATCTTCTCGAATGGGGAGGAAGTGTGCAGATTTCGTCAGTCGATCCACTATGACCCAAATTGAGTCATGACCTTTAGCAGTTCTAGGAAGTTTGGTAACAAATTCCATAGATATTTGCTCCCATTTCCATTGGGGAATTTCAGGTTGTTAACCCTTGGAATCCAGACCCTGTCTTTAAAATAACGAACTCCATCAGGTTTGGTTTCAAATCTTTCTTCCAAACCATGTAAAGTTTCGCCTGGAAGATTTTCCTTGCATAACGCTTTCTCCTGGGCATTAATGATTTGAGATTTCAAGCTTGTCTGAATTACCATTCCCAAAGCTCTCACATGGGAAGGTTTCACTCTTTCTTTCCTACTAAGAGTATCGGCTATTACGTTAGCCTTCTCTAGGTGATATCGTATCTCACAATCATAATCACTAAACAACTCTACCCATCTTCTCTGCCGCATGTTTAACATTTTCTGATCCAGGATATGCTGAAGGCTTTTGTGATCGGTATAAATGGTGCACTTGGTTCCGTACAAATAATGCCTCCATATCTTAAGGGCGAAAACTATTGCTCCTAGTTTTAGATCATGGGTGGTATAATTCTTCTCGTGCGGTTTGAGTTGTCTGGAAGCATATGCAATGACCTTATCTTTTTGCATTAGCACACATCCTAATCCTTGATGAGACGCATCACAATACACCACAAAGTTCTCTAATCCTTCTGGTAAAGCCAGAATTGGTGCATTGCACAGCTTGTTTTTCAGGATTTGAAACGCCTCTTCGTGTTTCTCTTCCCAGAGAAATTTTCTATCCTTTTGGGTCAAAGATGTTAATGGTTGAGCAATCCTAGAGAAATTCTCAATGAAGCGTTTGTAGTACCCAGCTAATCCTAGGAATTGTCGTATTTCTGTCGGGGTTTTGGGGGCCTCCCATTTCTTGATTGCCTCTACCTTAGCTGGATCTACATGGATTCCTCTTTCACCGATCACATGACCAAGAAAATGTACTTCCCGAATCCAAAATTCACACTTAGTGAACTTGGCATACAATTTATGTTCCTTCAACAGCTCCAACACTAGCTTTAGATGTCTATTGTGATCTTCTTTGGTTCGTGAGTAAACAAGTATGTCATCGATAAATACAATTACAAACCTGTCTAGGTATGGTCTACAGACCCTATTCATCAAATCCATGAATACAGCGGGTGCGTTCGTTAGTCCAAAAGGCATGACTAAGAACTCATAATGTCCATAACGGGTTCTAAATGTTGTTTTGTGAATGTCCTCTTCGTGAATTCTTAGTTGATGATACCCTGACCGAAGGTCGATTTTTGAGAAGTAGGAAGCGCCCTGCAACTGATCGAACAAGTCATCTATTCTAGGGAGGGGATATCGATTCTTGATTGTCAACTTGTTCAATTCTCTGTAATCAATGCACATTCGGAACGAACCATCTTTCTTTTTGACGAATAACACTGGGGCTCCCCAAGGTGAAGAACTTGGTCGAATAAACCCTTTGTCTAGAAGTTCTTGAAGTTGTCCGGATAGTTCTTGCATCTCGGATGGTGCAAGGCGATATGGTGCTTTTGCTACCGGTGCCGCTCCGGGAATTAAGTCTATCCGAAATTCGACCTGTCTATAAGGGGTAGACCGGGTAATTCCTCCGGAAATACTTCGGGATAGTTTTGAACCACTGGAATCTCCTTGAGTTGCTTAGCTTCAGGTTCTCTTTCTAGCACGTGGGCCATGAATGCAATACAATTCTTCTTCAGGTACTTGTGAACCTTCACGCTTGATACTATGTTTAAACTTCTTCCTGGCTTCTCACCGTGTATGATAAGGGTTTCTCCATTAGGGAGAGGCACTCTAATGACTTTCTCATAACAACCAATGTCCGCTCTATTTTTGGATAACCAATCCATCCCTACTATCACATCAAAACTACCTAGCTCTATAGGAATTAGGTCAATGCTAAAGAGTTTATCAGCTAAATTCAAAGTACAACCAGGAATTATATCACTAGCCCTAATTTCATACCCATCAGCAAGTTCAATAGCATAAGCATTCCTCATCTTAACCAATTTCAAGCCAATTAACGGTCTAAATGCTAAAGAAACAAAACTCCTATCTGCTCCCGCATCGAATATTACTGATGCAAAATGGTTGTTCAGGAGGAACGTACCTGTTATCACTTCAGGGTTCTGACGAGCTTCTTCTGCACCAATCACAAAGGCTACACCTCTTGGCTGTCCAACTTGATTTCCTTGAAAGTTTTGCCTGGCTTGGCCTTGTCTATTGTTACCAAGTCCATTGTTCAGTTTAGGACATGCTCTACGGAGATGATCATTACTCCCGCACTCGTAACATGTCCTTTTTCCCTCCTTATTCACCTTACAATACTTCGAGTAATGGCCTGTTTGCTTACAGTTTTGGCACACCGGGCAAGCTCCCTTGTGATGGAAGTTACACTTATTGCACTTCGGAAGCGGCCCTGAGTACTGCTTTCGCTCCTGCACTTCTTGTCCTTGAGTTTTCACTGGTACTTGCTCCTGGGCTCTTACCATAAAGTTTCTTGAGACTTTCTGCTTCCTCCCTGACTTGCCTCCATACTTCTTCTCTCCCTGATTTGTTGGCTTCCTCTTGCTACTAGAGCTTTCCTTTGCTGATGCTCCCATCCTTATCACATCATTGGTTAGTCGATTTGCTAGGCTTACTGCACTTTGAATGGTAGTTGGGTTTGCTGAGGTAACCATTCCCCGAATCTCTGGTGCCAGACCCCAGATGTAACGATCTATCCGTTTCTCCTCAGGAGTAACCATGTGAGGTACTAGTTTTGCTAGTTCATGAAATCGGACTGTGTACTTCTCTATTTGTGTTCCAACCATAGAATGGTTCCAGAATTCATATTCAAGTTTCTGAAGTTCATCCTTGGGACAATACTCCTCTATCAGCAGCTTCTTTAGGTCTTCCTAAGTTAGCTGATATGCTGCTGTACGGCCTCGGGTTTGCACTAGAGTATTCCTCCAAGTTAATGCCCTATCTTGGAATAGGCAAGATGCATACTCAACTTTGTTGCGCTCGAGGCATTTGCTAATGTGAAGGACCGACTCCATGCTGTCAATCCATTTCAGTAACCCGACCGCACCTTCCTTTCCATGGAACTCCTTAGGTTTACAGGCCATAAAGGACTTGTAGCTGCATTCTCTTTCATTGTTTCCCCGGTTTCCTCCACTACTTCCTTGGTTAGCATTAAATCCTGCAGTTACTTGAGTAACAATGTTTGGGATTGCTTGCATGAGTTGTTGTGCTACCATTTGAGCAACATCGGGCGTTTCGTTCTGTGGGCGCCCGCGATTAGGCCTTCCTGACATGGTTCTATGACACAGGAGAAGAAATACGTATAAATACATAAAATAATGTATAATATGTATTTCACTACCATTTTGAAAACCGTAAGTGTTGTCAAATTAATGGGTTGCATTAATACTATGCATATAGATTTGAGAAAGGAAAGAAAAGAAAAATCTCTTTTATTCAACCGTTTACCAAATAAATATTAGGGTTTGACCTCATAGTAAAAGTTTTCAAACATAAAATAAAATTTTTCATTACCATTTGAAATAATCTTAAAACCAAACCAATACGTCAATCCCAAAATAAAGTTTTAAATATTTTTCCCAAAAGACACCCAACATGGGTTTTCATTTCAAAACAAAATAAAACAAAATACTGAAATCAGAACCAAAAGCCAATCGCTATCCCAACAAGAAGCATCAACACCACAATCAGGAACAACCCACCAAACATATAATATGTTGTCATCGCATGACCTGCCTCTCGTCTAGCAGCACTAGCAGTGTCAGCAGTCTCCATCGAATGCTGATACAGGATTTCCATTCCTGCCAAGACTTCATCCAAAACTTCTCGATGCCCAGCTATCACAGCGAGACTGTGACGTAGGCTCGCTGCTATCGACTGCAATCTTCGGGACTCCTCCGGGGTCATACCTGGCTGTCTGACAGGTATCCCTATGACTTGCTGAGGTGAGGGTGGTCTCGGTCCTACATCGCTGGGTTCTACTCCGTTAGGTCCTGCCGTGCCATGTCCTGCTGTGCTGGCAGGTATCCTTCCTGGAATGGGAACACTCTTCCTCGCTGTCCTCCGAATGCGAAGTCCATAGAGCGGTGGCTGTGGCAACACCGATGTCGGTGATGCCTCGCGTCGTTGACTCGGGGCGTTGTCATTGCTGATCTCCACCGAGTTCCTAGTATCTTCCGTATCCTCTGATGGGTCTTCTTCTACCGAGGCGGGGGGATTACGTCGAGGGATAACAGTAACGTAGCCGGATTCATCGGCTGAGGCGGTAGCGCGGGAAGATGACGATGTTGACATAGTGGACTGTGACATAGTTTCAATGAGATATGAAATAAATGACAATGCATGCCTATAATATGCAACGCTTACACACACCAAAATTAACCTTTTCAAATTTTGAAATAAAGTTTTTTCAAATATTTTTGTTGAACATATTCCCATTATAATTAGCTCAAGCTTTGTATAAATCTTTTCTTAATTAAACATAGGTGATCAGGCTATGTTTAATCAAGGTCCAATAATACAACTCCCGACCTAATTATACTAGTAATATGTTTGATGTAAAAAGAATTTCTTTGTAAGTTTTAGTTATAGGTTGTGTTTTCTTAAAGAAAAACCGATGTTCTCTATAACTTTAGCTCTGATACCACTTCTGTCACACCCCGCTAAAGCGGAAACGCAAGGTATGACAGCGATAACAGTTTCAATGCAAAAGATAAAGATACATCACCATAGCAGTATTTAAAAGTTTACAACCCATAGCTTCAAAAGAAACAAAATACAAGTTTTTCAAAATAACATTGTTCAAAATATAGCTTCATAATAGCTTCATAATAGCTTCAACATGCTCTATGATGATGAATCTTTACATCCACTTACTAATTACTTCCTGAAAAAGCATGTAAAACGAGCGTCAACTATGAAAATAGTTGGTGAGTATCACAAGTTTATAAAAATCGAGCGTACAATAAGGCTTTTCGTAAATACAAGTACATTGCTTCAATGATAAACAAGTTGATTGCTATTAATGAATACAAGTTTATTGCTATAACGAGAAACGAGTTTGTATGTGTATGAGCAAACAATGAGTCTCAACCAAACCTATGACTGAAGCCCTATCGAGATCTATGCTTATCGTTCCATAGATGAATATGGTAGCATGCACTCCAGCGATTCGGGCGAGTGAGGAGTTGTCAATTCCTAATAGCGCTATCCATAACGACCATTGGCTCAAAGAGTTAATGGTTAGAGATAAGGGAAGGGCCTTAGTACGATAAGTTCTCATGTTCCGTGTTGCATAGACATACATAAAGAAACATAGCAATACAATAGCAATCATGTTTGATACAATTCAATTTAAATACAACATGCAAACAGTAGTTTTTCTGGACATGCTTTTCCACCCCAAAACATAAAAACCGAAAATAGGGGAGTGTGTGAATACTCACGATGTTTTGTGTAGACACAAGCGGTACTTCGGGACGCACCAACGTCTTACTACCGGGATCCTACGACATCAAACACACGCACTAGTGAGTTTCCATGTCGATATCTAATGCTAATATACTAAACTCTACATATAGGGAAATGCCAATTTATGTTTTAGTATTGGATTTTATATCAATTTGTTACACTTTTTCTGATGTATTGAAATTTTACAAGTCGTGCGATTAATTACAACCTTGGAAGGTTAATTTTCCAAATTTTAAGTCTCAATAACAACATAAATTCACGAAAAATAGCATTCGAGGGATAAAAATTCCCAAACTTTTTATTTAACTGTTATTACACAATAATAAGCCGGGAAAAATATAAAAATGGATTTCCAAGCTGTTTAATTATATTTTATGATTTTTGAGCATTTATTTCAATAAAAATTGAAATAAATAGAAAACAGTTTCCAAAATTACTCAAACTTTTTATTTAATTGTTATTATACATAAATAGGCTGGGAAAAATATAAAAGATATTTTTCAGTGGGTATTTCTATTTTTCCTTGCTTTATTCCTTTAAATCGTCATTAATTAAAGAAATAATATTAAACAGTTAAAATAAATCACCATAAATTTTTGTAACATCATTTACAGTATAAATATCCTGGGAAAAATATCAAAAGTGGTTTTGATAATGTATAAACTGGTTTTGGGTATTTATGTATATTTAAGTGTATTTTAGTGCAATTAACTTTAGAAAATAAGAGAAAAATAGTTTACAGTAGAGAAAAATATTCAAAATTTTTATGTAACCTCCTACTCTATAATACTATATCTTGGTAAATTTTCATGAATTTTGGATAACCAGAACTATTTCTCCCATTTTTAGACCATTATAATTACAAAAAATTGGGAAAAATAGTAAAACATAATGGAAAATCTTGAAATTATTTTCTGGAGTCACCCATCACAGGTAAGGTATGCGAAAATTGTTAGATACAATTTTCACATCCTATAAAGTGGTTTTGTAATTTATCATGTCCTAAATAAAAGAAAATTAGAAATCATATGAAACAGTAACAAAAATTGCTGAAATTTGGTGAGGGGTCATTATTCCCCAAAAGGATCATCCATGAATTTATTTAGGATTTATTGACCTCTGGAAGTATTTTATATGATTTATGCCCTTGGTTTTAGCAATAATTCTAATAAATCAAAGAAATAACAAAAGCTCTTGAAATTTTCCAGATTATCTCATGCATGCAAGAGCCTTTAAAAGGAAAAATGTAAAAAAATGTATTCAGAAGAGAAATGAGGGTAATGATTTCAAACAATTTAAGAAAAGTTGCATGCAATAATGCATGAAGTGTAAATGTGGCTGAAGTTCATGAATTTGTGTAGCCCATTCAGTGAGGTTTTAAGCCACGAAATTTCAACCATAATTCACTAGATATGTTAAGTTTCTAAGGTATTTTTCCTCAGATTTATGGTTGGGTTTAAGGCCATTGTTTAAGCAAGATAAAAATAGTGATCACAGAAAAAGAGCTGTATGCGCAACCTTTTTGTAAAATCTGCTAAAAATTGGATATTTAATATTTTACAGTGAGACCAGTTGGGTTTGAAGGTTAACTCGTGGAACTAACCAATACAAAAAGAATATCATGATTTGGTTAAGAAATGACTGAGTTATGACTGTTCAAAGTCGAACAAAGTAATCTGGCAGATTGCATGTTTGCTTGTGTGCATTATTAGGGTATTTCAACAAGAACATCATGCATGTCTTTGATAAGGCCCGATTTCTAACACATGCATGGAATGAATGAGAATCCAAGATGTACTAGAAATGGTTTAAATTCTTTTGGTCATGCATGCACACAAAAGAAATGGAGAAGAACATGAAATATTAGGTTTTGATGTCACATGATCATATGTGCATCTTTTCCACTCCTTGCATGGGTTTGATCCCGGATTTTCACCATCTCTAACACATGCATTGTGTTTTGGTGAGAATCTACAAACCACAAGGGGAGAATAAAGATTTCTAGCCTTGGAAAGGCATAGAATCCGAAAAGTAGAGAAGACTAAGAAGAAAAAGAGGTTTAACCATGAAACTATGGAAGAAAATGTTGTTTACCTTGGTTTTGACCTTGAGAGAAGTAAGAACACTTCAAGGGCTTCACAATCTCGAAATTTTGCAGAGAAATGAGAGGATTTTCGTGAGTTTAGAGAGAGGGAAGAAGAGAGTGAAGTGTGTGAAGAGAGTGAAGTGAGAGAGTGAAGAGGGAAGAGGTGGAGTAAGGGTTTAAGCTTAATGATTGTGTTTTGGGGAAGAGAGAGGGCATGGGGAGGGGTGATGGCCGGTTTTGCATGCATTTTGGCCTCCTCTCTCCTAAATTTTAAACTTTATAAACTTCCCTCCTATATTTTATATAAAAACATTCATTTTTATAAAATGTTTATTAAGCAATTTGATTTATTTAAAAATCTTGTTTTCAACAAATAATTTATGATTAATACTTGTAATTTATATTTCTAGTTCATTGGTATAATCCATAATTTGATTAATAAAATTTGATATTAGGAAGTTTATAGCCAAATTTTATAAGGTTTTTAAGCTTTATAATTTATAACTTTGGATTTTTGGCTCTTTAGGGTTTTTGGAATATTGTTTGATATTCAACAACATGTTGAAGTATAATTAGAATGTTTTAATTTATTTTTAGAGTTTTATACCCTATTTCAATTACAACAAAGCTTGAAGCTTTATTCTAATTATAGTATTGGCGTTTCCTATTGTAGCTAAGCAACTTACTAGAATTGTAAGTATCAAGTATATTACTCCTAGACCTTAGTTGGATCCTAGTTTATGCAAGATTATTGACCTAATCTATACTACTAGGTCATGGCATGTTGTGCATGAATGGTTTTTATAAAGATGCATGAGTCCGAGAATGACCTGAATTGGCAGTTGTCACAATATATATATATATATATATATATATATATATATATATATATATATATATATATATATATATATATATATATATATATATATATATGTAAAATAGAGGTCAAAACACTTCAACCAAAGTTTATTTAAAATCTAACATTTCAAATGCTTGTTAATAATGACTGTAAAAATTTCAACATGTGTTACTTAATAGATTGATTAATAAAAATATTAATGTTTTGAGACTCCTAACTCTTAAACTTATATTATTTAATTTGTTAGTTAACTAAAATATTTTTCCTACACAAATATAATATTTTTATGTTTGATTACTTATATCATACATTTTTATTTTTGGTTACTCATATTTGTTTATGTAATTAGAAAACACGGTGTACATAGAATGACTACTTCAATTTCACATATGAATCGATACCACTAGATAGGTATGTTGTCTTTAACCGGTGGTAGAAAATCCGCATATCCATTTTAATTATTTATATTAATGCTTACTAATATCTATTTTATATTCCTATTCACCTTAATTTTTTAGGTACAAACTAAAGAAGATGATTCTCGGCGCACCAACATAAAGTCAAACGTACGCCTCGCAAATATGTAATTAAAATTAAATATCATATTTAGTTATTTACTAATCGAGTTATTTTAAAACTCTTGATGACATTTATATATAATGATATATTTTGTATGACTTTATTCTTAACTTCAATGTTTAATAATTGAAAGTTCATATATAAAACTTTGGATGCTTTGGTGTAATATAAATAGCGTAATACAAAGTTTATTAGTTCAATATTGTTTATTAATAAGTCATTCAAAACAACTTATTTCTTATTTTATCCAAAAAATATTATCGAACATAAAAAAGTAGATTACATTAATGTTATACAAAAACTTATAATATATATTGGATATTATAAAAGTAAAAGTAAAGTTTATAAGGTATGGACTATATTAGATAATATTAAAATATAAATGGATGGATATTTATGTTATTTGATCAGTTAATGCCAAAAGCATGACTAAAAACGTAAATATCAACATATTTCCATTTTTTCCCAAATTATTTTAACCAGTTAAATGCATTCTTGCGCAACGTGCGAGGTTACGCCTAGTATATAATATACATGTATATTTCTATGCTTAGTTTATTGGATTATATTTATCTTTTTTTTTGTTTTAAGTTTATCATGTATGTTTAGATATTAGTAGTTATTGCCTCATGTAAACTATATAATCCTTTGGATGATTTTCACTAAATAAGACATTAATACCTACCAATACCATCAAATTCTAGATGGTATCAGAGCAGATTCGAAACCCTAGTTAGACATGTGCTTCTGCTAAACCTCAAAGATGAAAAGTTTCAAACCAAAAGATAATAACAAGGGTGGAGAAGGTTCTGGTGAGATTAGTCATGACTCACCATATTACCTACATCTATCTTATGTTCCTAAGTAGCTCCATCTCAATGACGTTCTTACGGAAACTAACTATACCGATTGGTATCAAGAGATGGAAAACTTTCTTTTATCCAAAAACAAATTCGATTTTGTGTATTGGACAATCAAGAAACCAGAAAAGGGTCCTCAGAATACATGCCCGGATGAAATGGGACGCAACGGTGAAGGATGGCTCACTACTGCAACGAATAAGGTCATTCGAGATAGTGTGGCGTACACAAACACAGAAACGTAGATGTGGTTAAACCTGCATGAAAGATTTGGCAAAGAGAGTTCTGTTAGAGCTAATGAAATAAAGAAAAGGATAGTTGTTGTTTGATAGGATGGAACCTCTGTATACTGCACCAATCTTCGTACATTATGGGATGAGATTTATTTTATCCTACCCTTTCCCAAATGTTCCTGTGAGACCGGGAAGAGAATGAGTGAGTATCAAGAAAAGGAGAGCATATATCAATTCCACATGGGATTGGACGCAAAATTCATGGTGATCAAGACCCAAATTATGGCGACAAAACCAACTCTTTCTTTAGGCACTATGTACCACTTGGTTGCGGAAGACGAAAAAAAGAGATCTACATTCAGAACCTACAGCCTTCAAGACCTTTCATGGGAGAAACGAAGGGTTCAATCATGTCACAACCCCGAACCGGAATGGCAGAAACGTCTGGGGGCGGGTGACTTCATCTTGTAATATCATAACAATGTATATAAATGAAACATAGCCACCATCATCATCATACATTCAAGATAACAACATACATGGTTTACAACATTGTGTTTGTTCATAAAAATTACATCCCAAAATAAAAAATGTATGAGGAAACAAAAATACAACATTCATTGAAATCCATAGTTGTAAAGAACCGGCTCACTGTGTTCCTAGGAATACAAGTCGATTCAAAAGAGTCAACATATAAAGTGTTGGTGAGTTTATAAGCATGTTTGTATGAAAACTTTGTAGTAGTTTGTAAATCTCCAGAAAATCCAATATTTTCTTGTACAAGTAGTTTGTAAGTCTTGTTTGAAATCATGTATAATGGCATGTGTATTTTTTTGTTTAACTTTTTAAAAAATGTATAGTGAGTGACTCCTAGAAAACCCTGTATTTTCTGTTTAATGAGAAATTATGGCCTTAAACGCTAAGACCGGAGTGATGTGGCTAGTTACAAAATAGTCAACACAATGTTTGTACTTTGTAAAAAAAGATTGGTATGCATATTCAGCGTAAATCTTATAATAGTATTACTATTCTGTATGTGAGTCATTATAACCTTACTAATATGACGATGTGCCTATCTAGACGTTCTTCATGCATCGGTTTCTAAGAAGATATTTGTCACCCTAAACTGGTCTATCTAGTTGTAACGAGCAACTCAGGTGTGGGGTGTCAACCCCGTATAGATCTATACATAAACTCTCGTTCTCCCTCCCGGAGACTCTAGTTATAACTACAGGACATACGATGTACACTAAGTGGGTACCAATGAAGGAATGTCTCACAAGAGTCTTAACAAAATTTACGCAAACATTGAGTTTCATTATTTAACATTATAAATAATGTTACTAGTGTATATTTTTTTACTACAAACCCTAGGTGATAAAAATATAATCGTTTTTATTGAAGGTGTCCAAAAGATCACATTATTACTAATGACCCAATTAACATAAAATTTGGCATCTAAAGTCAATAAAAATAGAGTTGTCGTATAAGGCCAAATTTTTACCCAAATTGTTATAAGAGGCCCATTTTTATTAAAATGTTCACAAATGGCCCAATATTATCCAAAGTGTCAATAATGGCCCATTATTATGAAGAATGTCGAAAATCACGCATTTTTACTAGAGTTGTAAAAAATAGCCCATTTTTACAAATATATTCATTTAAGGCCCATTTTTACAAAAGTGTTCAAAAATGGCCCAAGTTTACTATAAAGCCCATTCTTAGCCCATTTTTACTAAAATGCTCAAAAATGGCCCAAGTTTATTAAAAAGCCCATTTTCAGCCCTTTTATACTAAAATGTTCAATAATGGCCTACGTTTATCAAAATGTTAAAAAATGATCATATTTACTAAAAATGCCCATTTTCCGCCCATCTTACTAAAATGGTAAAAAATGACCCTTGGTTGTCTTTATGGCTGAAAATGGCCCTTTGTTAGTGAAAACTTCCATATTTTATCGTGCTACAAATGAAGTATATTTCATGTAGTAGCTAGTTTTTCATTGTTAACAACATGGTAAGTTAACTAAGTCCAAAAACTTGAGATTCAACCAAAAATATCGAGTTTATGGACTCTTAGCATGAATTTCACAGCATTTAACACACATATCATACAACACATGCACATAAGCAAATATACAAAGATTTACACAAGAATTTGGCTTGTATCCTCCCCCAAAAGAAAGAAAAGCTCGAAAATAAGGGTATAAAGCTCACCTTGGGGCTTGATCAGTTTCAAGAGAAAAAGGAAGCAAGTTTCGGCCTAGAGTGCTTCTTTGAGGAGATCTTCGAAGTTGAGTGGCACTAGAGAAGCATATGCACAAAATTATAGTAATTTGAGGGACAATATTGGTATAAGATGAAGTAGAACAACTTGAGTGTTATTATAATTCCAATTTAGTGATCTTTGAAGAGGAACTCTTGAACACACACCCACTTCACACGATTTTTGGAGCAAGAAAAGAGAAAGTTTCTTGAGTTTTTTAAATGAAAATAAAGTGGAGAGGGGTGGTGATGGTTTGGCCGTATGTAGGGAAAGGAGGGGGAAGATCCCTCCTTGTTATATGTTAGAAAAATATTTTGCTTCTAGATACATGCTAGGTAACAACCTAGATGTATGTTATACAACCTTGAGGTGGCACACAAAAGTCAACATTTGTTATTTTTTTTTTCTAGTATCGATTTGGTTTAGGGAAAAAGGAGAAAAAAGAAACTTGGCTTGGTTTAGAAGGGTAACCTAGAACACATTGGCCTAATAAGGATTTTCAACCCATGAAGGCCCATATATGGGTTTTTGGTACAATGAGGCTAAATGGCAAGATTTTTGGCCCAAAAAGTTAAATGATAGAGTTTTTGGCCCAAAAAGTTAAATGAAAGAATTTTTGGCCCAAAAGGGGCCCACTAAAGGTTTTTGGTCTTGGAATGTCCATTAAAGGGGTTTCAGCCCATAATCATATCCTATGGAGGAATTTGACTTACTTTATTCTAAGGAAGATGATCACGGCCCAATAAGGCCCAATAAGAGTCCTACAAGTCATAAGGATCGTGTTGAGGGTTCATTGGCCCATTACGACCGAATAGGAGAGTTTTGGTCCATTAAGAGGTTTGGAACGAGAAAACTTGGCTAAGGGCCAAAGTTGAGTGGATATAGCTTATTGGATTAGGTTTTGGGCTTACACAAGGAAGTTTCAACTTGAAACAAAATTTTGGATGTATAAACTTGTATAGTATTGAAATTAATTTATACTACACATAGTGTTACATAATTACACCAAGGAACTATCTTCAACATGGATAGGAAACCTAGCCCTAAAATGCTAGTCGCGACAAATCCTCCAAAGGATAAGAGCCTCCAGAAATTGGTTAGAGAAAATAAAGAAAAGAAAGAAAACGACTAGTACACCTTTTGCGGGAAGAATGGGCATAAACAAGAATGTTGTTTCAAACTTGTGGGATACCCAGAGTGCTGGCTTGGTAAGAAATGTGTCAAGAACAAAACGACAGCAGCTTGCACATAATCTAAGGCTAGTCCGATACCGGAACTCACTCAAGAATAATACCAGATGTTTGTAAAACACTTCAATTCCACAAACAACAATGAAAGGAAAATATATAAGGCTAATATGATAGGTAAAAGGAACAACGAAGATGGTTGGATCATCGATTCAGGGTGTATTGAACATATAACTTCCATTCCTAATTTACAAAAAATAAGAAAAGAACTCCATTTGAACCACCCGTTTTCATACAAAATGGCGATTCCATTCCTATGGAAGGAAAAGGAGATTGTCCTCTCCCAGGGGGAGTAAAACTCACTAGTGTTTTATGTGTTCCAGATTTTAAACGCAACCTTCTTTTGGTGAGTCACATAACTAATGATTTACATTGTGTTGTAACATGCTTTCCTAATTTTTGTGTCATGTAGGGGGGGGGGTTGAGTTTGCCGAATTGGGATGATTGAAGAGAAGAAATCCATGACGACCACTATAGACACTTGGTAAAAAAGGTTAGGTCATCCTTCAAATGGAAAGCTCTTCGAATTCGGTTTTCTTAAGAAAACAATTCGATTAAATTTAGCGATGAAATTTGTGATTCTTGTGCTAAGGCAAAACTTGTTAGAACACCATTTCCCATTAGTAATACTAAATCCAAAACTTCTTTTGAGCTAATACAATGTGATATCTAGGGTGGGGATTGCATACCATCTTATACAAATGCAAATTATTTTCTCACCATAGTTGATTATTATAGTAGATTTGTATGGGTTTTCTTATTAAACAAAAAAATGATGCAAGCAAATGCATCATTGATTTTCACAAAATGGTAAAGGTCTAGTTTGAGAAAAATACTAAGAGAATTAGGTGTGATAATGGTGGAGAATTCACATCTCATTCCATGCATGATTTATCAAAGCATTTCTGTAGAAATGTGTTCCATTAAAAAGACTCGAGATTTCATGTTCGATACAGATCAAAAGCATAAACAGTACATTATAAGCCTTACAATAGTTATTTACAACTATTGGCCTATAATCCAAAAATCCCTCATCATCATCCAAATTATGCTCTGGGTCCACTACCTGTAAAACAGAAAGCTGAGTGAGTCAGACTTGGGAGCCTGACGAGCCTATAGGGTTTTCATCCCACAAATAATAATAAATTTATTAATTTCATCGATCAACAATAAATTTATTAATTTTATCAAACCAACTGTAACCCTGATTACCCATTCCCGTTATCCTCACGTTACATCCCTAAACACCTATACAAGGGACCTAGTCTAAGGATTTTATCATCGGGATGGACTTTACTGCTAAGAGGATTCCTTATCCATATTTGTCCGTAAGGCAACCATGAGGGGGATAGAGTACATCGGTGAACATCAAGTCCACAAACACCTATAGGTTGCGAGCCTGCTAGCGTTCCACTACACTTTCTAGAAGAGTCCGTGGTCGTCATCCATACTCCGCTAGATGGCTGGAACAACAACAACATTGAAGCCTCTCATCATTTTAACACACATCAACTATTTCATCTACCCACGTTTTACGCAACGTATTTGTAGATAAAAATACATATACAGTTTATAACTTGTATAAAACATTTATTCAATAGTCATCTCAAATAAACAATCGATATAATTACACATAACACGTATTTTATAGAAAATACTTCATATCTATGTGTAATATGAAAGTGACTATACACTCACATGATTTGATGATAATCGTGCAACAATTCACTCCTTAAAATGATCGATTCTGATAAAACCGGGAGTTTTATTGAGAAACCGGGCTCTGTGAGGGTTGGAGCTTCAAAACCGAAAACATAAAATTTTCCGGGTCTTTGGGCACTTCGGGATGTATTCCGGGATTTAAAAATGATACCGGGGCTTCCGGGGAAGTCAAAATAGTCAAAATATAAGTTTAGGGGTGAAAATGTCAATTTTCCAAAAGTACCCGGGAGATCTCGCAACCCCCCTATTTATAGGGTGCGAGACCGAAGATTGGTCGGCTGAGAAGGCTCCATGTAGTGGCTGCGAGGCTCGGATATGAAGGGAAGACGTGGCTGCGAAGGGGCGAAGCGCGTGGCAGCAGGTGCGAAGGCCACGCTGCTCGTGCGAGGCTCGGACGCGGCCCCTGCGAGACTCGGACACGCGAAGGGTACGAGGCAGCCTCTGATTGGCCGAGACTTCGGTTCGAGGAGATTGTGAAACGCGTTGGATCCAGACTTGGCCACAACTCGGTGATGCAGCAGCTTCGGCCACGAGGCGGGTTCGCGAGAAGGGTGACGTGGCTGCTTCTCATCCATGCGAATTTTTCGAAAATTGCACCCAAATCTTCCAAAAGTCATAACTTTCGCATACGAGCTCTGTTTTTAACGTTCTTTAAATACATGCGTAGGCGGGAATATATTCTACAACTTTTGTTTAGACTTCGTCGGCTACTTTTGAATTTAATTTTAATATTATTATTTTTAACAGACCGAGACAGGAAAATCTGTTAAAAACTCATAACTTCTTCATCCGACGTTCGTTTTCGTCAGTCTTTTTACCGTTGTACTACTATTGACGAGATCTTCGATTCTCGTTTATGTTGTGTTGGCTAAATATCGCTCGATCTTAAATTTGAGTATTTAGTTGTTTACTGCTAAGCTAAAACCTAGAAAAATCATAACTTCTTCATACGAAGTTAGATTTGGACGTTCTTTGTATCAAAATTCTCGGTTTAACGAATACTATGACTTTTGTTTAGATTGTTAAGGCTAAAAAGCACTTTATCGTAAATTCACTTTTTACGCTTCCCGGTGTTGTGCCGGTTCCGTCGTGAAACTTCAACAAGTCATAACTTCTTCGTTATAACTCAGATTTCGGCGTTCTTTATATCTCCGGAATCCTTGTTTCGGCCACTACAACTTTCTTAAAAGATATAGACTTTTTCTAATATTTATTTTCAATGCTTATTTTCATTATTAATTAATTAAATTATAATAATTAAGCAAATAAGCATATAATTCACATGATATTCACATAATTCCTCTTTATTACTTCAAAATGAGTTAAAAATGTTGATCTAGACTATTACAACTTTATTAATGCTTTTAGCCCAGAAACACGGGCGTTACAGCCTCAATATGATCACATGAAGATTTTTGGCTGTCTTGGTTATTTTAAAAATACACATACGAAGGGAGATAAATTTGAGAAAAGAGGGAAACCAAGCGTGTTCTTGGGGTACCCACTGGGTACTAAAGGGTATAAATTTATGATATTGAAGCAAGAAAATTAATAGTAAGCACGGACGTTTGGTTTTTTTTGTGAGAATCATTTTCCTTTCATAGGAATGCAAACATATGGGCTAGATGAAGGTTACAAACCATTTAAGCTTCAATATGATAAACAGGAAGAAAGTTTTCCACAAACAGAACCCAATGTTGATGATGTTGAACCATTTTCAACATTCTAAGAAAATGAAAATGGTGATTAAAATAGCCCATCATTATAAGCTATCCAAAGTGTTAAGTCTAGTCTAAGTAATGAGATTAGCACCGACACATAAGTGAACCCAAGAGGCGAAGAGAATAAAGTCGGTCGCTCACATACTGATTTCAAAAATCGAACTAGAAGAACTGGAACAAGATCTTAACCTAAGAAATTTAAGGACTAGTTTGTGAAGCTTCCCCCATCAGCTAGTCATGAACAACCCTTCTCCGATCAAGAAGCCTCGTTGATACATCCACTTTCTAACTTTGTTTCTTATAAAAGTTTTTCGAAAAAACATAAAGCTTATCTTGTGGCTATTTCTTCAAACAATGAGCCAAATACTTTTAATCAAGCTTCTTAGGATGAACGATGGCATGAAGGTATGAAAAGGGAAGTTAGAGCTCTTGAAGAAAATGGAACCTGGAAGCTGACAACATTGCCTAAAGGAAAACGAGCTATTGATTTGAATTGGGTTTATAAAATAAAATATAAACCAAATGGAGAGGTGGAATGATACAAGGCACAATTAGCTGAAAAGAGATTTACACAAATAGAAGGAGTGGATAATCATGACACATTTGCCCCTATTGCAAAGCTCGTCACCGTACACACCCTTCTCACAGTTGCAGCTAAAAAGGACTAATTGTTTACCAATTTTATGTGAACAATGCATTTTTGCATGGAGATTTAGAAGAAGAAGTTTATATGAAGATCCCACAAGGGTTTTCTAAAAAAGGCGAGACTCGTGTATGCCGTCTACAAAGGTCTCTTTATGGACTAAAACAAGCTTCGAGCAGTTGGTATCACAAGTTCACAAAGCTTATTTTGGATGTGGGTTTTTGTCAATCAAAGGCTGGCCATTCTTTATTTTTATGGAATAAAGATAACATTTATATTGCCATATTGATTTACGTAGATGATGTCACTACTAGAAAACAACCCTTTAATGACGCGCAAACAATGACACGCGGTGATTTACGATACGCAAAAGCGTGTGCCCTAAAAATAATGTTATCTCTTCTAAAATTTGAAGGATAGTGGACTCGCTTTTATGCGTGCCCTAAAATTAATGTTGAACAAAAAAAAACACGAAGGGCACTTATTTAAAAATGGGTGTCGTCTAGAAATATCGCTTTATATTTTTTTAATGAAAGGCGCGTTCTTTTCTTTTGCACTGGGGGGAAACGAAAATCCCAAAAGTTTGAAAGGCCGCCATTGTTACCCTCTTCATTATTTCCATCGTTCTTCTCTCTCTCTTTCTCTCTTTATCTCTCTCACTCTAATACCCAAAAAAACCCTAATAACATCACCAATCCTCTTTTCTCCCACAACAAAATCGCAATATAATCCTGTCTTTTGAACAGATCAAACCCACACGGGTTCTCGACGGAAGAGATACAACTTCATACGAGCCCTAATTTCTCATCTGAATTCGTTAACTTCTTCAAATGGTTCTCAGACTTTTTTTTCTCTCTCTAAATTTTCTTCTCCTTCATTTCTCGATCCCCACAAGGTCAGGAGAACGTTGCGTCTGTAATCGGATTGCTAGGTCGTAATCCTGAGAGTGTTGAATGCCGGTGTATGCTCGATGTTTGTTAAAATTCTCAAAGAAGGTCCCATGAAAGAGCAAGCAGTTGTCACTTGGTCTGTATCGTTCGATTAACACAATTCATCAAACCCTAGAATCGTAAAGGAAACCTAGCCCCCACATCTTTGTTCACACTTCACCTCCTCAAAGATCTATCGGTAATAAATCAAATTATTCTTTGATTTATACTATTTGTATGCGACCTTCTAATCTCTTTGATCCAAGTTCTATTTAGGCTCCATATGGAGGAAGTATCTTTGTATGCAACATTCTAATATCTTTCATCTTTTTTTACATCTCAACGTGTTTCTCGGAAGCATCATAACTGGAACCGCGCTTCAGCAACTAAAAGGGTTCTTGGATCAGTCACCATCCCAGAGAAGACAGAGGAAACCATGGATCCTGGTTCATTGCTTAGGCCTGTAACCGAGCCTCGATTACAGTTGTACTTCTTGCTTGGACTCGTGTACTCAACCATCACCCCTATTCTCTTTCCATTTATCTTCTTCTTTGAGTTTTCTTATATGTTTATTCGTCATATGAACACAAGTCAAGATTCGAATTTGATGCCTCCTGTTGACCTCAAGAATGCAATATCAGTGAATATAAACTCGGAAGATTCAATGAATTCAGGGAAGATTATGTTTTTGCGATTTGCATATCTGTTATTGATATCATGGCTATGTAAGTTGTTAGGGTTTTTGTATGTTAACTTGGTTATGTTTGAAATATTGTGTTCAGGGGATATTCTAGCTGCTATAAAAGAAGATGTTAACGTTGCTGTGGATGCTGCTCACAAAGCTCTTAAACGTAATGGAGGGAAAGAGTGGGCATCAAGATCAGGAGCTCATCATGTCAAGTATTTGCGTGTTATTGCTTCAAAGGTGTTTGTGTGTGGTTATCCGTTACTTTATCTTCTTTGTCTCAAATTCATAAGTTCTTTATACAGATAGTGGAGAAAAAATATGAATTGGCAAAACTTGAAGCCATCAATTGCGGCAAACCACTTGAAGAAGCAGCTTGGGATATGGTATATTAATTGCATATAACTAGGTTCATTAACAAACTTGCTAGTATATGACATTTAATCATTTAGGATGATGTTGCTGGATGCTTTGACTACAATGTTGATCTTGCTGAAGAGTTAGATAGAAAGCAAAATGCATCTGTTAGTCTTCCAATGTTGATCTTGTATATAGTCCCTAGACTATATACAAGTACACAAGTAAACTGCAAAGGAATCTTTTTGCAAAAATCGTCCTTATGACACAGTTTTGATCCCCAAAACTACACTGTTAGTGTAAATATGTTAATTCTTTAAAAGGGTAAACTGGTAATTTTATAGGAATCTAACATATTAAAACCCAAGAGTTAAATCTAGGGACAATTTTACAACAAAAACTTGTTATCATATGTCAACCATGTTGAAAGAGGAATTGATGCTTTCCTTAAGTTTCTCATTTGGAGGGACCTGGACTTTCTAATTATGTCCAGAAAGAGAAAAGAGAATTGAGAAAAGAGAATTGGGCAAGAACAACATAGAGAAAAAGAGAAGAAAAAGCAACAAAGGGAAAAAGAACATGAGTTGGAGAAAAAGAAGATAAAGAGCGAAAGAGAAAGAGAAAGAGAAAGAGAAAGAGAAAGAGAAAGAGATAAGGGTAAACACAAAGAGACTTTTTTTGACTTATCTTTGAGGTACACACTAACAGAACCCTGATCTGAAATAGACTAATGCAACATTAATTTTTTTTTTTAGTCCTAGTGCATCTCCTTTCCATGTGAAAAAGAAAGAAACAGAGTGCAGTCTCGAGAGTGATGCAAGCTCTTCTCTTTTAAGATGGAAGAAAAAATTCATAAAACATAGACAAATGGTAAAACTCATAGAGGTGCAGGTTCTTCTCTTTTTTCTTGTATCTGATCAAACCCATATGTAAGTTAACTAATTTAACCTGTATTTTTATTCTTTTTTAATTTTTTCTCAGAATGTCCAACATAAAGCTCACATTTCCGAGCTTAATCTGCATGTTGAAGCTCAAGCTAGAGAATACAAACAAACGGTAAACAATAGTTAGATTTTTTTTATTAAATTCTTGACATTTTTTTTACCATGTTAACTTCAAAAAACAGTTTAAAGCATTGGAGGCAATGGCTGTTGCTGAACAAGTCAAATCAGATGTTTTTGTTTCCCACATCTCAAAATCACCATCAAAGAAACTAGAAAAGAATGGATCAAGAACAAGAGGTTCTGGTTCCCCTTTTAAATGAATAGGAATAGGATTAGCACAACAAATGAAGTCTGAGAGAGATGAAGAGCTTACTACTGCAAGAAAGCGAATTGAAGAGCTTGAAGCATTGGCTGCAAGTCGCCAAAAAGAGGCATAAATTTCAAATCATTTTATAGATACAATTTATCTTTTTCTGAAAGAACATCATGTGAAACTTTCTGTATTAAGTGAAGAAACACTCATATATAGCTATTGGATTAAGGGATTGTTTCTTTTTAATTAGTATTTCTTACTGGTTGTGAACAAGCCTCTCATCTCACATTTGAGTTTATAGGAATCAACAATCACTGTGAAACTTCTAGTGTTTAGATTTCTTACTGGTTGTGAACATTTGTTTCTTCCCTTTCTACCCTTCACTTGTAGGTTGATGATTTGTCAAGAATGTTCAGACTATTTTCCAAAAATACCCCATGGATTGGATTCTGTCTCTAGTATGTTTAAACAGGTTTGTGATTTAGGAATTGGATTCTATTTTTTTTAAGTATAATGCAGTTATTTGTATTTGTTGTCTTCTGTTTTTATCTTTTTGACGTAATGCATCATGTTGCTGCTGAAGGTACAACCTTGGTCAAACAGGCAGAAGATGCTGCAAGTAATAAGAAGGCAGAAAAGAGATTGCAGGTTGATCGTGCTACATGGCCAATAATGATCTTTAGGGTTTGCTAGAAGGATTGGAGATTGCAGTTAAGCTTCTATCTAAAACTTCACATCAAGGACTTGATGAATTTAAGATATCATATTTTGGCATGGCTAGAAGCTTTGAAGGAAACGAGACTCAAGCAAATGTAAACACACAGAGAGTTGTTGACACATAGTAAGCTAGATAATGCAATTGTATATAAATGAGTTCATTTTTTATAACATTTACTCACTATTGGAATAATTATTTGTATTTGAGATATTAGTGAAATGAATTATCTTTGTTATTTATGGTATTTTATTTTGTATAATGAGATTTTTAATGTATTATTTAATTTGAAAATTAGTAAATCTATTAATAATATTTTTTTTAAACATTTAAAATTATGATACGCAAAAACGTGTGTCATCTTCATTTATGACATGACCTTTCTTGACAGGGGCTTTCTTAATACGCATTGCGAGTCATTAACACGCGTGTCGTAAGATTACGACACGCGAATGCGTGTCGTCTTCCTTTATGACAGGGCCTTCCTTGATACGCATTGCGTATCGTAAACACGCGTCCTAATTGCGCGTCATAAATGAGCATCGTAAATGCGCATCGTCTATAGACGACGCGCAAAAGCGTGTCGTCTCTCTTTATGACATGACCTTCCTTGACGCGCATTTGCGCGCCGTCGGAGCCTTTTACGATGCGCAATGAGTGTCGTAAAAGGCTGTTTTTCTAGTAGTGTGTTTTAGTTGTTGGAAATAATCTAGAATAAATTCAACAAACTAAGAGACAGCTTGATGAAGCATTAAGTATATAGGATTTGGGGCAATTAAAATACTTTCTTGGAATAAAAGTTGCTAAAATCCAAAAAGGATTTATTTTGAGTCAATGCAAATAAGTATTAGATATTCTCAAGGACAGTGGGATGCTTGGCTCTAAACCTAGTTCATTTCCCATTGAGCAAAATTTAAAGCTAGATCGAGGAGAGAAAGAAGAACCCATAGATGTTGGTCAGTATCGTCGACTTATTAAGAGGTTGTTATATCTCCAAGCCACATGACCTAATATGACTTATGCAGTAAATGCATTGAGTGAGTTTGTTGCTAACCCAATACGAAGTCATATAGAGGCGTTGAATCGGGTATTACAATATTTAAAGGGAACAGTAGAACAAGGGATACTTTTAAACAAAGATGGTGATTCACCTTTAACTACCTTCTGTGATTCTGATTGGCTTGGGTGTCAGATTACTAGACGTTCAAGGATGGGTTATCTACTCATGCTTGGAGGTTCTCCTGTTTCATGGAAAACTAGGAAGCAATCATTAGTTTCATGCTCATCCACCAAGGTTGAATACCATGCCATGGCATTTACCATTAGTGAAATTTTGTGGGTTTGTTGGCTTCTCAAGGACTTGCAAGTTTACATTAATACCCGTACCACTTTATATTATAACAATCGGGCTGCACGACACATTGCAAACAATGTTGTCTTCCATGAATGGACAAAACATGTTGAAATACATTGTTTTTTTGTTTGTCAAAGGGTTATCTCTAAAGAAGTTTTACCAATGCAGGTAGAAAACATGATTATTGAATCATGATTCATGATCAATGGCTTTTTCTATCCATCTATAAATAATTTATGGATCGAACTACTGCTATCATTTTAAAATTCATGTACTATTATATCTATCACTGTATCTACATAACAAATGCAAAACAAAACACTTCCATTAGCCCGGTTTTCAGATTTCAAAATTCTAGGGTTATAATCACAAGAAACAATGGACACAATCGACCTTTAAATATGATTCCTCTATTCTAAATAGAAAGAGTTACTACAAATTTTATGGCGGTGTGTACCAAAATAACTTCTAGTTTCTGTTACTTGTTATAGAATTATAACTACAATCAAATCAGGTGAAGTCAAAACAGTCAGAAATTTAACATATACTATCCGTAATCAATTGTAATGAGGTAAAGGGAAAAGAAGAGTGACAATGCTGATTTCCTAGGTTGTTTCAGGGATTTCAATGGCTAAATGATCGCCATAGTAAATCTTCCACGGGTCTTTGGGAACATAATCTTTTTGGATGTCCATTCATACCATAAAAGAATCTTATGTTTTCTTCTTCGATTAAAGCCGTCGATGGATCCTTCCTCTTCCAGTTCCACTATGTTCTACGTTCTCACTCCAAACAATAGTGATTGCTAAGGTATGTGGGAAAATACATCATTTTAGAGGTTGCATAAAAGATAGTGCCCCAATAATGAAAACACAAATAATAGCTCTTGATCGAAGTCGGATGGTGCAACCATGGTGTAGAGCCAGATCCATTAACAAACCCTTGTAAGTAGAAAATTAAAGGTTAATAATAGAGGGTGTTCAATAAGAAAAGGTGACGTCAATAAAAAATCACCAAATTAGTCACACTTAAAAATATCCAAAACATTGAATCCTAAACCATATGATCTCACCTTTCTTTACAAAAGATGCATTAATTTATAGAAGAAATTGAACTTGCATCTTTTTTTTTTTCAAAAATCATCCTCTGTTAATTTTGAATTTTAATCTCAGATTCACTTTGATTTTAAAAAAGTAATGAAGGATGAAGTAGATGGCAAGAAAGTGGTATCTATGGGTTTTACACTTGAATAGAGTTGGGGATTTTGAAATCAAATGTAGAGAAATTCAAGGGATCAAGATTTGGGGCGAGATATTGTTGAAGATTTTGAACGTAAATTCCTAATTTTTTTGGATTGGTTGAAACACCCGATCGAAGAGAAAAAACATGAGCAGGAAAACATAAAATAGAAGGTCCAGAAGAATGATACGTGGCATGTTGGTGGTTTAGAAAGAAGACAAGTGGTAAATAAAAGAGTCTTAGAAAATTTTGAATTAAGTTTTAGTGGATGATTAAATTAATTATTTTGACATATATAATTATTTATATACATAAGTCCAGAAGAAACTTTTAGTTCCTTGACAGCATAAATATTTCCTCGACAAGTTTTTGCACATTCAAGGAAGATGAACCACCGGGACCTGTCGCAGCGTAAGCCTTTTCCTTCCACTCCATGGTCTTCTTCCTCATACGGTGGCTTTCTTGTCCGAGCATCAACTCATGTACAAGCCTAGTGACTTCCTCTCTTTTAACGTCCTTTACCATCTCTAGTCCAACCTCCCATTCGTTACATATATACCTACAATTAGTCGGTTGATCCCACCCATAAGGCCAACAAATCATTGGTACCCCAGCCGACAAGCTCTCAATGGTGGAACCCCAACCACCGTGAGTCAAGAACCCTCCGATGGAAGGGTGCTCCAGGACTTTTTCTTGTGGGCACCAGCTTGCTATGAAACCCTTCTCTTTAATATGCTCCTCAAATTCAGGAGGCAAAACTGCGGATTCTCCCACAACCAAACCAGATCTAATTATCCAAAGGAAATATTGGTTACTATCTGCAAGTCCCCAACCGAATTCTGTAAGATCTTCTAAGGACATTACCGTTGAACTCCCAAAGTTTACATAAATCACAGACTTTGGTTCCTTGGATTGGAGCCACTGTAAACACTCTGGTTCTTCTTTCCATAAGCTGTATCCATTGAAATTCGACAGTGTGGCTCGTTTTTCTTCTGCCGGAATCCGATTAAGAAGTAACTGTATAGGTCCCACTGTGTAAACGTGAGGAATCGTGGATGAAAGAGCATCAACAATACTAGTTTCCAGTGTGTCAAATGTGTGAATAATATTGTATTCAACACTGTGGGCCTTTTGTGTAGCGTCAGTACAGAATGTAAGAGCTTTGTCGTGAGGGTTTGTTGTCCATATGTTGCTGGGAAAATGCTTTAGCTGGATTCCTTTCATTCCTGGAATCCAATCTATACTGGTTTCTAAATACCCGTTTGTCAAGTAACTTTCATCTGTATACAAGAATGACCGCAGTTCTTTTATTTTGTACATATAAAGAGAAAGAAGCATATCTAGAACACACGCAATTAAAAACCAAACCTTTAAGTGGTATAAAACCTTTCTCGATGAGAGATTTGGTCTGGTAAAAACCCATGAAGCCACAAGCGGCAACCGTCCAGTAGAGCATGATAGTGATCCCGAGCTCTTGTGCTGCATCAATGGTGAAAGCCGATATGAAGCCATCAGAGATGATAAGAGTTGGTGGAGTTGGAAGTTTCATTGCAAGGTCAACGAAAGGAGCTAAAAAGGTGGTTTCTATATGATGAAGGAGCAGGTGTGCTGCAGGTTCCTCTTCCGCAATCCGAGGAATACTGTCAGGAATTGTTGCAAATCGGAAACCATCTGAGCCATCGAGGGTGTGGTCACCACCAGAGTTGACTAACCGCTCGTGGATGAACTCTGTATTAACGAAGGTAATTTGGAGTCGCTTGTGGTGAAGAAGCTGCGCTAGCTTGAGCATGGCCTTTACATGGCTTTGTGCAGGTAATGGAATAAAGATGACATGAGGCTTCTTCTCAGTTGTTGCTACTGTATCCATTCAGCTATGTCTGTTTTCAGAGGGATTGTGGTGTATATATGCAAATCTTAATGGACGGCCAAGAATATTTCAATAAGATAAATATATATTACAACTGATTAATTGAAACTGTTTTCACAGGGATTGTGGTGTAATATTTAAGTAGCTGTAGAGTTGTTTGATTATGGCTTGTCTGTATGGCTAAATTTGTTCTAATTAATTGTAAATCTGGAATAAGTTATGCATATGTTAAAATTCAATATGTAGAGTGGTCCAAGTTTGAATAAATGTTAAATATTTGAGAAAACAGTTCATGTTTGATAAGGAATTGAATGGTCGAAAAGGCGCGTCAAAATTGTAGATGTTTAGACAAGGCTAATATTGATGCATGATGGATTGAAAAATATAGGTTGAGGACAAGATTGAGTGGAAGGGCTTGATATGTATTAAAGATCAATAAAAAAAAAATGATACAATGTAATTCCGAATCAGGAAAAACATCAACATGATGTACACACGCAAGTATTGCAACCAAAAACAAACTACACATATCATTTTTATAGAATTATGAAAAATCAACCACATAATTTGTGGAGATCGGTATTCAATATATAATGAGTACAACACTAATTTAGGATAAATACAGAAATCAAGGGATATACACAATCATTTACTAAAATACAGATATTCATCTAATAACCCCCCCCCCCCCCCCCCCCCCCCCCCCCTCAATCGCAAGGGCAATGGGCCAAGACGAAGCATTGTACGAAATGTTTCAAATTGAGCCCTTCGCAAACTCTTCGTGAAGATGCGTGAAGATTTGGTAGGAACAAACTTGATGTATAATTTTCCTGATGTAACAAGTTCCTGGATGAATTGATAGTCAAGAACGTTATGTTTAGCTTGTTTATGAGAGACTGGATTTTGGGTCTTAAATAAAGCACTTTTATTATCACACAAAAGCGTTGGTAGATCTGGTGATAGTGCACGCAACTCTTGCAAAAGATGTGTTATCCTGGCCAGTTCAGCAGCAATGTTAGCCATTGCATGATATTCAGATTCACAACTAGATCGAGGTACGGTGGGTTGTTTCTTTGCACTCCAAGAAATAAGATTTCCACTTAGAAATACAGAGTACCCGTAAGTGGAACGATGAGTCTCAAGACAACGTGCCCAATCAGCATCAAAGTATCCCAAAAGGAGATTCTTATGAGGAGGAGTACAGGTAAGTCCAAATGATATAGTGCCTTTGACATAACATAATTTCCTCTTGACTAACTGAAAATAAGTAATGGTTGGAGCTTGAAGAAATTGACTTATCTGATTAACAGAGTAAGACAAATCTGGTCTGGTAATGGTCACATACTGTAGTGCCCCTACAAGTGATCGATAAAGAGTGGGATTGGAAAATAAAACACCATCTGAAGTGAAAGACTCATGTGGAGCAAGAGTAGCAGGATTCGGTTTTGAGTCAATTAGACCAACATGTTAAACAATATCGCGAGCATACTTAGACTGAGTAAAAAATAACCCATCATTGGTATATGCAATCTCGAAACCCTAAAAATAATTAAGATCTCCAAGATCCTTAATTAAAAATTCACAATGGAGCTGTGAAATAAAGGTAGAGATAATGGACTCATTGTTGCCAATGAGGATGAGATCAACGACATAAATGAGTAAGTACATGATGCACAAGTCTCGTGCATATATAAAAAGAAATGTGTTAGCACGACTGCATATGAAGCAATAAGTGGTCAAGAAGGTACTTAGTCGTTCAAACCAAGCATGAGGAGCTCGTTTTAGACCATACAAGGCTTTTGAAAACTTGCACAAGTGTTTTGGAAACTGAGGATTTATGAAACCGGGAGGCTACTCCATAAAAACTGAACCATTTAAATGTCCATTCAAGAAGGTATTCTTGACATCAAGCCGGTGTAGTTTACATCCATTCAACATAGCAAGAGATAGAACAATACGAACAATTGTGGCTTTAAGAATAGGGCTAAAGGTATACGAATAATATAACCCTAGTATTTGAGTAAAACCTTGGGGCACCAATTGAGCTTTATAACGCTGAATGTTCCATCGGAATTATACTTGATACAAGACACCCATTTTGAAACAACAACATTTGATGAATTTGGATGAGGAACTAACGTCTAGGTGTTGGAATGTTTCAGAGCATCCACTTCCTCTCACATGGCAACCATCCATTGAGGATCCTTGGCAGCCGATTTGAAACCTCTTGGCTCAGTGGCAGATAAAAGAGCAATATGAAGAGGATTGGTTGTAAGAAATGCAAGATCAGCTATATGTTTAGCGATACATGCTTTTTCTCGAGTAACCATAGGGTGTAGACAAGATGAAACCAATTGGGAGGTGGTTGGAGTGGAAGGCGATGGTGTTGGGATGGATGGCGTGATACGGATTAAGCTTGAGAGATCGATGTATTCTGGACCAGAGGAATATCTGTAACATCCCAAAAATACAGCCCAAAAATTTTTGTTTTAAACATTACTAAAATCATGAAATTAATCATCATATAATAAAAACCACAATCACAGGTCTCAAATGTAAAAGTGAATGTATCAAACCAATTGATGTCAAAACATATCTAACATCCGAATAAAAACTCCCAGGATAAGTTGAAGTTGTGGTGTGTGCCATGCCATCAACCCGAGCTCTTCCCTTTACGTACGGAAGTACCTGAAACCACAACTGAAACTGTAAGCACAAAGCTTAGTGAGTTGCCCCCAAACTACCACATACCATATGATAATGCAAATAACACATACTGGGCCATGCCCACTATATCGGGCCCCGGCCGACATCAGACCATAGTCTGGAATACTTAGGCCCCGCCCACTGCATCGGACCCCGCCCGACATCAGACCGAAGTTGTGTAGACAACTCCTGCATCTCTGCAATAGACAACTGATATGGTGCCAACTTTCAGTTGATCGGACTCGCCGAGTTGGTCCGCCAAGTCACCGAGTCCCTATCCTCCTTTATAATCCTCTCCTCGCTTCTAGTCGTCGAGTTTGGCAAAGACTCGACAGTTCTTCTTTGATACGAACATCGCACCTACTTTATCCGACTCGCCAAGTTGTATGAACAACTCGTTGAGTTCTCCTTCATCATATGAACAAGTCCAGTCTGTGACTAGTCGAGTTGTATGAACAACTTGTCGAGTCTGTTCCTGAGTATGGACTGACTTGTCGAGTCCTAAGAACGACTCGTCGAGTGTCGTGCATGCAATAACTATACAGTTGATTTTTGTCGATTTCAGTGCATCAAATTCATAGATCTGGGCTTCTAGGGTTGCTTTTACACATAAATTTTCCACCTTTACATGCATGCACAATAAAATGGGGCTTAAACACCAAAATCATACAATAATAAGCACTTAGGGTTTGGAACAAGGCTATATTTGCAAAAAGGCAGCTACATTGAGCTCCTAGAGCTCAATAACATCCAGATCTATGGTTTCCATCCTAAGGAGAGTTCAAATCTCGATTTTGAATCATACAAGGTTCCAAGAGAAGCATAAACAAGCCTAAAAGAGGGTTTAATGGAAGAATAAGAATGTGTTAACTTTATTACCTAGATAGGAAGCAAATGAAGACTAGATTCTGGATCTCCTTTCTCTTCTCTTGATCGTCTTTCCTTCCATCTCTTCCAAAACTTCCAAGCTAGCACAATCACAATCAAGCTCAACAATGGGGGCTATGGTTTACTCGGGAAACGCTCTAGAGGTGCTAGAGGATGGAATGGGAGGCTATAATGATCTTTAAATAGGTCGCAAAGCCTGGGATTTAGGGTTTCATCCAGATCGACAAACTTGCTGAGTCTGAAATATGGACTCGTCGAGTCGCCCGCTAAAGCGCGAGCAAAACCTGCCTCTACTCGATGAGTCGGGCTACTGACTCGTCGACTACCTCTTAAAAAAGGGAATTATCATATTTAAATTACTTAACAGGAATTGGGGCGTTACAATATTGGTATATGGCAGAGGTGTTGGGGGTAACGAGACAGGTTTTGTTTAGGGTAATGTGGGAGGTGGAAGGTATAGTGGGAGTTAAGTCAGGTGTAAGTAAAGATTTAGTAGGCTGACAAAGAGAACAGGGAGAAGTATTGGTGGTTTGAAAGGAAGTGGTAGTATGAGGAAGTGATGAGGGCATAGTCAATGTGTAACATCACGTATATTAAATAAATAAATAGATAAGGGTTGATATAAGGAGAAACCCTAAAATCTTTAATAATCTAGTAAGGTGTTAGTTTAGAGGAGTTAACCATCATAATTTTAAAAGTCGGGGTTAAAAAAGATAACTTCCGAATTGTTTTTGTGAATATTTATGAAGGCAGGGGCTGCAACTGGAAATAAATTGTAGGAAAGGGGGCTGCTTGGTAATTAGGGCTTATTGTGAAAATAATTATGGAAGTAAGGGATAAAAAGGTAAATTATGTAGTTATATTGAAGAGATTTTGAATGGGAGGGGCCGGTTCAGCCATTTTTATCATCAAGTTGTGTAGAGTGGGATGAAACCCATTCCTTCCATTCTTGGTGGTCACTGTTTCATTAAGAAACCCTAACCCTAAGCATTGCAGTCGCCACTTCGAACTCCTCAGCCACCATCTCTCTTATTCTCGCACCTCCGATCAGTTGAGACCGCTGCTTACTACCATGTTGTTGAAGCGCCACCCTTACGAACCATTGTCAGCAACCTCTCAAGCCACCAAGAGGTTTGCTGAAGACGAAGATGGATTAGTGTCATCGATGTGCAAGCCATGAGCCACCGGAACCGCACGGTAAGCCCACCTGTGACCCATCGTTGCTCCCCCTCTCGTTCTTTTGTGGGAATGATACCAGATTCGTCAATGCCGCCTAAGAGGTGGCTAAATGTCGCATTGTTTGCGTTTTCCGACGACGCCTGCCACCAAGTGATGGCTGATCGTGCATATGTTCGAATGTAGTGTTGTTTTTGGTGTTTGTGGTAGGGATTGTGTGTATTTGTGGCCGAGAACCCACTGCCATCACCGTGAGGTGGTGGCTGCAACCTATTTTCCTCTTTCTACCACCCTTGGCCGCCACCAGCCACCGTGGGAGGTGGTTGTGTGTGTATTTATATTATGTGTGATATGGTATGTGCAAATTATGGGCAAGAATAACCACCACCACCATTGGAAATGGTGGCTGTCGCTACCTGCCGCCGTGAGCCGCCGTCGCCCACCATTACCTGAGGTGGTAATGGGTGGTTCTTGGCATAGTGAACCCTAATCGACCCAATGCTTAATCTGGGGCTGGGCTGCTTTCTGATTGGGCTAGAAACCCTAATTTTTGGTTTGTCAGTTTAGATTTTTACCGGTACCCGCGGTTGGACTGTTAAATTGATATTGTGAATTATGTCTAACTTCATTGTATGAATGGCCTGGTGGAGTGATGGACTTAATGGGTTAAGTCCTTAATGGGTTAAGTGAGAAACACTTAACCCTAGTTGTTATTTCATGTGTAGAACCTAATTTTTACTTGGGCCTTGAGTTGGGCCTTTCAATTGGACTTTGGTGATTGGGCTATTGATGGGCCATTCATGAGCAATCGTGTGGACTAGAGTAATTAGATAGGCTTTAGGGTAAGGCCCATATGAGGGGTTAGGCCCAATTTGGAAAATTAGGCCATTAGTGGACTTTTGTGGGCCTATTTGTTATTGGGCCTTTGTAGGCCCAATGGGCTTAAGTTATTTATGGGCCGGATTGGTGGACCATATTTAGACCTAATATGTGAAGATTTGGTCTTAGATCCTAATGAGATTAATTTTGGGTTTGACATAGTGTTAGAGACCGGAGTACAACAACAGCAACATTTATAGGATTTGTCTGCCATCCGAGGCGAGTCGTCTCACTATACTTACTTGTGTGGAAATTTGTGTGTGACCGGAGGGTCTTCTTCTTGTTGATGACTGGAGGGTCTTATTTACACTATTAACCGGAGGGCCATGGTGCATTGTAGACCAAAGGGTCTTAGTACATTATTGACCGGAGGGTCTTATTTGTTTATAATGTGATATGTATTATCGTGCTTACTATATTTGTGACTTATGTTGTTATAGTAATATGTGTAAATATTTATTGTATGTGATTATACTAAGTTATGTGATATCATGCATTCTATTTTGTGATTTATGTCGTATACTATCTTGTGCATTGTTCGGATAGGACCATAGCATCCACCCAAGGTGTGGAATCAGAGGGTTCCACTGAGACATGTTGACCGGAGGGTCTTATTTAAGTATAGCCATGAGAGGCTAATGGGATGTGTGTGGAATTTTGGGGAACTCACTAAGCTTCGTGCGTACCGTGATATTTTTTATGTGTTTGAGGTACTTCTCAAGATCATGGGAAGGCACCGACATGATTGTACACACCTGTTCGAGACTGTGTTGAAGATTCTGGGATTTACTTTTATTTGTGGATTTATGTTTGACATTTGAGACACTTGTGGTTTTATTTAATATAATATACGAGTCTTTAGGTGTTTTCAAAATGAAAATTTTACTCGAAAATTAACGGTGTTACAAGTTGGTATCAGAGCCTTGGTTTGAGGGATTCAGATGTGTTCTTGGGTATCTCTGAACTCAAACTGAGGATTTGAGAAAAGTTTCTAAAATGAAATGATTTATCTAAAACGAGTAAAAGTTTAAAAGAGAAAACAAGTTGGAGCAGTGTGTACAATCAGCTAGAGCCCGAACGGTGATTTCCCAAAATACCATTATTTGTTTGTATTATGAGATGTTTATGAGATATTAGAGATGCATGCTAGATGATAGGGTAGCTATTTCAGAAATTAGGGCTAGAGTTGTCTGATTCATAATGCATTAGCCTAGGGAATGCTATTAATTGATATTATCTGCTATTTGCTCTGAATGTGCTGAGTAGAAGTACCTAGTAGGAGTCTTTTAGAGGGAGTCTTGAATAGAGGAGTAATCTAGGAGAGATACATAGATGAGGATTTGAGGAATCTACTGAGAGAGTAGCTAGAGATCCACGAGAGGTAGAATTGTTTGGGTTCGGTGATGCCTTTTGAGTTATGAGAAGAGTGAGTGGAGTGGTATGCTAGAGTGGTTTCATATGTTGGTTATTCGATGCCCGAATGTTGCTTGCTTTGTGTTTTGTTATCACACCCCAAAACCAAGAACGGCAGAAAAGTTCAGGAGTGGAGTACGTCATGTATAGTATCACAACAATGCAAAGTAGTAAACAAGCAACAACATCATCCATTGCATTAAAATTAAAGATTTAATACATGTGTGTTCTTGAATAGTAATAAGACACCAAAATATGTAATCAAAATAAAGATGAGTCTTGTCTATGCTCCGTCTTGTCAAAACCTGGTCATCGTACCTATCTACTGGTGACCTAAGAATACAAGTTATTTTGAAAGATTAGATCAGCATAAAGCTGGTGAATTCATAAGTATTTAAGTGTCATTATTCTGTTTTGGAAAGCTGTTATGAATGCCATGTAAATCTTTGAATGAACATTTGATATAAGTATGAAAACCCTATAAAATCCCATATTTCCTACTAGTATAAATGTAGTCTTCTACCAAGACCCGAATGTTTTGAAAGTAGTCTTCTACCAAGACCTGCATGTTTGAAAGTAGTCTTCTACCAAGACCTGAATGTTTTGCTGTAACAAAGATGGTTTTCCCCTTTATGACTACTATTAACAATATATAGTCTACCTCATCGTTTATGTGAATGTATCACAAAATAAAAGTAATACGGAAAATATAGCCATGAAAGTATTATCCTTTTGCGTTAGGATAAACACGACATCGCGACTGCCAAAAGGTATCAACCTTGAACATCCGTAGATTGTTCATTTTCGTATGTAGATAACAGCAGTTAATGGTATTAATCGTAGGCATCCGTATATGTTCATTACCTCTGTTGCTAACAGGTGGGTGCCGGAATGGTTAGTCCCATATGATATCCTTTTGTACTAGGATAGACAGAACTAAACTACACATATGATATGTAATAGTATCTCATCATATAGTATCTAGTTACAAGCATCCATGTAAGTGTGTCCATGTAAGTGTATCTCTTCATGTAGCATTTAGTATAGACTCATGAATGAAGTGACTCTGGTGTAATTCCTTGTAATAGGAATAATGTTTTGTATACTCTAACTATCCCTATAATAGATTACTGGAAGGTAATTAATGTCCAAGAAATTTTATACACCCTTTATACACAAGAGTGTGGGAACTGAATGGCGGACGAAAGCTATCATATCAATACATATATAGAATAACATAAGTGTATAGATATAGTTTTGATCAAGAATACAAAAATGGTTTTGTAAGATATTTAAGAGTTTTGAAAAATAAATAACAATGACTTGATGTCATTTTAATAAACATTTTAAAAAGTAATACATTTGATAACAAAGTATTTTTAAGATAGAAAACCATTTCATACATCACATTTTGAAGCAAGTGAAATCAGTTTGATGAAAACATAGTTATAAATCACATGTGATTGATTCTATAACATGTTGTTTTCTACTTGTATCCCCCCCACCCACACACACACACATTAAAGCATTTAAAATCATTTAAAACATTGATTAAGGGTTATGAACTCACCTGTAGATGGTGGTTTGGATGAACTGAACGATGTAGGATTGCTAAGTGTCAACTGAAGACTTATACACACTCAAGATCCTAGTTAACATATAATCACACATATATGTATCCAATTAGACTTTAAATAACTAATTGCCAATGTTAAGGCATCCTAGAACATACTAAACACCTTATATAGGTTTTATAAGTCCTAAGGATTGCATCTAAGTTGTTGTAGGACAAAGCTATTGGGTCTAGGGTTCCAAAGAACCCCTTTCTTGAGTTTACTCCCCAAGAACCATAACACAAGGAGTTTATGGTCGTAAACCCTTGATTTTACGCCCGTAATCTCTTAAGCCCTTGATCATTTGATGTTTTGAAGCCTTACATGTTCCTTAGAAGCATTTCTACTTGATGGTTTACTCCTTGGAAGAGATTAGGGCACCCTTGAACTCCTTTGAGGAGTTCATGGACCTAAGACCAAATCCCTTAGGGTTTGCGGCCGTAATCTCTCATGGACATGGTGTTTTTGTGCTTTCAAGTCCTACACACATTAGGGTACGAGTCTAGGCTAGTTTCATAATGAAAGGAAGGGACTAGGGCACACTTTTGGCCCTTAAAGAAGGGTTTACGGTCCAAGGTGTTCTTGGGCTGTAAACTTTTTTTATCTTGTTGTTTTCTTATGATTTCTTGGTTATTAGACACATAACAAGCCGTATTATACTCTTATATAGAAGCACTCACGATTTGGGATGAAAGGCAGAAGATCCTTGAGAGAGAATCGGGTTTTTCTCTAGTTGGAAATGGAACAAATGAATAAATATGGATAAGGACCATATATATAACCCTAGGGGTTTAGGACCGCAAACTCCATGGTTAGGTCGTAAATTTCCAATTTCTTGTAGTATGAAAGTTTATTATTGTGCAATAAACCTTAGAGCATCCCCTCTCCTGGCATCTGGTAAAGTGCTAATCATAAAATGCTCAAACTTATCTCAAATAGTCTGGAAATTAACAGTAGTTGTTCTGACTTCTATTGACTTGATATGTTGTATAGAATGTAAATTTCGGGTTGTCACATCATCCCCCTGTTAGAAGGAATTTCGTCCCGAAATTAGAATTTAAGCAAATAAGTAGTTACAAATAACTAAGCAAAAAGACGAGGATATTTCAGTTTCATCTGATCCTCTCGTTCCCAAGTGAATTCAGGTCCTCACTTAGCGTTCCAGCAAACCTTCACTATCGGGATACGGCTCCTCTTTATTTTCTTGACCTCTCGGTCCATGATCTCTACTGGTTCTTCCACGAAATAGAGGCTCTCGTTGATCTCGATCTCATCGAGTGGGATAACAAGAGTCTCGTCGGACAGACACTTTTTCAGGTTTGAGACGTGCAAAGTAGAATGTACATTACTGAGTTCACGCGGTAGATTGAGTTTGTAAGCTACGGGGCCGATTCGGGTAAGAATCTCGAAATGCCGTATGTATCTTTGATTGAGCTTCCCACGCTTTCCGAAGCGTATCAAGCCCTTCCAGGGTGAGACCTTCAGTAGAACTCGGTCGCCCACCTGGAATTCCAATACTTTCCTTCGCTTGTCAGCGTAGCTTTTTTGTCGGACTCTAGAGGCTTTCAATCATTCATGAATTTGAACGATCTTCTCTGTCGTTTCCTGAATGATCTTCGAACATGTGAGAGTGCTTTGGGAACTCGTCCCTTAGCTAACTGGGTATCACCCACCTCAGCCTAGCACAGAGGGGATCTGCACTTTTGGCCATAAAGGACGGAATAACGAGTGTTGTGTTCCTCGGTCATGACCAAGTCTCTAAAGCCACCGTGTTTCGGTGTCCAGATCCGATCCATGAGGTATAATGCTCCGCCACCCTTAACTTCCAAGTTCTTATCCATCCCTCTCAGGGATTCACCTGCCACATTTTCAGGTTTTAAAGCATCGAGCTGAGCCTCCTTAATTTGCGTGGACAAGTGTGAATGGATAGTTAGAGTCAAAGATTTGACTCTATGACCAGAGTATTCCTTCCGACTTAGAGCGTCAGCTACTACGTTGGCTTTACCCGGATGATAATGAATTTCGCACTAGTAATCACTGAGTAGCTCGACCCACCGTCGTTGTCTCATATTAAGCTCCTTCTGGTCGAAAATGTGTTGTAGGCTTTTGTGGTCTGTAAAGATCATGCTTTTTGTACCATACATCTAGTGTCTCCAGATGTTCAAAGCAAACACAACTGCTCCTATTTCAAGATCGTGGGTGGTGTAGTTAACCTCATGTGTCTTCAGCTATCTCGAGGCATAGGCGATGACTTTACCTCGCTGCATCAGAACACATGCGAGTCCTTGATTTGATGCATCGCAATAGACAACGAAGTCTTCTATCCCTTCAGGGAGGGATAGTGTTGGTGCGGTGCATAAGGCTTGCTTGAGCATTTGAAAGGCTCTCTCCTGTCTCTCTTCTGAGTAAAAGGCCACGCCCTTCTGGGTCACTGTTGTAAGGGGTTTCGCTATGCGGGAGAAGTTCTGAATGAACCTGCGATAGTAGCCAGCGAGACCTAGAAATTGATGAATTTCTGTAGGTGTCTTTGTGCTGACCAGTTCTCAATGGCCTTGATTTTGAAAGGGTCCACATGGATTCCGTCTTCGCTAACAACGTGGCCCAAGAATTCGACTTGTCGGATCCAAAATTCTCACTTAGAGAAGTTCGCATAGGGCTTCTCCAATCGTAATGTTTCCAACTCTCTGCGGAGATGTTGACTATGTTCCTCCTTACTTCGAGAGTAGATGAGTATGTCATCAATGAAGACAATGATGAACTGATCCAAATAAGGATGACACACCCTATTCATCAGATCCATGAATACTGCGGGCGCGTTAGTTAATCCGAATGGCATTACTACAAACTCGTAGTATCCATAACGAGTTCAGAAGGCTGTCTTAGGAACATCTTCCTCTAGCACTCGTAGTTGGTGATATCTAGATCCTAGATCTATTTTCGAGAAGTAGTTGGCTCCTTGAAGTTGATCAAATAAATCGTCAATGCGGGGCAAAGGATAACGATTTTTAATGGTAAGCTTGTTGAATTCCCTGTAGTCGATGCACATGCGAAACGATCCATCTTTCTTCTTGACGAACAAGGCCGGTGCTCCCCATGGTGAGAAGCTTGGCCGAATAAATCCCTTCTTGAGAAGTTCGTTAAGTTGACTGGAAAGTTCCTGCATGTCTGCCAGTGCCAGACGATAAGGTCATTTGCCTACTGGAGTAGCCCCTGGCACTAAGTCGATTCTGAACTCGACTTGGCGTTGTGGTGGTAATCCTGGGAGTTCCTCTGGAAAGATATCGGGAAAGTCGCGCACCTCTGGGATATTCTAAATGTATTTTACTTCTTGACTTGTATCGATGATGTGTGCGAGGAATGCATGATATTCCTTTCATAAGCGATTCTGAGCTAGGATGCTCGAGATGATGTGAAGGCTCGTACTCGGTTTGTCGCTGTAGATAATTAAGGTTTCGTTGTTAGGAAGGTTAAGACAAACTGCTTTCTCAAAGCACATGATATCGGCGTGAAGAAGACTCAACCAATCCATGCCGATGATAACGTCGAAACATTTAATTGGGATCGGCATGAGGTCTATCTTGAAAGTATGGCCATCTAAAGTTAGAGTACAACCTACGTATATGCAGTTAGTACTTTCCGTTTTCCCGTTTTCCATCTCTACAATGAATGATTTATCTAAGGCACTGGGTTTTTTTTAAGTAGTTGTGCAAATTTATGGCTTACAAAACTCTTCTCCGCTCCACTGTCGAAAAGTATGCAAGCATATGAGTTATCAAGGAGAAACGTACCAGTAACTATCATAGGATCAGCTACTGCTTCCTCGTAGCCCATGGCCATAACTCTTCCTACTCCACCAACCATCCTCGCCTTAGGACAGTTCCTCTTGTAGTGGACCACCTCGCCATAACCGTAGAAAGCTTGGCCCACACCAGCGTTAGGAACTTGGGCGGTCGGCGTTGTTGGAGTCTTGCAGAAACGAGTTGTATGCCCCTTCCTATTGCAGTTTGAGCACTGCATCTCCTTGGAAGGTCCATGGTGATGGAAGTTGCATTTGTTGCACTTTGGAAGGTTTCCAGCATAAGTTTTTTCTGGTAAAGGATTTGCAGGGACAACAGGGGTTACCGTGGCAGCATTGACCGCCACAAGTTGTTGTCTGTTTGAGGATTCTTGCGAAGCTCCTCTTTTTCTCTTGTTCCACCCCTTCTTCTTGTTGTCGTCGTTGTTTCCCTTTTGTGGCTGGGGTGTAGGGATTTTTGGGTTCTGGTATTTCCCGTGGTCTATGAGAGATTGTGCCAGCTCCTTGGTGCTATCTAAAGTGACAGGCTTGGAAGCTAACACACTTGACTGGATCTAGGGCGATAGTCCCCAGATATATCTCTCTATTTTCTTGCTCTCGAGAGAAACCATATTAGAGCATAGAATTGCCAGATCAAATAATCTATTTTTATAGGTTGATATGTCGGAACCAACCATTTCCAGACCCCAAAGTTCTTGTTCGAGTTTTTGTATCTCCGCTCGAGGACAGTACTCTCTTATCAGCATGGCTTTCAAGTTTTCCCAGTTGATAAATTTTGTCACCACTATAGTCAGAGACTTAACATGGCCATTCCACCATGTTAGTTCTCTGTCATAGAAGGTACAAGTAGCAAACTTGACCTTGTTGCCCTCCGGGCAGGCGCAGATTTCAAAGACCACTTCCGTCTTTTCAATCCATTGACTTAAAACCATAACTCCACCAATTCCATTGAAGTTTCAGGGTTTGGCATTCGTAATGTCCTTGTAGGTGCATTCCCGGGGATGTCCATGGCTCAAGCCATGGTTGGAGGGATGTGAACCTGTTCCCGATCCACTAGGGGCAGGAGTATTGATGGCTGACACAGCAGCTGCTACGGCTGCTGTGAATGCTACCTGGAACATAGTAGCATCGAAAGGAGGAGGTGGTTGAGGAGGTGGTGGTATCGGTGTTTCGTTATTTGGGTTACGCCTTGGATTTCTGCGTGGCGTCATTTTTTAACTATCTGTTTAAAAAGATGACAACATTGATAAGAATAATCGAATAATGAGAGTGACTCATGGACTAGCCCTCCATAGTCCAACAACACAATGAATATTATGTTTGAATGAAGATGATAGCATTTGGTAATAACTTCCATATGATTAGATATCTATCAATAATACTAGAATTACAGATGTAATAAGTTTGGGAAAAATGGCCTAGAAGTAGGCCTTACATCAACCAAGATGAGAAAATGTTGACAGAACTATGACTAGATCAAGACCTAACAGGTCTAAGATTTACAAAGATAGGAAACTAGACCAAAGTTTTTACATATACTTGGTTATATCCAAAAGATGAGTCGATGAGATTCTATCGGCGACGAGAACTCCTAGCATGAGTTCTTGATCCCGAAAGTAGGCGTTTTATGTCCCTTATACATCTGTCATCTCTCACTGGTTGAGGTTGAAGTTCCCTAACTTCACCTTGGGTTTCAACAAGTTCTCTCTATAGAGCTGCATTGCAAACCAGAGTCTTTTCCTTAGCAGACTCTAGTTGGCAAATGCGGACAGTGTTAACGCCAGAGTTAGCATCAATCTCCAAGACTCGATTGATAGTTGATTGACCTAGTATCGTGTTCTGAGAAATCCTACAAACCATGATGGGTAAGACCCTGTCAGCAGAACCTCCCTCAGTGAGGTTGTAGAAGCTTTTGTCTCCGTTGTAGGGGATAGGTTGACCCTGTTCCTGGCTCCATGTATTCAAGTTTATGGCCCACAGAGGTGTGGGTCCTTCAAATGCGGGACGGGGGTTCAGGATTGGGTTTTGAGCAGCTAGAGGTAGGTTGTTGACTTTAGGCTCCGAGTCGAAACTATCAAAGAAGCCTTCAGCTTGGTGATCATCCAAAGGGATTTGGAGATCATCTTCCGGTTCTTCCTCTAACCATCCAGCGTTGCCTTGGTTTGGGAAGTACGGGTCGCCGTGGTGAAATCCAACCATGATATCTACACGAGAAAAGGGATATAAGAAATCACTAACTAGACGAACTAACTAAGATAATTACAGTAAGACCAAATACCCCTATGGTATTTCTTTGTAGTTGTGTTGGTAAGTTTTTAGACTTGTTGCCACATCACAACCATTCTTTGGTATATGCTAATCACTCCTTGGACCAGCACAGTTGATCAAGCTATGCCACTCCCAAGACTGACCATATATCCCCATGCTCACTTGTGATATTCAACAATCGTAATACTTTTGTTCTTGTCCTTGTGACACCGGTTTTAGTATGAATGCAGGCACGTGTACTTACTTAAATATTTTATTATTTAAAAGTATAAACTCTTAGTCAGAGTGTTTTAATCCCAATGTATTTGTAGTTAGTATATCTTTTATGGGTTAACATATTATATTCACTATAAACAATGCTTTGATACCAATCTGTCACACCCCAAAACCAAGAACGGCGGAAACGTTCAGGGGTGGAGGACGTCATGTACAGTATCACAACAATGCGAAAAGTTGTAAACAAGAAACAACATCATCCATTGCATTAAAAGTAAAGATTTAATACATGTGTGTTCTTGAATACTAATAAGACACCAAAATATGTAATCAAAATAAAGACGAGTCTTGTCTATGCTCCATCTTGTCAAAACCTGGTCATCGTACCTGTCTACTGGTGACCTGAGAATACAAGTTATTTTGAAAGAGTAGATTAGCATAAAGCTGGTGAATTCATAAGTATTTAAGTGTCATTATTTTGTTTTGGAAAGCTGTTATGAATGCCATGTAAATCTTTGAATGAACATTTGATATAAGTATGAAAATCCTAGAAAATCCCATATTTCCTACTAGTATAAAAGTAGCCTTCTACCAAGACCCGAATGTTTTGAAAGTAGTCTTCAACCAAGGCCTAAATGTTTTGAAAGTAGTCTTCTACCAAGACCTGAATGTTTTGCTGTAACAAAGATGGTTTTCCCCTTTATAACTACTATTAACAATATATAGTCTACCTCATCGTTTATGTGAATGTATCACAAAATAAAAGTAATAGGGAAATTATAGCCATGAAAGTATTATCCTTTTGCATTAGGATAAACACGACATCACGACTGCCGAAAGGTATCAACCTTGAACATCCGTAGATTGTTCATTTTCCTCTGTAGCTAACAGCAGGTTAAAGGAATGGTTAGTATCGTAAAGGTACCCCTAGTATAAGTATTAACCGTAGGCATCCGTTGATGTTCATTACCTCTGTTGCTAACAAGTGGGTACCGGAATGGTTAATCTCGTATGATATCCTTTTGTACTAGGATAGATAGAACTAACGCACGCGTATGATATATAATAGTATCTCATCATATAGTATCTAGTTACAAATATCCATGTAAGTGTGTCCATGTAAGTGTATCTCTTCATGTAGCATTTAGTATAGACTCATGAAAGAACTAACTCTGGTGTAATTCCTTGTAATAGGGATAATGTTTTGTATACTCGAACTATCCATATAATAGTTTACTGGAAGGTAATTGACGTCCAGGAAGGTTTATACACCCTTGCTACACAAGAGTGTGGGAACTGAATGGAGGACGAAAGCTATCATATCTATACATATATATATATATATATATATATATATATATATATATATATATATATATATATAATAACATAAGTGTATACATATAGTTTTGATCAAGAATACGAAAATGGTTTTGTAAGATATTTAAGAGTTTTGAACAATAAATAACAATGAGTTGATGTCACCTTAATAAACATTTCAAAAGTAATACATTTGATAAAAAAGTATTTTTAAGATAGAAAACCATTTCATACATCACATTTTGAAGCATGTGAAATCAGTTGGATGAAAACATAGTTATAAATCACATGTGATTGATTCTATAGCATGCTGTTTTCTACTTGTATTCCCCCCACACCTCCCCCCCCCCCCCATTAAAGCATTTAAAATCATTTAAAACATTAATTTAGGGGTATGAACTCAACTGTAGCTGGTGGTTAGAATGCACTGAACGATGTAGGATTGCTAAGTGTCAAGTGAAGACTTGACTAAGGGGTATGAAGTCACATGTAGGTGGTGGTTTGAATGAACTGAATGATGTAGGATTGCTAAGTGTCAAGTGAAGACTTGTACACACTCAAGATCCTAGTTAACATATAATCACACACACACACACACACACACACACACACACATATATATATATATATATATATATATATATGTATCCAATTAGACTTTAAATAACTAATTGCTAATGTTAAGACATCCTATAGCATACTAAACACCTTATATCAGTGTTATAAGTCCTAAGGATTGCATCTATGTTGTTGTAGGACAAAGCTATTGGGTCTAGGGTTCCAAAGAACCCCTTTCTTGAGTTTGCTCCCCAAGAACCATAACACAAGGAGTTTACGATCGTAAACCCTTGAGTTTATGGCTGTAATCACTTAAGCCCTTGATCATTAGATGTTTTGAAGCCTTACATGTTCCTTAGAAGCATTTCTACTTGATGGTTTACTCCTTGGAAGAGATTAGGGCACCCTTTAACTCCTTTGAGGAGTTCACGACCCTAAGACCAAATCCCTTAGGGTTTGCAGCCGTAATCTCTCATGGACATGGTGTTTTTGTGCTTTCAAGTCCTACACACATTAGGGGACGAGTCTAGGCTAGTTTCATAATGAAAGGAAGGGACTAGGGCACACTCTTGGCCCTTAAAGAAGGGTTTACAGTCCAAGGTGTTCTTGGGTCGTAAACTCTTTGATCTTGTTTTTTTCTTATGATTTCTTGGTTATTAGACACATAACAAGCCGTATTATACTCTTAGATAGAAGCACTCACGATTTGGGATGAAAGGCCGAAGATCCTTGAGAGAGAATTGGGTTTTTGTCTAGTTGGAAATGGAACAATTGAATAAATATTGCTAAGGACCATATATATACCCCTGGGGGTTTAGGACCGCAAACTCCATGGTTGGGTCGTAAATTTACAATTTCTTGTAGTACGAAAGTTTATTGTTGCACAATAAACCTTAGAGCATCCCCTCTCCTGGCATCTCCTAAAGTGTTAATCACAAAATGCTTAAACTTATCTCAAATAGTCTGAAAGTTAACAATAACTGTTCTGACTTCAATTGACTTAATATGTTGTACAAAATGTAAATTTCGGGTTGTCACATTTTTGGAACTCTTGAATGATGGGAGTCATCTACTAAGTGAATATGATGATATTCAGGAGGTAGATGGATGGCATCACGAGGATTTTTTCGGCAGCTGATGGCAGATAAGTGCGTTGTTGCAACAATTGTCGTCGGGATGGGGACGGTGCAAGAATGTAAATTGTATTGAGAGAAAGTGCGTTGTTGCAACAATTGTCGTCAGGAGTGCGTGGGTGTTCTTAGGCTTGGGTATCCTTACCAACTGAGTCTTTGGGAGCCTGGTGGTCGAACCAGGGGTGAGACGGGGTCTCTAGGATGGTCGGGATTCATTATATCACAAATTGAGGAGAGGTTGTTTCAAATCAGAAGGAATTGGAGAATTAATGTACGCATAAATTCATGGATCACGGGTCGAGAGTTGAGTATCAGATTGAAGATGAGTGGTTCCAGTTGAGCTGTTGAATCGGACTCTCGAGTTTTAGTTTGGCCCTCTCTGGGTAAAGGATAAATGAGTGGAGATTTTGGATTCCTGATGGATTACTTTTGAGTGGTTGAGGTTTCCATTCGATGTTCTAGGTCTGGGGAAAGTTGGTTCGTTTGGCTTGAGAAGGATCGCAGCACGCATGAAGTTAGTGAGTGTTAGACGACAAAGGTCGGAAGTGATGTGTGGTTGCGGATCGTTTGTAATATTGATTGGGGTAAAGAGAACTTAGTGGTTGCATTTACATGTGGTTGGTTGAGAAAGCACTATTGGATTGAATGATTGGGGTTATGCTCGGGTTTGTGGCTATGTTGTTCAAGTTGTCGGGCATATATGGGATGGAGAGGAAAGATTTCGAGGACGAAATCTAATTTAAGTGGGGGAGAGTTGTAACATCCCATATATTAAATAAATAAATAGATAAGGTTTAATAAGAGTAGAAACCCTAAAATCTTTAATAATCTAGCAATGTGTTGGTTTCAAGGAGTTAACCATCATAATTTTAGAAGTCGGGGTTAAAAAACGTAAGTTCCGAATTGTTTTTGTCAATATTAATAAAGGCAGGGGCTGCAACTGGAAATAAATTGTAGGAAAGGGAGGTTGCTTGTTAATTTGGGCTTATTATGAAAGTAATTATGGAAGTAAGGGCTAAAAAGGTAAATTCTGGAGTTAAATTGAAGAGAATTTGAATGGGATGGGCCGGTTCTGCCATTTTTATTATCAAGTTGTGTAGAGCAGGATGAAACTCGTGCCTTCCATTTTCAGTGGTCACTGTTTCATTAAGAAACCCTAACACTAAGCATTTCAACCGCCAATTCAAACTCCTCAGCCGCCATCTCTCTTATTCTCGCACCTCCGATTAGCTGAGACCACCGCTCACTGCCATGCTGTTGAAGCGCCACCCTCACAAACCGCTGCCAGTAACCTCGTGAGCCACTGAGAGCTTTGCCGAAGATGAAGATGGATCTGTATCCTCGATGTGCAAGCCATGAGCCACCGGAATCACACGGTAAGCCCACCTGTAACCCAGCGTTTCTCCCCCTCTCGTTCTTTTGTAGGTATGACGCCAGATTCATCACTGCCGCCTAAGAGGTGGCTGAATGTGCCACTGTTTACGTTTTCTAGCGACGCCTTCCACCAAGTTATAGTTGATCGTGCATATGTTTGAATGTAGTGTTGTTTTCGGTATTTGTGGTGGGGAATGTGTGTATCTGTGGTTGAGAATCCACTACCACCACCGTGAGGTGGTGGCTGCCACCCATTTTCATCTTTCTGCCACCCTTGGCTGCCACCAGTCACCGTGGGAGGTAACTGTGTGTATGTATATTATGTGTGATTTGGTATGTGCAAATTATGGGTAGGAATAATGACCACCGCCACTGGAAATGGTGGCTGCCGCCACCTGCCACCGTGAGCCGCTGCCAATGACGACTACCTGAGGTGGTAGTGGATGGTTCTTGGCAAAGTGAACCCTAATCGGCCTAATTCTTAATCTTGGACTTGGCTGCTTTGTGATTGGGCTAGAAACCCTAATTTGGGTTTGTCAGTTTAGATTTTTACCTGGACCAGCGGTTGGACTGTTAAATTGATATTGTTAATTATGTCCAACTTCATTGTATGAATGGCCTATTGGAATGGGTTAAGTCCACAATGGGTTAAGTGAGAAATATTTAACCCTAATTATCATTTCATGTGTAAACCCTAATTTTTACTTGGGCCTTGAGTTGAGCCTTTTTATTGGAATTTGGTGTTTGGGCTATTGATGGGCCATTCATAAGCAATCATGTGGACTAGAGTAATTAGATAGCCTTAGGGTAAGGCCCATATGAGGGTTTCGGCCCAATTATGAACATTAGGCCATAGTTAGGCCATTAGTGGTTATATTGAGGTACGTGATATCAGGCATTATGTTTTGTTATAGTAATATGTTGTTATAGTAATATGTGTAAATATTGATTGTATGTGATTATACTGAGGTATGTGATATCAGGCATTATGTTTTGTAATTTATGTCGTATACTATCTTGTGCATTGTTGGGATAGGACCAGAGGGTCCACCCGAGGTGTGGAACCGGAGGGTTCCACTGAGACACGTTGACCGGAGGGTCATATTTGAGTATAGCCATGAGAAGCTAATGGGGTGTGTGTGGTATTTTGGGGAACTCACTAAGCTTTGTGCTTACCGTGTTATATGTTGTGTGTTTCAGGTACTTCTCAGGATCAAGGGAAGGCTCTGACATGATTGTACACACCTGTTCGAGACTGTGTTGAAGATTCTGGGATTTACTTTTATTTGTGGATTCATGTTTGACATTTGAGACACTTGTGTTTTTATTTAATATAATATATGAGTCTTAGGTGTTTTCAAAATGAAAAGTTTATTCGAAAATTAACGGTCTTACACAATGTGGGCAAATACTAATCTTCCATAAATGTTGATAAATCCAATGCGGGTGTGTTTGGTGAATGATCAAATCCAACAAAGGGAAAAACATTTTCATCAAAACGGGTGTGTTGTGTGATGTACATGCACGTGGTGATTGGATCAAGACACTTGTAACCTTTGTATTGAGTATTATATCCCATAAAGACACACGAGATGTTTCTTGGAGCAAGTTTTAGTTAAGAATAAGCACGACAACCGTATGCACAAAATTGATGATATTGAGGTGTTTGACAATAAAGCAATTCAAAAAGGACTTGTATTATCCAACAACTTAGTAGGTAAATAGTTGATGAAGAATGTTGCAGAACTAAAAGAATCCACCCAATAAGTTGAGACCTTTCATTCGAAGAGTTATCTAGTTTTAGTGATATGTAAGTGTATTCATTAGCTAGTTAGAAGGAGTTAGGGACAGTTCCTTCTACAACTGATAGTGGAGAGTGGTGAGGAGTTTTCCCTAGGAAAACCTAGGATGAGACCTAGTGTTGGCAACCTTATTTGTGTGGGAATGTTGCATGGACTTAAAGTGACTTCGTAGAGTCAAGGAAATCCTTAGGGAAAGTACAGATAGATGTGGAAGGTAGTATGGGCACGTACTACTAGAACAAGAGGATCCACACTCAATTCAAGGATGGTTGTGTGACGAAACCCAGAAGCTTGTGGAATTTCTAATCCCTCGATGAATATCTTATGATGCGTAACCTGATGGTCTATATGGTCTATTCTCCGAATGGTGACATTATGAGGCAGAATTATTGGTAGTTTTGGTAACGGTGAGGGCTTAGGCTCAGGTTCTAGAGTCGATCAATTAGATGAGCAGACTAGGGAGCTCATCTCGTCTGAGATTATTCATTACATTCTTGAGCAGACTCTTGTGTTGTTTGACACAGTCAAGGAGAGCATTTTGGAGATTCTAGATGAGTGGTTGAGCACCATTCGCTATGATATGGTAACCTTGGTTGCGACACGTTCTTTTACCTTCAGGGAGTTTCAGGCTTGTGGGACTCTGGATTATTATATGCGAAGGACCCGATAGCGAGCAGGAGGTGGTTAGCTGATGTTGCTAATGCCTTTCGCACCAGTAGTTTCCCCGATGGGGAAAATATCATACTTGCTTCATATCATCTGAAGGACAACGCATGAGATAGGTGGGAGGAGTTCGGGTACTCCGTTGGTGATGATGCGGTTGATTCGATGACATGGGATGATTTTGTGACCAGGTTCTGGGACGAGTTTGTATCGGTGATTGAGGTGCAACAGTTGGCGCAAGAATTTCAAGATCTCCGCCAGACTACTAAGATGGTGGCTGAGATCACCGTGATGTTTCAGGTGTTTGGTTTTGAGCACTATAACACCTTTATGGTGCACATGCAACCCTATATGCTTTTGATCTATGTTTTCACTATTATACATGCAATATTAGTTCCAAAGCATGAAGCCTAGACGAGCATACAAAAATTTAAGATATACACCATAAAACCAAAGTAGATGAATCCTTCTTATATGTAGCTTAGAGTTCTTGGCCTTCAAAATATTTAACACCTCAAATGTGATGCCTTTTATGTGTCACACACACCAAGTGCAAAAGGAGGCTTATGAGAAGTGGCTAGGAAGCTCAAAATAGGTTATTATTCTTCTTGGAAAATGCTTCGGGGCCGATTTTGGTCACTATGGGGATCCTTTTGTAGTGTGGCAAAGTCTAGGGTTATATCCATGCAAACCCTAATTCACATGACTCTTCATATCTCATGGGTTAGATGGGTTAAACCTTTATGGACTATCACATATGTTTAGCCCTACCTAACCAACCATGGATCATTAGCCCAACTATAAGTATCATTGATTTACATAATCAGTCCCTATATACTTAATCAGTTTCTTTTGATCACTAAATTAATTCCAAATTAACTCTTAATCAGTATTAATTAAATAATATGATTTCTCAATTAATATATTATACTTATAATATATTAATAAACCACAAATAACCTCCTCTCAAAAAGTGCATCCTATCAAACTACATTGGTGAAGGCAACCCAAAAGGACCATGCAACAAACGGGTCAAGTACATACCAATTATATTCATGGGATTAGACCCCTGATCCAATAGTCTCCTACTTGGATAAGTCTAATATCTATAATTTCCAATGCATTTTCAAAATCTGATTAGTAGTTATAGCTTTCAAAAGTCGTTGTCAAACTCTAACCTAGTCAGTGATGCATCCTTTAGATAAGGGATCGTATAATCCGCTGTTCTACAAGATATCGTGTGGACAAATACATGGAACATAGTCATACTTATTTTTAAACAATATGTTTCCTAATTGCCAATTTTTTTGACATAGAACTTAATTAAACACATCATTTGAAAACTGACCAGGCCTAGCACATAAGCCAAAACAAAATCCTTGAGGGGCCCAAGATATCACTTTTAATCCTCTTTGGATAAAAGGAACAAATATACTTTGACATTATATTCTTGTACTAACTACTCGTTAAATCATCCAGAACGATACGTTTTATAACATCAAGTTAATGATGCGTTTTCATACCATTAATGCAAAACCAATTCGTAGTCAACAACTTAATGTCTTGGTTTGAAGATTATATGACATGTTTATATCACAATCACTCATGATAAATTCCATGAAGTGATTCATGTGAGTGTGGGTTTAATCCAACAATCAAATTTTATTTCACGAGCAGTCATGAATTGTGTAGCAAACTTTTGTTATGTCTAACACCTTAAACAATCTACAAGCCAACTCATGATAGCCTAGCCTCATAGCCTACTTCCAAAGTATGATCGACTATGGATTATTTGAATAATCTTATTTTCTAGAAGTCAAAATATGCAAAAGTGAAACAGTACTAAAGAATTAACACAAGATAGTAACTTTACTTATAGATAAAACTCCTTTTATTCAATCATCAAATGTAAATTACAATATAGCTCTTACAAGTTTCTAAATATTTATCTAAGCCCTAAAACTAATATCGTCCTTTAGCCTAATGCCCCTTGTATTCTGCAAGTGCTTAACCCTACTCAATTCGTTTGTAAGGGATCTGTTGGGTTATCCTCTGACAAAATCCTCTTTACGATGAGGTGTCCTTCTTCTACTTGATATCTTATGAAGTGGTATTTTTTGTCGATCTTCTTGGATCTTCGATGATCTCTCAGTTCATTGGTTAAGGCGACCGTCCCTTCATTATCGTAGAAAATCCCCGCGGGATCCTTTATGGATAGCACAACTCCAAGGTCTTCGATGAATCTTTTCAACCGTATCACCTCCTTCGATGCTTCGCTCGCTGCTATATACTCTGATTCACACGTTTAATCAACTACAATTTCTTTCTTCCAACTTTTCCATGTTACTGCTCCTCCATTTAAGGTAAACACCCAGCCCGACTGAGAGTGTAAATTATCTTCATCAGTCTGAAAACCGACGTCACAATACCCTGTCACTCTTAAGTCACCACTCCTACCGAGGGTAAGGACCTAGTCCTTAGTCCTTCGTAGGTACCTAAGAATGTTCTTTATTGCAATCCAATGAGCTCTACCAGGGTGGGTGCACGTCATGACGTACATGACTGAACCTACAACATAGGCATATGGCACTTGACTCATGTATGCTATCTTTTCATCAATTCTCGAAATCTGATCCTTGCTCAGTTTGGCATTGCTCTGGATAGGCAAGTCACCTTTCTTGGAATTTCCCATGTTGAAACGCTTCAATACCTTGTCCAAGTAGGTACTTTGACTAAGTCCTATTAGTCTTTTACTCCTGTTTTTTAATATCCTTATCCCTAGAATATAAGCAGCTTCCCCAAGGTCCTTCATAGCAAAACACTTCCCAAACCAATACTTCACCTCCTGCAAGGTTGGGATGTCGTTTCCTATGAGTAGTATGTTATCAACATATAACACCAGAAAGCTAACTATACTCCCACTAGCTTTGACATACACAGGACTCATCCTCGCTTCTCGAAAATCCAAACTCTTTGACTTTCTCATCAAAATAAATATTCCATCTGTGTGATGCTTGTTTCAATCCATAAATGGATTTCTCAAGATTACACATTCTATTAGGGTACTCTGCATTGAAAAAACCCTCTGGCTGACTCATGTAAACATCTTCAGCCAACTTTCCATTATGGAAAGCGGTTTTAACATCCATCTGCGATATTTCATAATCATGAAATACAGCTATGGCTAACATAAACCTTATAGATTTAGTCTTAGCTACTGGTGAGAAGGTCTCATCATAGTCAACTCCATGAGTTTGAGTAAAGCCCTTAGCAACCAGTCGCACCTTATATGTGTGTACTTTCCCATCCATGTTAGTCTTCTTCTTGAAGATCCATTTGCACCCAAGTGTCTTATGAGTCGGTACATTGTCAACCAAGTTCTAAACTTGATTGTCATACATGGACTGAATCTCGTTGTCCATATCCTCTTTCCATTTTGCAGACTCGGGGCCTGCTATGGCTTCCTTGTATTTGTTAAGTTCATCCAGATTTATCAATGTACTATCACTGATAAATATATCACCTTCAACTATTATATATGAAAACCATATAATACAGGTGGAACACTAACTCTGCTAGAACGTCTCAAAGGTACGGATTCATCAATCGGTTTAATAGGCGTTTCCTCCTCTGGTTGACCGTTATTGTTTGAGGTTCCTTTGTCACTTAACTCTTGAAGCTCTTCAAAGTTAATTTGCCTCACACTGTCGTCTTGGAAAATGAGTTCTCTCTCGCAAAAGACTCTTCTCCTTGCAACGAAGACAACATTGTCACTCGGTTTATATAAGAGATATCCAAATGACTTATGCGGGTTGTCAATGAAAATACATTGCTCACTGCGAGGTTCGAGCTTGTCGTGAGTATCTCGTGTTACGAAAGCCTCGCAACCGATATGTGCTAACGATGGAACGTTCCCTGTCCACATCTCGTGAGGTGTTTTGGTAACCTTCTTAGTTGGAACTAGATTAAGGATATGGGCGGTAGTCCCTAATGCATACCCCCAAAATGAGATAGGTAACAAAGCTCGACTCATCATGGAACGAACCATGTCTAGCAACGTTCTATTGCGCCTCTCAGCCACACCATTAAGCTATGGTGTCCTAGGTGGCGTCAATTGTAAAACAATTCCACATTCCTTAAGATAGTCGTGGAACTCGATACTAAGATATTCACCACCACAATCGGCTTTGATCATCTTTATCTTCCTGCCCAATTGATTCTCCACATCCTGCTTAATCATTAGTAAAAGTCACATAGAAGCAATTAGCATCCCCTATGATAGTTCTGAAGGGTCCACACACATCGATATGTATGAGATCCAACAGACCCTCACCCCTTTCACAAGTACTAGTGAAGGGTGACTTGGTCATCTTTCCAAGCAAATAAGATTCGCAAGTGTCATCCAACTTCAAGTTGAATGACTCCAAGACTCCATCCTTTTGGAGTTGGGCTATGCACTTCTTGTTGATACGTCTGAGATGACAATGCCACAAGCATGCCTTGTCCAAAACATTAGATGAATCAATATTCAACACATTATTTCGAAGGTTATCTACAACCATCACAGTTTCATATATACCATTACACGGTAATTCTTCAAAATAAAATGTAGCATTATAACAAGCATTAATACTTCCAATTTCATTATTAAACGACAAGGTAAAACCTTGTTTATACAAACTATGAAAGGAAATAATATTTCTCGCCATATTCGACGAGTAACAACAATTATTCACTTCTAAATTTAACCCACCACTAAGAAATAAAGAATAAACTCCAATCTTGGTCACAGGTGACACTTTCCTATTTCCCATGATTAAGTTTATCTTCTCGTGCACCACATCCCTACTTCTTTTTAGTCTCCACAAATCAGAAAAAATGTGAAATCCACAACCTGTATGAGCTCCTAAGGTCAGATCCGTTCCCCTAACTCATAGATCTGGCCTTCTTAACCAATATAAACACGTAAAGTTTAGATCTTGATGCCCATACAACGACCCAATGGCTCTATTTATAGAAATGGAATCATTATGCCACCCTAAGCTCATAATTCTTCATGACACCCATAAAGGTCAAGAAGTTAAGGTCTCTGGACCTCTTTGGATCCAGATTCGAAGCCTCAACACAAAAACGGACCAATTGCTTCACAAATCTTACTCAAAAAGGGGCTAGAAACCCTAACTCTCCAAAACTTACACCAAAACTGAAAGGGGATCGAATATATACCTCAAGATGAAGTCCCTAAGCTCTGAAATCCACAGATTAGCACCCTCTTCAGTTTCCTCTTGCCTTGGTCACCTTCTTCTTGCAAAAACACCCACACAAGGATCAAAAATAGCTTCCTTACTCTCTCAAAACACTCACACACTCTGGGGTCTCTCTCAACGAACTGGTAGCCGCAAATGAAGGCCATAAGGGCCTTTAAATAGGCCTCAAACTCCGAAAATTAAGGTTTCATTAAACAGCATGGACTCGCCGAGTCCACTAGTCGACTCGCTGAGTCTGGTCATTAACCGGATAAGAATTCGTGACCCTACTCGGCGAGTCTAAGCACCAACTCGTCGAGTCCCTCCACAAACTCCAAAATAAATGAACAAATAATATATCTGGGAATCCGGATGCTACAATTGTGACAACCCAAAATTTCCATTTGGTCAAACCCTAAAAGTCAACCACTTCTTATCATAAGTTGATGTCATTATTTCTTCTTTTTAATAAATTTAAAGTTCGTTTGATTATTTTAATATTATTTTTAAGCGAACGGGTGAAAGAAAGTGCCATCTCGGGTTTTGAAATTTCAAAACCGCAAACACCTCGTGTCTTAGAATTTTTTGGCCAAACTATTACATTTGGGTTGAAAAATCCCCCCAAAAACCATGAACTCATGCCTATGTATGAGTTTACTCCCCAAGACTAGCCATTATGTGTTTACTCCCCAAAATCCCAAAAGAGTAAACTCCAAAAATATCCTTTCAAGTATCATCCTCATTTTTGTTCTAGATCTCCAAACTTGTAAGTGTTCTAACCATTTCAAGTTAGTAAAACACTTAATCTAGTGTTTGTACATCTATTCATCCATTCATTTATGTATTTTGTCATGATTTCCAAAAACACCAAGAACACACACTAAGTGTTCTTGGCCTTTTAGCTCAAATCAAGCCTATTAATAGTAAGTACTTCCATCCTTGAGTGCTATTAAGCTAGTATTACATTTAAACATCAAGAAATTATGCCAAGAACACAAGGTTAGAGGTGTTCACGGTCCAAGAATGTTCTTGGGGCGTAAACACCATAAATGGCACCAAAGTGTGCCTAAGTCCCTTGTTTAGACCTAGTTTGATGTTTAAGACTTACCTTGACATGTTTAAACCTTTCATGGATGTGTTTAAGCCTTCAAAAACACCAAAGATCACCATTTTTAGGTGCTTACAGTTTGGGGAGCTCCCAAAACCGTAAACACCCTAAAGTATATATAAATGGGTCAAAATCCTTCCTTAGGCTTAAAAACCAACCTAGATAATTACCTTGTTGTGTTAAGGACTTGAAAACATGGAAATACCCTTTTCCATAAGGGTTTACTACTGTAAACCCAAAGGGAAATGCCCATGAGGCCGTAAACTCCTCCAAGGAGTGTTTTTGTTGCCCTAGTCCCTTCCAAAGGCCAAACCACCTTGTAGAAATGCTTCAAAAGGCTTGATAAACCACAAAACAACACATGATCGATAGGAGTAGAGTTTACGACCGTAACCCCTAGAGTTTACTGTCATAAACTCCTTAGGTTATGACCATCAAAACCGTAAACTCCAAAAGAGTTTACCCTTGAACTCCAAACACCCTAGCTTTTCCCCTACCAACACTTCGATGCAATCCTTGTGATCTTTAACTCATGAAACAAAGTGTTTTCATGTTCTAGAGTGTCCCAACTTAATTTATTAGTTAAAAATTGGCTAATTAGTTATATATATGTTCATTATGTGATAACTAGGCTCGTGTGTATGTACAAGTCTTTAATTGTCACCTAGCACCGTAACCGACACTTCAATCCAATCCACTCACCACAAGTGAGTTCATACCCCTTTAACTAACCTTTGAAATACTTTTAAATGTTTTAAATGCTTTATGGGGTCGGGGGAATACAAGTTGAATACTTATAGTTATTACATCAATCACATGTGATTAATAACTACAAAACCAATGATTTTACTACTATTCAAACTGTTTATCAAAGCTGTTTTACTTCAAACTCTTTTACTTATCAAATACTTTTACTTAAACTTTGTTATACTTATTATAAATTGCATGCCTGTATATTAGTTATATAAGAAATGTTTAAAAGGCTTAGGAAGGCCGTCCGCCCTATTTCCTTTTCGCGCTTGAGATGTGGTCTGGTGGGATATCGGGTAGCCGTCCGAAGGTCATTTCAATATTAATTATATATCATGTGTACATATATAGTCATAAAATTTCTTCCGGATTCATTCATACCAGTTACTTCATTAGTGTGTTACCATATGAGTAGCACGGGATAATACTTATACAATTTCTAGATCAATGAGTCAGTTCATTCATGAGTCAGTACTTATTACTATGAGAACATATACAACTATACTAGAAGAAGAACATATACAACTATACTAGAAAAAGAACATATACAACTATACTAGAAGAAGAACATATACAACTATACTAGAAAGAGAACATATACAACGATACTAGAACAAGTAACAATACATTAGATATACATGAATACGTTAAGAAATTGTGATCCACTGTATCGGAGCATGCCTTCAATGTCATGGCCGAGTTGTAGCCAGAGTCTCTTGGAGGGAGAGCGTGATTTTGCATATAGATCTATACTGGATTGACTATCCTACACCTTGCTGCGAGCTACAACCGGACCTGCAGGATTGCGGGTGCCAAACGTCATACCTTTTTACGACCTACATTTTTCGTTGTTACCTAGTTGATAGTATGGTACAATTAATCACATGATACCTTAATATAAATCCGGTTTAAGGTAGTTAGTACAACAGTAGTTCCTATAATACAACACTACAGTTCTACATTAATTTACCCTTTACATATTTAGTGATCTTTTCACTTAAACATTAATGAACAAACTATATTTTGACAATGATAGTTACACTTGGGAAAATTAGACACTTTTATAGTAAACGAACATACAAAATAGTTACGCCTTGGTAGAAGGCTACTTTTAATAGAAAATATAGGTTTTTCTAATAGATTCAAACTTTTACAAACACTTACAAACATTCACATACTTATATCACAAATGTTTACAAACTCGTGTTTATAACCACGTTCAAATGTTTTGACACAAACACCGAAACTAAAATAATTATGAACTCACCAGCTTAATGCTGATAAACTCTTTCAAAATAACTTGTATTCTCAGGTCGTCAGTAGAGAGGTACCGAGGCCAGCTTTAGGGAAGATGGAGCGCATTCAAGACTCATCTTATTATTTTGATTTACGTTTCGGTGTCTATAACTGTACAGAACACACTTGTATTAAATTATATATTTAATGCAATGGATGATGTTGTTTGCTTATTTACTGTTATACTGTGTTGTGATACTTTACATGATGTTCTCCGCCCCAGAACGTTTCCGCCGTTCTTGGTTTTGGGGTGTGACAGATTGGTATCTGAGCATTATTTATAGTGAATTGATTATATCAACCCATAAAAGATATACTAACTATAAACCCATTTGGGATTAAAAAACTCTGCCCAAGAGTCTATACTTTAAATACTAAAATGTTTAATTAAGTATACAAGTCTGCATTAATTCATACTAAAATCAGTGTCACAATGACAAGAACAAAAGTATTACGATTGTTAAATATCACAAGTGAGCTCGGGGATGTATGGTCAGTCCTGGGAATGGCATAGCCTGATCAACTGTGCTGGTCCGAGGAGTGATTAACATATGCCCTAGAATGGTTGTGATATGTTAACAAGTCTAAAAACCTACCAACAATACCACAAGGAGGACAGTAGAATCTAAACTTAAAATACTATAGGGCCATTTTGTACTACTACAAGCTACTTATACACTAGATTCTTATACCTCTCTTCTCGCGTAGATTTAAAATGGTTGGATTCCATCATGGTGACCCGTACTTCCCAAACGAAGGCAATGATGGGTGGATCGAAGAAGATCCCGAAGATGACCATCCAATCCCTTTGGATGATCACCTCGCAGAAGGCTTTTCTGATGGATCTGACTCTGAGCCTGAAGTCAACAACCTACCGCAAGTAGGTCAAGCCCCAAACAACAACCCCCGACCAGCCTTCCCAGCTCCGACACCCTTGTGGGCAACCAACTTAAATCACTGGAGCGATGAATAGGTTCAACCCTTACCTTACTTTGGGGACCGAAGCTTTTACAATCTCAGTGAAGGTGGCTCTGTAGATCGAGCTTTGCCCGTCGTTATCCGCAGAATAGCTCGTAATGGTGAACAAGGTCGAGCAGCCATCGACTGAGTCATGGAGATTGATGCCAACTCTGGTGTCAACACAGTCCGCATCTACCATCTCGAAGAGGAAATGGAAAGGACCAGGAGAACCAATGATACCCTGCAGCAACAGCTGGCTGCCTCCCGAGCCGAAGTCATAGAACTTCGAGTTCGTCAAAGGGCTCATGAATGACACCTTCAAGGGGTGGTCCACCAAGTGGCAGACCTCAGGGTTCGCCCGAGGAATTCCCACCACCATTAGAAGATGTCTAATACATCTTTGTCTTTTGGTTAAGGAATAGCCTTTAGTATCTATGCCCTAAGTAGCACTTGTCTGTAAAATATTCCTAACGTTCAGTACTCTAACTAGGAATCTAGGAACTGTCAAACTTTTCGTATGGTATGATGTAAGACCTATTGTTTGTTCGATTTTCCCTGAACTCATTACATCAGTAATACCAGTATTATTGACAACTACCTAATATGTGGGTAAAATCTGTACACTTGCGTTTTCCTACTAATCTTCCTTGTTGCGGTCTCAAACACTCATTCAACTTTTGGGCTATGGTTAGTTAGTCTATATGTCACTCTCACCCCACTTACAATTGATTCTTACCATTGTGTTTATCTTTATAAACTTATAGCTGAAAGATGCCTCCTCGAAAATCTCCCAGGAATAACCATGCACCTCCGCCACCTCATCCTCCGGTCATCGATACTGCAGCCCTGAATGTTGGCGTAGCTGCAGCAGTGGCAACTGCCATGGCTCAGTATCACTCTACTGATGCTAGCAGAGGTGGAACCCCTGTTGACTCTATTCCTGTTGAAATCCCTGTGCGCTCGAGAGAGTGCTCCTACAAGGATTTCACCAACTACAAGCCGAAGTCCTTCCAGGGAACCGGTGGAGTCATTGACCTCTTGCAATGGTTCGAGAAGACTGAATCAGTCTTCGAAATTTGTCCGTGCCCTGCTGCGAGCAAGGTCCAATATGTTGCATGCACCTTTGAAGGAAAAGCCCTAACATGGTGGAACGGCCACTTTAAAGCGCTAACTCTAGTAGTGGCGAATGACATGGGTTGGGAAACCATGAAAGACGTCATGATTGAGGAATACTTCCCGAGGGGTGAAATCCAGAAATTAGAGCAGGATCTATGGAGCCTAACCATGAAGGGCTCCAACATAGTCGCATATACCACCAGGTTCAGCGAACTGGTGGCCCTCTGCCCCAATATGGTTCCCACCGAAGGGAAAAAGATCGAGAGGTACTTATGGGGGCTAGTGCCTCCGTATTAGGGGATTGTCCTATCATCAAACCCTGTTACCTTCGATAGTGCCAAGCGACTGGCACAAAGACTCATTGACCACGGAGTCAAAACCCCTGCAGCAACAACAACCCTAGCCATCTCGGAACCCTCCTAACCCACTGACACTAAGCGGAAGTTCTGGGAGGAAAAGAAGAAACAGCGAGCGGCCAAAAAGCAGTAAGTTGCGGCAGTGCATGTCGCAATAACCCATGCTGCTGCTACTGCTCCGGTAGGGCAGTATGCTGGAAATTTGCCTAAGTGCAACAAATGCAACTACCACCACAACGGCCCCTACCATGGGATGCAGTGCTCTAACTGCAACAAGAAAGGACACACAGTCTGTTTCTGTAAATCTCCGGTGAGGCCGATCACCCAAGTCCCCGGCTCTGGCATGAGCCAGACCTGTTATGGATGTGGCAAGGCGGGCCACTATAAGAAGGACTGCCCCAAAGCAAAGAATGTTGGCGGAGTAGGGAGGGTACTAGCAATAGGCCATGGGGAAGCAGTTGCTGACCCGACGGTGGTGACTGGTACGTTCCTCCTCGATAACTCCTATGCATGCATTATGTTCGATAGTGGAGCGGAGCGAAGCTTCGTGAACCATAAATTTGCTCGCCTACTTAAACAGCAACTACACACACTTAAAGAACAATTCACAGTAGAAATGGCGAATGGAAAAACAGAAAGTACAAATAGCATATACTTAGGATGTACCCTAACTCTAGATAACCATTCATTTCCAATCGACCTTATGCCAGCCTCGATTAAAAGCTTCGACGTTATCATCAGCATGGATTGGTTGAGTCTTCATCGTGCCGATATCATGTGCTACGAGAAAGTAGTCCGTCTAAACCTCCCGTCTAACGAAACTCTTATCGTCTACGGCGACAAACCCGGTGCGAGTCTTCATATTATATCAAGTATTCAAGCACAGAAGTATCTACGTAAAGAATACCTTGCATTCCTTGCTCACGTCATCGATACGAGCCTCGAAACGAAAGAACTAAAGAACATTCCAGTAGTGAGCGACTTTCCCGACATCTTCCCAGAAGAGCTACCAGGATTACCTCCGCAACGAGAGGTCGAGTTCAGAATCGACTTAGTCCCAGGAGCTACCCCAGTAGCCAAGTCGCCATACTGATTAGCACCAGCAGAGATGCAGGAACTATCTGGTCAAGTTAATGAATTGCTCAGCAAGAGCTTTATAAGACGAAGTTTCTTGCCTTGGGGAGCACCAGTCTTGTTCGTTAAGAAGAAAGACGGATCATTCCATATGTGTATCGACTATAGAGAACTCAACAAACTGACGGTCAAGAATCGTTACTCTCTGCCTCGCATAGACGATCTATTTGACCAACTACAAGGGGCGAACTACTTTTCCAAAATTGATCTAAGATTCGGATATCACCAGTTACGAGTGCTAGAGGAGGATGTCCCAAAGACAGCCTTCCGAACTCGTTACGGACACTACGAGTTCGTGGTGATGCCATTCGGATTGACCAATGCGCCCGCAGTTTTCATGGATCTGATGAATAGAGTATGTCGACCTTACTTGGATCAGTTCGTCATTGTCTTCATAGATGACATCCTGATCTACTCCCGGAGTAAGGAAGAGCATGGCGATCACCTGCGACAAGTTCTAGGAACTTTACGAACGGAGAAGCTCTATGCGAAGTTCTCTAAATGCAAATTTTGGATCCGAAGAGTCGAATTCTTAGGACACGTGGTAAGTGAAGAAGGAATCCACATTGACCCATCCAAAATTAAGGCCATTGAGAACTGGTCAGCACCGAAGACGCCTACAGAAATTCATCAATTTCTAGGTCTCGCTGGCTACTATTGCAGGTTCATACAGAACTTCTCCCGAATTGCGAAACCACTTACAACACTGACCCAGAAAGGCGTGGCCTTTGACTAGGAAGAGAAACAGGAGAGAGCGTTCCAAATGCTCAAATGAGCCTGATGCACCGCACAAGTACTATCCCTCCCCGAAGGGATACAAGACTTCGTAGTCTATTGTGATGCATCGAATCAAGGGCTCGAGTGTGTTCTGATGCAGCGAGGTAACGTCATCGCCTATACCTCGAGACAGCTGAGGACACATGAGGTCAACTACACGACCTACGATCTTGAGCTAGGAGCAGTTGTGTTTGCTCTGAAGATCTGGAGACATTACCTCTACGGTACGAAGAGTACTATCTTTATAGACCACAAAAGTCTGCAACATATTTTCGACCAGAAGGAGCTCAACATGAGACAACAACGGTGGGTCGAGCTACTTAGTGACTACGAATACGAAATTCATTATCATCCGGGTAAAGCCAATGTAGTAGTTGACGCCCTAAGTCAGAAAGAATATTTTGTTCATAGAGTCAAATCTTTGACTATGACTATCCATTCACACTTTTCCACACAAATTAAGGCTGCTAAACTCGACGGTTTAAAGCTTGAAAACGTGGCAGATGAATCCCTGAGAGGAATGGATAAGAACTTAGAGGTTAAGGGTGGCGGAGCTTATTATTTCATGGAACGGATCTAGACCCCAAGACTAGGTGGTTTCAGAGACTTAGTCATGACCGAGGTGCACAACACTGGGTATTCCGTCCACCTAGGTTCAGATAAGATGTATCTGGATCTCAAAAAGTTATACTGATGGCCTAACATGAAAGCAGAGATTGCTACCTTCGTAGGTAAATGCCTTACTTGCGTAAAGGTTAAGGTCGAGTACCAGAAGCCCTCCGGTTTGCTACAACAACCAGAGATTCCAGAATGGAAGTGGGAGGGGATCACTATGGATATCATAACCAAGTTGCCCAAGACAACGAGTGGACTTGATACCATATGGGTCATCGTCGACCGATTGACCAAGTCTGCACACTTCCTGCCTATCAAACAAACTGACAAGATGGAGAAACTTACAAGAACTTACATTAGGGAGATTGTAAGACTGCACGGTGTTCCCATATCTATTATCTCGTACAGAGATAGTAGATTCACTTCGAGGTTCTGGCAGTCGTTACAAAGTTCCCTAGGAACTAGGTTGGACATGAGTATGGCCTACCATCCACAAACCGACGGGAAAAGTGAGAGGACCATCCAAACACTGAAAGATATGTTGAGCGCTTGTGTGATTAACTTTGGAAAAGCACGGGATACTCATTTACCCCTTGTCGAGTTTTACTACAATAACAGTTATCACACGAGCATCAAGGCTGCTCCATTCGAAGCCCTCTATGGACGAAAGTGTAGATCCCCTTTGTGCTGGGCTAAAGTGCGGGATACCCAATTACCTAGGAAGCAAGTTTCTGACAGTACTCTCACCGGCCCGGAAATCATTCGGGAAATGACAGAGAAGATCGTTCAGATCCATGAACGATTGAAAGCCTCTAGAGACCGACAGAAGTGCTATGCTGATAAGCGAAGGAAACCTTTGGAATTCCAGGTGAGAGACTGAGTCCTTCTCAAAGTCTCACCTTCGAAGGGCTTAATACGCTTCGGTAAGCGTGGGAAGCTAAATCCGAGATATATAGGGCCTTTCGAGATTCTTGCAAGAATCAACCCTGTAGCATACAAACTCAATCTACCCGACGAACTTCGTAACTTACATTCTACATTCGACGTCTCTAACTTCAAAAAGTGTCTGTCTGAAAAGACTCTTGTAATCCCACTCGACAAGATCGAGATCAACGAGAGCCTCAATTTCATGGAAGAACCAGTAGAGGTCATGGACCGAGAAGTCAAGCAGACGAAACAAAACCGTATCCTGATTGTGAAGGTTCGCTGGAACGCCAAGCGAGGACCGGAATTCACTTGGGAGCGTGAGGACCAGATGAAACTGAAATATCCTCATCTTTTTGCTTAGTTATTTGTAACTACTTTATTTGTTTAGACTTTAATTTCGGGACGAAATTCCCTTTAACAGGGGGATGATGTGACAACCCGAAATTTCCATTCGGTCAAACCCTAAAAGTCAACCACTTCTTATCATAAGTTAATGTCATTATTTCTTATTTTTAAGAAATTTAAAGTTCATTTGATTATTTTAATATTATTTTTAAGCGAACGGGTGAAAAAAAGTGTCGTCTCGGGTTTTGAAATTTAAAAACCGCAAACACCTCGTGTCATAGAATTTCCAGGCCAAACTATTACATTTGGGTTGAAAAATCCCCAAAAAACCGTGAACTCATGCCTATGTGTGAGTTTACTCCCCAAGACTAGCCATTATGTGTTTACTCCCCAAAATCCCAAAAGAGTAAACTCCAAAAGTATCCTTTCAAGTATCATCCTCGTTTTTGTTCTAGATCCCCAAAATTGTAAGTGTTCTAACCATTTCAAGTTAGTAAAAGACTTAATCTAGTGTTTGTACATCTATTCATCCATTCATTTATGTATTTTGTCTAGATTTCCAAAAACACCAAGAACAACAAGAAAACACACTAAGTGTTCTTGGCCTTTTAGCTCAAATCAAGCCTCCTAATAGTAAGTACTTCCATCCTTGAGTGTTATTAAGCTAGTATTACATTTAAACATCAAGAAATTATGCCAAGAACACAAGGTTAAAGGTGTTCACGGTCCAATAATGTTCTTGGGCCGTAAACACCATAAATGGCACCAAAGTGTGCCTAAGTCCCTTGTTTAGCCCTAGTTTGATGTTTAACACTTACCATGACATGTTTAAACATTTCATGGATGTGTTTAAGCCTTGAAAAACACCAAAGATCACCATTTTTAGGTGTTTACGGTTTGGGTAGCTCCCAAAATTGTAAACACCCTAAAGTATATATAAATGGGTCAAAATCCTCCCTTAGGCTTAAAAACCAACCTAGACAATTACCTTGTTGTGTTAAGGAATTGAAAACATGGCAATACCCTTTTCCATAAGGGTTTATGGTAGTAAACCCAAAGGGAAATGGCCATGAGGCCATAAACTCCTCTAAGGAGTGTTTTTATTGCTCTAGTCCATTCCAAAGGCCAAACCACCTTGTAGAAATGCTTCAAAAGGCTTGATAAACCACAAAAAAACACATGATCAATAGGAGTAGAGTTTACAACCGTAAACCCTATAGTTTACTACTGTAAACTCCTTAGGTTATGACCATCAAAACCATAAACTCCAAAGGAGTTTACCCTTGAACTCCAAACACCCTAGCTTTTCCCTCCCAACACTTGGATGCAATCCTTGTGATCTTTAACACTTGAAACAAAGTGTTTTCATGTTCTAGAGTGTCCCAAATTAATGTATTAGTTATAAATTGTCTAATTAGTTATATATATGTTCATTATATGATAACTAGGCTCGTGCGTGTGTACAAGTCTTCATTTGTCACCTAGCACCGTAACTGACACTTCAATCCAATCCACTCACCACAAGTGAGTTCATACCCCTTTAACTAACCTTTGAAATACTTTTAAATGTTTTAAATGCTTTATGGGGGGAATACAAGTTGAATACTTATAGTTATTACATCAATCACATGTGATTAATAACTACAAAACCAATGATTTTACTAGTGTTCGAACTGTTTATCAAAGTTGTTTTACTTCAAACTATTTTACAAACTCTTTTACTTATCAAATAGTTTTACTAAAACTTTGTTATACTTATTATAAATTTCATTTCGTATATGTATAGTTATATAAGAAATGTTTAAAAGGCTTAGGAAGGTCGTCCGCCCTATTTCCTTTTCGCGCTTGAGATGTGGTCTGGTGGGATATCGGGTAGCCGTCCGAAGGTCGTTTCAATATTAATTATATATCATGTGTACATATATAGTCATAAAATTTCTTCCAGATTCATTCGTACCAGTTACTTCATTAGTGTGTTACCATATGGGTAGCACGAGATAATACTTATACAATTGCTACATCAATGAGTCAGTTCATTCGTGAGTCAATACTTATTACTATGAGAACATATACAACTATACTAGAAGAAGAACATATACAACTATACTAGAAGAAGAACATATACAACTACACTAGAAGAAGAACATATACAACTATACTAGCAAGAGAACATATACAATGACACTAGAACGAGTAACAATACATTACATAAACATGAATACGTTAACAAATTGTGATCCACTGTATCGGAGCATGCCTTCAATGTCATGGCCCGAGTTGTAGCCAGATTCTCTTGGAGGGAGAGCATGAGTTGTGTATAGATCTATACTGGATTGACTATCCTACACCTTGCTGCCAGCTACAGTCGGACCTACAGGTATGCGGGTGCCAAACGTCATACCTTTTTACGACCTACATTTTTCGTTGTTACCTAGTCGATAGTATGGTAGAATTAATCACATGATACCTTAATATAAATACGGTTTAAGATATTTAGTATGGTAGTTCTTAGAATACAACACTACAGTACTACATTAATTTACCCTTTACATATTTAGTGATCTTTTCACTTAAACATTAATTTACAAACTATATTTTGAAAATGATAGTTACACTTGGGAAAATTACACACTTTTATAGTAAACGAACATACAAAACAGTTACGCCTTAGTAGAAGGCTACTTTTAATAGAAAATATAGGTTTTTCTAAGAGATTCAAACTTTTACAAACACTTACAAACATTCACATACTTATATCACAAATGTTTACAAACTCGTGTTTATAACCACGTTCAAATGTTTTGACACAAACACAGAAACTAAAATACTTATGAACTCACCAGCTTAATGCTGATAAAATCTTTCAAAATAACTTGTATTTTCAGGTTGTCAATAGATAGGTACCGAGGCCAGCTTTTGAGAAAATGGAGCGCATTCAAGAGTCATCTTATTATTTTGATTTACGTTTTGGCGTCTATAACTATACGGAACACACTTGTATTAAATTATATATTTAATGCAATGGATGATGTTGTTTGCTTATTTACTATTATACTGTGTTGTGATACTTTACATGACGTCCTCCGCCCTAGAACATTTCCGCCGGAGGTTTTGGGGTGTGACAACAATTCTCCCCCACTAGACTCAGACTTCGTCCTCGAAGTCTCACTCTGCAAATAGCTCTAGATGCTTCGCATGCATCTCTCGCTCTGGCTCCCAAGTCAACTATGACCCTTTCAGATGTTGCCACTGGACCTGCACCAGAGGCACCTCCTTGTTCCTCAGAACCTTGATGTTCGGATTCCTAATCGCCACCGGTATCTCAACATAGTTCTGGCTCGCATACACCTGAATATCCTCTAATGGTACCACTGCCGATTCGTCGGCTATACACTTTCTCAGCTGCAACACGTGGAAGGTGTCATGAGTCTGGCCCAACTCTGCAGGTCGCTCCAACCGGTAGGCTACCCTGCCTACTCTCGCAATCACCCTGAAAGGACCAATATATCGGGGCCCCATTTTTCCCCACTTCCATAATCGGATCACCCCTTTCCAAGGAGATACCTCCAGGAGTACGAAATCACTGCCCTGGAACTCGAGCTCTAACTGTCATCTATCCGCATAACTCTTCTGACGGCTTAGGGCCGTCAGCAACCTTTGTCTGACCTGTCGAATCTGCTCGTTCGTCTAAAGCACAATCTCTATACTACCCATCACACGTTGCCCTACCTCTCCCCAGCAAATGGGAGTCCGACACCTCCTCCCATACAACAGCTCAAAGGGTGGCATACTAATGCTCGAATGATGGTTGTTATTATGGGAAAACTCAGCCAAGGGTAAGTACGTGTTCCCACTCCCTCGTAAATCGAATACACATGCCCGAAGCATGTCATTGAGCATCTAAATTCTCTGCTCGCTTTGCCTGTCGGTATGTGGGTGGTAGGCGGTATTAAAATCCAACCTCGTGCCCAACTCCTCATGGAATTTCTTCCAGAATCTGGAAGTGAAACGTACATCTAAATCTGGGACAATCGAGATCGGTACTCCGTGCAGCGATACCACCTCCCTCACGCACAACTCTGTCGGGCTCTCTGCAGAAGAACCCCCCCCCCCCCCCCCCGACTTCCTCTTCGCATCAACTAACTTGGCCCTGTGACACACAAGTCACCAAATTCTCGAATGAAAACTACAATCCGACCGAAAATCGACTTAGCCCTGACAGAGACGGAGACCCCAGTCTCGCCCCTGGTTCAACCACCATGCTCCAAAAACTCAATACTAGGGCTACTAAAGCCTAAAACTCTTCTGCATCATACACTGATCGGAGAACACTCCATCATCACACTCTCTTGCTATCTAGTGAGTATTATGGCTCCCTACAACCTTACGACAGCCTCTGACTAGTGAGTACTACGGCTCCCCATAGCACCACAACACCAACTCACTAGTGAGTACTACGGCTCCCCGCAGTACCATGACTCCCTCTCTCTAACTTGTGAATACTACGACTCACTGTAGCATCACAACACCCTCTGACTATTAAACACTACAGCTCCCCGTAGCTTCACCCCATACTCTCATTCTCATCACAACGCCACACTACGTCCACTAACTCCTGCTCCGTAGACTATCATGCATAGCTACACACACTTGTCTCATATAAGCATCACAGACTCTAGCGGCAACCGCTATAAAAAATACCTACCTCTGTGGAGATCCACTTCCTTGTTAATCCCTCTTGATGTCAATACCCGAAAGGCTCCCACTGGAACCGTAGATACATGATACACCACTAGTCGACTCAAACTCAAGATTCTAATTAACTCCAAAATCGGACCATTATACCCGGGTACCGCAGAACACGATTACGAAACATCACGATGTCCTGCCTCAACCACTAATCTCCTACTCCCAGCACCATACAGATACAACAATACATTTCCTCTGAACCCCACAAATAATTCTCCATTTTACCCTATGCGCAACTTTAGTATATCTAAACACTCCATTGGAATACAAAGAAAGTGCTAACGCTTCAGAACACGCTGATGATCCTCCGTAACCCTTTCCCCTACTGCTCAAAATCCAAGCAAGAATACACATACCGGCCTGGGAGTTGGCTGCTCGATAATCTTCTATACACCCCAAAAAGGGCATATACAATCCGTACTTCGACCCAGAAGTTCTCAACTGCCCATACCATCATTACGAGTCTTCCACTTGAAACGGCCCTGATCACCACCAGATTCCTGACCATTGGCAACCTACCATGGAGACACCCATCCTTTCTCAGTCACATACCACATGCATTATCTCGCTCTGTACCTTTCCTTGATTGCCAGTGACCCTGGTCTCCTGGATTCGATCCGCAGGTTTCTATAACTAACCCCTAACCGCTCTTGCACAAATCTCTGGTTCCCTCAATAAAATACCCGGTTCTCCCCCACTTAGGGTTTGAACCATCACCAATTGACGCACCAACACTCTACCCCACAGATGGTTTCCTACAGAAACATCATACCTACGCTTGGAAGGTGCCACACAACGCCCAATGATCTCCCCACATAGAGATCAAGAAACCTCAAATACCCTAAATCTCCGAAGAAATCCTCAGGAACTTCTCATCACGACTGCCTCTAGCCATTCGAAGTCTCATACCATTCCAATATTGAACATCCCATTGTCCAGTACTATCACTGACTCTTAGACTGAAACAATAAATCATCATACTCCTCATTCTCGACTTATCAACCCCCGCTCCAACACGTGAGTCATCACGATAATATGGACTGCACTACCATACTCAATACCCATCACAGATAGAAAAGCCACCGCTCTGATATACTCGACTAGTTTACACGCAGATACCACTACCACATGCCCTACTATACTTAATTAGGGTGTAATGTGGTCCTTGACCATCTCAGTCCCCACTGACTACCTGCTCATGGTAGATCATTTCCTTGCGGCAGACATGCTGCCTGATACTCTGGTGGAAAAATCGTCACCAATGTCAACCCTTAGGGTTTACTCCCTAACCTAAAACTGAAATCTCACGCCTCTCCTACTTCCCATAGGAAACATAAATAGCACCCAACAAGTCACAGAAGGTGACATCTCCTCCATCGGCCGATTGCTCACTCAGACCGCAATCCCCCATAAATGCCTTCTCTACTAATCCCTGAGTTTTGCGACTACATCTGACATCTTACCAAGGTACTCTGAAATGCTCTCGACCTCCCTCTCAAGGGAAGCCTCTTCGGACTCAATCATGGACCTCCGGTCTAAAACTCCATCGCGTTCAATTTCCACTAATCAATCCTAACCGGACAACTGGAGAATCACAAGCATCATTTGCTAAGAACCATGGTACTCAGCCCATGACATCTCTTCTCAATCTGCTACAATGTATGGTACTCGAACCATAACATCACTCCTCAATCTGCTCCGATGTATAGTACTCAAACCATAACATCACTTTATCAATCTACTCCGATGTATGGTACACGAACCATAACATCACTCCTCAATCTGCTCCAATGTATGGTACTCGAACCATAACTTCACTCCTCATTCTACTCCGATGTGTGGTACACAAACCATAACATCACTTCCTCAATCTGCTTCGATTTATGGTACACAAACCATTACATCACTCCTTGATCTGCTTCGAAGTATGGTACTCAAACCATAACATCACTCCTCAATTTGCTCCGATGCATGGTACTCGAACCATAACATCACTCCTCAATCTGCTCTTTAGAACCTTCAGAATACTCCCTGTATCGAGTATGGGTCATCTACTTTCGGTAGTACGGGCCCATACTACCTGCCACATCTACCCATACTTTCCACATGGACCATCCCAGAGCTCCTAAGTAGCTGCTCAAACTTCTCATTCCCCACTTCCGTCATGCGTGCTCGCTCTTCAACGAAATGCTCTACTTTTCCAGAGTACTCATCTGGCTAAGTTTACTCCCTAAGCTCTTCCTTGGTCCTCCAACTTCTCCGCCATCAGCTGCTGAAGAGCACCTAATGATGCCAGCCATCAACCTCCTGAATATCGTCATATTCACTCGGTAACTGACTCCCATCATCGAGAGTTCCACAAAGCATGAAGCAAGCAACATTCAGGCATTGAAGAATACATAGAACTTACTATGGGTGATAACTCCGCTTGCTCTGCTCATCCTCCAAAGTACCACCGAACTCTGCAACTCTACCCCTTGTGGGCTCTAACTATTCTTTCGATAAGCACCACAATACTTATCTAGGCATCTCTCCTAGATTACTCCTCTACTCAAATCCCCTAAAGGATTCCAACTGAATACTCTCACTCATCACATTCTCAAAAGCACATCACATATAACAGCAACTGCTAGGCTAAGGCATCTCAAATCAGGCCACTCTAGTCCTAAGATATGAAATACCTAGCCTATCTCTAGCATGCATAATATCTCATCAAATGTATCATAAATATCTCATAATAGAAAAGTAAGGGTATTTTGGTAAATCACCATTCGGGCTCTAGCTGATTGTACACACTTCTCTTTCTCGCTTCCTCTTTGAAGTCTTATTCACTTTTAGAAAATCATTTCTTTGAAAGCTTTTCTTACTTCCTCAGTTTGAGTCCAGATTTACCCGAAGGTGCATCCGAATCCCTCAAACCAAGGCTCTAATACCAACTTGTAACACTGAAATTTTCAAAAAAGAATTCATTTAAATCGCTTATCTTTTTAACACTTTTCATTTAAATTACAAATCATGACTCTTTTGTTCAATCAATTAACAAACCATGATCCTCTAAAACAAACGCTTCCTCGGGTGTGTACAATCGAGCCGGTGTCGTCCCGTGATCATGTGAAAACTTGAAACATATAACACAAAACTCTGTAAGCACAAACCTTAGTGAGTTCCCCAAAATACCACACATAACACATACTAACTACTCGAGGCTATAACTTTGTGGGCTCTTGGGCCCTAACTCTGTGGACTCTCTGGTCCTAGCTCTGTGAACCTTCTAGTTCTAACTCTGATATACTCTGATATACACACGGCATAAATCACATATAAATAATGCAGTGTAACACATCACATAAATAGCCTACAATAACTCTGTCACATAACTCTAATTACCACTCAAGGTAAAGTATAGTGAGAAGACTCACCTCAGATGTCTCAGCAAATCTCTAACTCGGTATGAATATGGTCTAGCCTCCGCCTAATCACATAAAGTAAATACTCTCATAAATATAACTCTCAGGACTAGACTCAACCCTCTCTTTGCACCCTACGAAGGGTAAAAGACCATTTTACTCCTCTCTAAACTCAAAGGCTCCACTATTGACCAGACCCTAAAAGTCGAGTGCACTTGGGCGACTCGGCGAGTCTACACGTGTCCACTATCCCTCTAGTCCTACATGACACGTTGAGTCTTTCCCCTGCTCGACGGGTCCCATCTGGCATGAGTCACGGGGCCACCCCGACTCGACTCGTCGAGTCCCATTATGAACTCAGCGAGTTCCACCATGAACTCCAGTCCTCTAATTCCTTCTGACTCAGTGAGTCATTCTCCCAACTCGGCAAACACTCAATGAGTGAACTATAGGGAACCCCAACCCGACTCGCCGAGTCTGCTCTTGGTACTCGGCGAGTTCATGCCATTCTCGAGTTTAAATGAGCTCCTAAGGTCAGATCCGTTCCCCTAACTCATAGATCTGGCCTCCTTAACCAATATAAACACATAAAGTTTAGATCTTGATGCCCATACAACGACCCAATGGCTCTATTTGTAGAAATGGCCTCATTATGCCACCCTAAGCTCATAATTCTTCATAACACCCATAAAGGTCAAGAACTTAAGGTCTCTGGACATCGTTGGATCCAGATTCGAAGCCTCAACACAAAAAGGGACCAATTTCTTCACAAATCTTACTCAAAAAGGGGCTAGAAACCCTAACTCTCCAAAACTTACACCAAAATTGAAAGGGGATCGAATATATATACCTCAAGATGAAGTCCCTAAGCTCTGAAATCCACATATTAGCACCCTCTTTAGTTTCCTCTTGCCTTGGTCACCTTCTTCTTGCAAAATCACCCACACAAGGATCAAAAATAGCTTCCTTTCTCTCTCAAAATGCTCACACACTTTGGGGTCTCTCTCAATCAACTGGTAGCCACAAATGAAGGCCATAAGGGCCTTTAAATAGGTCTCAAACTCTGGAAATTAGGGTTTCATTAAACAGCATGGACTCACCGAGTCCACTAGTCGACTCGCCGAGTCCGGTCATTAACCGGATAAGAATTCGCGACCCTACTCGGCGAGTCTAAGCACCAACTCACCGAGTCCCTCCACAAACTCCAAAATAAATGAAAAAATAATATACCTGGGAATCCGGATGTTACATTCCAGAAGGTAACTAGTTGTAACATTTGGTATAAAATAACATGATATAATGGGTTTTAACCCAACAAAATCATGAATACAAGTTTACGACCATTTTACAAGTATAATTACTTTTAGTAAAATAGCAAATCACGTATTTATGTTTTGCACCTTGTTACCGGTTTGAAAGTTTTGCATCAAGATATTTTCATGTTGAATTTTATGATGATACATAGGATAACAATTCTTTTTCACAATTATTTGATTCGTTTAACACGATATTTAAGATGCATGCAATTACCTAAAGGTTAAACACCATATTGACTTGTATCCCCCTCCCCCCCCTGCTTCCCTGAAAACATTAAAAATACGAAAAATAAGGCGGTATAAAGCTCACCTTGGTTCGGTTTGGTGGATGATTTGAAGTGATGAAGTGAGGTTTTCAAGCCTAAAACACTTGGATGGAGTTGATGATCTCCCTTGAGAGTAGTGTGTTATCCTAAGGGTTTTTAACACATAATGATATGTGTAAATCACATAAAACTAACAAGGAAGTGTAACAAAACACTAGATCCACAAGAAAAACATACCAAAACTCTAAGGATTGCTCGAAATATTTTTGATCTTGAAAGCTTTGAAGTTTGCACTTGAGGAGGGGAAATGAAATTTATTGGAAGTAGAAAGGTAAATGGGGAAGCTTTTGAGTGGTGATCTCATTTATTAAAAGGAAGTAGGAAATGGATTTGATGTTTGCTTTGGTGACTGGGAGGTAATTCATGGATATACATTGTGTATTGTTTTGCATGGGAAACTAGTGAGATTTCTTCTCACCAAAGTCAACTTATTCTGGTCTTATCCTCATCTAATACCATAGAATGAAGTTGTTTACGGTTTTGGTGCTCCCTAGAATTATGCTTTCAACCATAGTGCCTTCTAGAATGGTGTTTGCGCCCAAACGATGGTTCAATAAAGGTGTTTAGGGCCAATCTGTGGCCCATTAAGGGTGTTTACGACCAATATGTTTTTCATGCATTGAGATTTTGATCCTAAGTCTATTCCCATTTAGATTTCGGCAAAAGATTGGCCTAGTAAGGTGTTTACGGCCAAGGGGTGTCCTAGGATGTTGATTTCATTTTAGTAGTGATTTAGGGTGGGTGGGGTACTACGCTAAATATTATAAAACCATGTTCTAAGTTTATGATTTCTATTCCATTGTTTGACTAGTCTTGTTTTGTTAAATAAAAATTACTTTCATGAGGTTCTCACAAATATGATTTCCAAAGTGTATATACCCATATGCATTCCATTATGCCCTTTTGTTTTCACGGTTTTATTGTAATAGAGTTACAATATAGACCTTGCTTGATCCAAATCTTTCGAGTTGTTACACCTTGTTTCTAGATTTAAAGTTTTCTGCATGATTATCCATGGTTTGATGAGTTACAGTGTTGAGAATCCATAAAGTTAGTACCTTTATGGGTCCTTAGTGTCATTTAGTTGATATATGTGATGGGTATGAAGTTTGGATGATGTTTGAGCTCATGTTTGAGGTTTTGACCTCCTTTTCTTCATAAATGCCCTAATTTAATATCAAGTCTTGTATTAGACATGCAATACCTTGAAACATTGGTTTTTATGGTCTTTAGGGGTGTTAGGAAGCCTTCCGGAGAAGATGGATTAGTAACTTAATGGACTAAGAAGTTTATGCATCAAAATGTCACTCATATTGATCTCATGACATAAGACTATGCATGTCACATTGTAAGGATCAAGAGTCTCAATTCTTTTGTTCAGTAGTGGCTCATGACGTGAGCAATAGATGGACACATCGTGAAGGGCGGTTGACAGTTGACTTTCATTGACCGTTGACCATTGACTTTTTCACCAGTTTGACCTTGGGTCAAACTTGAAGGATTTGGGATGTTGATTAAGATTATTTCATATTTTGGTCCTAGTGGGCAAGTGGGAACAATCAGTGCATAAAGTGTGACAACCCAAAAATTTCCATTCTGTAAAACCATCCACTACGATTGAAGTCAAATCTGTTTCTCCTAACTTTCAAGTTTTTGGGATAAGTTTGAGTGTTTTAAATTTCCATTCTGTAAAACCATCCACTACGATTGAATAATCAGTGCCTAGAACTTTACCTTGATGTTTTTAGGACTCAAAAAAATCAAAATATCATCACCCACAGGTTATTACGGCCGCAAACACAAGCCAAAATGGTCCAAGGGCTGAAAACTCAAGTTAGGGGTGTTTCAATACCACAAACACTTCCTAAGGCTTAGACTTGAATTTAGGATGCTTCATTATGACCTTTAGGACCCTAAACAACCCTCATAAACATAAATGGCCATGATTTTATGGTTGTAAACTCATCAGGGCCTTGAACACCTCAAAAACTCCAAAGAAACTGGTCTTCCTCATCCTAGGGTAGAGCTAAGGTCCCTAAATCATCCCCTAGCCTTCAAACATGCACTTACACATGAGTAACCATGAGTTTACGGATGTAAAATCCCTTGGGCCGTAAACCCATGGAAGTAAACTCATGTGAGTGCCATTTTACCTTCCTTTGTTGAATCACATGTGATTCCAACACTTGGTCAAGGTCTTTCCTTGTCCTGGAAGGTGTTTCCTTTCATATAGTTGTTTATAAACACTATATTCATGTCAATATGTGTCCTTATATATCATTTAGGACTTATTGTGTCTCAGGACTTCATTCGTGAAACTTCTTATCCGTACGCGCATACCCATGTAAATCACCCACATCAGGTGAGTTCATACTCCGTAATGAATCTTTTAACTATTTTAACTGTTTTAAGGGGGGAATACAAGTTGAACACAATGATAATTGTGTAAATGTTTGTTGTTAAACATCTTTCAAAATGTTACTTATGTTATTTATAAGTTGTTAAAACACTTCAAAACTCTTTTAAATTTATGTTACTTTATAGTTATACAAAACTTTATTTTTAAAAGTATAAGCATAACTTAGTAGATAAATGAGTCTTTTCAGTAACAGTCCAGGTAGAACATTAGTAAACTATTATAGGTATAGTTTAGGAGAATGCTATTCAATACTTCTAGTAGAATGAAGCACACAAAGAATCAGTACCATAACAGAACAAACAGTGAAGAGAATCAAACAGTACCAGAACAGAACACAACAAATAGGTTAAGTTGCTATAGCATGAGAACACACAAACAGGATCTAATTATATCAATGAATCACTAACGCATTAGTGATAGTTATATTGGGTATACATGATCATATAACTTTAATGTGAATTACACGGCTTGCAAGAAATAGTTGGGGTCGCGTTTGGTTCCGTAAATCTCTTTACATTTAGAGCGTTTAGTAGGGGTTCTAGCTTTCACAATATAACCGTAATAAAACAAATATGTTTTTAGGTTATTAGTACATCCGCATGTCATTATAAACGACATCTGTGTACTTACTTTTCCCATTACTTTCATAAAGTGTCAGTACCACTTGAAAGTTGATCTATTTTCTAGTCAAGATAGTTATAAAATAGGGAGAATATACTTTTACTTTGACAAAGGAACAGTCGGGTTTAACACAGATCAGAAGATGCCTTGGTAGAAGGCTACGATTAAAGGTTAGGATCATAATGCTAGCTTTATGATTCCTTAATGTATACACTATAGGATACATATATACTAGTAGATTCTGACGGCTAATAGGATGTGTGCTCTTCGCTTCATTACCTGTTCCCGTTGGATGTGGGCTTGGAATGAGTTCACTCAATCTATTATCTACCTGCATCTATCTATATATATATATATATATATATATATATATATATATATATATATATATATATATATATATATATATATATATATGCTTAGTATCCATTAAGTCATCATAAGGGTACCTGGTATGGATCAGGTTATAGGACACAGAGTCAATGCACAACTTTTCTAGTACAAAACTTACTTTTCAAAGTCAGTACTTTTGGTATACAAAACTAGAGATTTCCCAGATAAGGGCTTAATCCATTTTATTAAGCTAGTACAGTTTTAGAGACTTTAGGTGAGTATCTCTATAACAACTTAGTTTATACACCATGTTTATATATAAAACTAATACCCAATAGATAGTCAAATGTGTGTTTTCCGCCTTACTTCCTGTTCCCGTTGGATTGTAGGCGTAGGGTAGATTCACTCAATTAACTTTGTACCCGGTATCAGATTATATATAACAGTATAAACAAATCTATTATAAAAATAGTCACGGTAGTCATTATTTTACTATAAAAAATGTAGGTTTTCTTAAAAAACTTTTCATTAGATATAAAGGAACCATTACAAATAACTCCATGAGTAACAAGTGAATACACGAGGGTTATATATGATAACAATCTAACAACCAATGGAATGTGTGTTATCCGCCTTACTTTCTGTTCCCCGTTGGGTTGTGAGCTTGGGGAAGATGCGCACATTCGATTTTTTGTTTACTCTGAGTATATATAATTTGTATCCACTTAGTACCCATAGAAAGGCTTGTAGTGTCATTTTACTTCACTTTCATTCAAGTAGGAAATATATGATTTTCTAGAGGAACAGACGAACTTTTCTAAACAGAACTTACAGCTTACATCACTTTTACATATACATTTTCCACAAAGCTTTACAGCTTACTCACATCACTAAAATCTTATGAACTCACCAGCTTAATTGTTGATCAACTCTTTCAAATAACTTGTATTCTCAGGAGACTATTAGACAGGAGCTCGTGCTGGGGATTCAAAAGATGGAGCATTATAGCTTCAAGTCTTGTTTTGTTATTTGTGTATGAATTCTATGTTTTGTGAACACACACATTATAAACACTTTCTTTCTAAATGAAATGGTTGTTCATTACTTGCTTACCATATACATATCTCGTGATACTAAACATGATATCCCCCACTCCTGAACGTTTCCGTCGTTCCGGTTTTGGGGTGTGTCATAAAGGGAAGCACATCGCAATGTTTATTGGTTGTTTGTTTCGGGTGAGTTTTCCTCATTGTACTCATGAGTCGAAGGCACCAATGTTGGCCCAATAGTTTTTGGTTATCAATTATTAGAGGGATGATCCATAGACTATATATAGTCAAGTAGGATAGACTAAGGACTCTTAATCTAGGCATTCCTGCATGTTCCTTGTTTAGTTGTGGCTCTAGAGGAGAATCACCTATCTGGGTGTCTTTCTCAGCTTTAGGTACGTATGGTTACACATTTCTTAGAGAACTGGTTATGTATCCTTGTGTATGGGGTGTTGTTATACTATAATGATATGGTAGATTAATATATATATATATATATATATATATATATATATATATATGTGTGTGTGTGTGTGTGTGTTTTAGTGTGATAAGATGCAACAGTAGTGGTATGTTGGTTACAGTACAAGTAGGATGGTTATCGTCCATCGAAGTTCCCTAAGGCAATATGTAGTTAAGTAGGATAGCCTGAGAAATCTTGATCTAGACTTTCTTGCATATTCCTTATTTGGTTGTGGCTCTAGAGTAGGATCAACTATTCGGGGTGCTATCTCAGCTCTGGTTACTTATGGTTATGCATTTCATGAAGGTTAGCTGGTAGCGAGTGGTGTGATGCGAGCAGTCTAGTAGTCGATAGTGCATTGTATAATTGATAATTGCATGTATTATGTGCCTACATGATCCTTGATTGTTTATATGTCGACATATGGTGTCAGATGAAGTTGAGGCGGTCCTACTATGTGTTTTGGCCAAGATACCATGTGTAGGTTGACTATAATCCATAGGCATAGAGGCTCAATAAGAGCGATTGGGTCGAGGCGGTAAGCCAACAAACTCGGGGCATTCTAGTTAGGAGACGGTAGGTTAGGGGTATTCTAGTCCGATGACTGAGGACCCGATATATGCGTGCATGTTTGTGTGTGGTTATTTTGGGGGACCTCACTAAGCTTTTTGCTTACCTAGTTCTTTGTGTTTTTAGGATCTATAGGTTATCATGGGAAGGCGAAGGCGTGACTGTACATATTCATCAATTGCAATAACGATTTTGCATTATGATAGCGGTGACGATCATTAACGATGGTGATGGATCTTTGTCGCTTGTTGGGCTTGTAGTTCTAGAAGAAAAAAATCATATACCTAGTTGTGATAATCGTGGATCTAAAGCATAAAATATAGATCTATAATTGGTTGGAGCATATGCATATGATGGAAGTGGTTGGTCGGTGGTAGGAGGTGGTGAGAATGGTGGTGCAGCGACGACATGGTGGTGGTGCAATGGTGGTTGGTGGTAGATGGTGGTAAGGTTGTATTCTTCATGTTTGGTAAGAGAGTCTGAGAGAGTTTGAGGGTCTTAGTGTTTGATATTGATACACAATAATGAGTTTTAAGTTTAATTTCTCAAAATTACCATCAAGCCCTTATTGCTTTTGTCTATTTATTAAAACATAAAAACAATCAATTAATAAATATCAACTAAAATACTCTTATAATAAGCTAAAAAAATGGTTTTTACAATTCATAACCTTTAATGATTCTCATTTGATCTTTTACCTACACACACATACACACACACACACACACACACACACACATATATATATATATATATATATATATATATATATATATATATAGAGAGAGAGAGAGAGAGGGTTGAATTGAGAAAAAAAAAGTTGAAAATGGTGGAATCATTTCTCAGCCAATCATTTATTTTTGTCGTAAAAGCTTGTAACGTACCGATAGAAATGGGAAAGAAATGCACATATGTTTTCCAACAAAACATGTTTCTTTAAATTATGCTAAACATTACCTTAATATATACAAAAACATAGTTTTTTCGTTTTTTTTTTTTAATTTTTAAGAAGCTATTTTAATCGAAAAACGATTTTAAATATATCAAAATTCATGATTTTTTATTCTCTACAAATAGACATCCATATTGATATAGTTTTAAGATAAAATAAAAAATTTATTTTTTTTATATTTTCAGCTATCGTTATTCATAAGTGAATAAAAATGAATTTGGTTTTTACTACAGTACATTCGTTATTCACTTATGAATAAAAACTATGATTAATTTTTTTTAATATTTGTAAAATAGTTAACTTGTTTGCACTCCAACTGTTTGATTAAATGGATAAACTAAATTACCACGTTATATTCACATATGAATATGTTTTCTCACCTGAATCAGTATATTATTATTAAAAACACAAAACAAATATGCAAGTTTGTATGTTATTCATATGTGAATAACATATACAAATTATATATATATTTGTCAAAATATCTTCAATATTCATAAGTGAATATACCTAGTAATATTTATATGTTAATATACTGTGTAATATTCATAAGTGAATATATCATCTAATATTCACAAGTGAATATACTCTGTAATATTCACATGTGATATACCATATAATACTATGTAATATTCATGTATGAAATATAATTTAATACCTATAAGTGAATATATCATCTAATATTCACAAGTGAATATACTATGTTAATATTCACAAGTGAATTTATCGTCCAATATTAAAATCTGAATATACTGTTTATTATATGCTATATTTATATATGAATGGTACTTAAATTGTAAAAAAACAAACAAAAAAAAAAAAAAAAAAAAAAAAAAAGTCATACTTTTTATTCATAAGTGAATAACGAATGCACTATAATAAAATCTGATGCATTGTTATTCTTTTATGAATAACGATAGCTGAAAATATAAAAAAATAAATTTTTTATTTTATCTTAAAACTATATCAATATGGATGTTTATTTGTAGAGAATAAAAAATCATGATTTTTGGTATATTTAAAATCATTGTTTGATAAAAATAGCTTATAAAATTAAAAAAAAAAAAACGAAAAAAACTATGATTTTGTATATATTAAGGTAATGATTAACATAGTTTAAGGAAATATGTTATGTTGGAAAACAAATGTGCATTCGTTTCTCATTTCCGCCGATACGTTGAAGCCTTTTGTGGCAAAAATAAATGATTGGCTGAGAATGATTCCCTCATTCTTAACTTTTTTTTTCTCAATTGAACCATCCCTTAATAGTGAATATTCCCTTATGGGTATATAAGCTTAGGTACCCTAACTCACAATATTATGTCATTTTCTATCATATATTTGGATTGTACTTATCCAATGTTCTTATAATTCAACCTTTAACTTGATTTACCTCCAAAATTTTTATAAATTTCAGATTTATCTTCCTCTTACTTAATTTTCATTTTCAACTATAATGTATAGCCTAATAGGTGTTCGGCAAAAATATGTGACGTAATAGTACGATCATAGTGAAATTTCGAAACTCTTAAAAATAAATCAAGTTAGAGGTTGAAGTTTTAGAATATTATAATGAATATATAAAACAAAACAACGTATTAAGGTGAGTTACGGTACCTAAACTTATATACCCTTATGAGTATATTCACTTTTCCCATATATATATATATATATATATATATATATATATATATATATATATATATATATATATATATGGGTAAAGTGAATATACCTAACAACCTTATGTAAGCTTAGGTACCTAACTCCATAATAGTACATCGGTTTGTATCATATTTACATTGTAATTGTCTAAGATTCTTAAACTTCAACCCTATAACTTGATTACTTTCAAAATCTTTGGATTTTGAACAATATCTTCTTTTACATTACATCTTTCTATCGAATACCACCTAATGGGCTTCATATCCTACCGCTACAAATGAAAGGATGTAGGAGAAATACAATGATGAAGTTCCAAATTTTTTTGAAGTAAATCAAGTTTAGGGATGAACTTTAAGAACCTTGGATGATTGCAATGAAAATTTAATGCAAAATGACGTAGTTTGATGAGGTTAGGTACCTAAGCTTATATAAGGTTGTTAGGTATATTAACTTTACCCTATATATATATATATATATATATATATATATATATATATATATATATATATATATATATATATATATATATATATATATATATTGAGACTCGAAAATCAGGAATGCGAGGACAAATCATATCCATTTATTTCATTAAACTTGTGTCTGAGATTAAAGTCAAAATATTGACTTATTTGGGTATTTAAGCGGTGGCGTTTTTGTAGTTAAGATGAACTTTTTAAGTTTTTGTTGGAAGGGAAAAGGATATTAAGCGCAAACATGGATCTGCGACTCAAGTCACGCACATATCTCCCACTCCATTGACGGTATTGGACCGGTGTGATTTCATTTGTGTTTGACCCAATTCTGTAGACTTATTTATGCGGGCAACGCTCACTCGCATTTTTGTGACCTGGCGCCGAAAAATGCCATGACCATGGCCCAAACACCGCCTCGGCCTCCCATTTGTACGTGTTATGTTGTTTCCCTTGGTGATGGTAATGAAAGGCAATAGCCATTTTGAGAGTATCGGTCTTCTTTCTTTGGCCGATCATGACGGCATGTTCATGGACAAACAGCACCCCCATAATGGTGTTGGGAGCATCTTCTTTTGATGTAGCATCATTACCATGATTCGTCCATACCGAACAACCTAATACACTTTCGATAGTAACTATTTCTTTTTGATTAAAACTTTGAGAGTTAATGCCACAAGATATTTAGCCCCTCTTGTTTTTATATTTTAATATTATACTCATTAGTTTTAATGGTTTGTTTGTTTATTTTCTTATCTTCGAAATTAAATATGTTAAAACATTTTCCTTATTTGGTTTTGGTTTTTGTTTTTTCTTTTCATATATATTTTTAATTATTGCTTCTTCTATTCTTTAATTTTTTCAATACTAGGCGATTTCGTAATTAAAAACGTTAGATCGAAATATCTATCGATATTGTATAATCGTTTTAATAGTATCGTGCATCATAATACTACTTTTTAAGAAAAAATAGTATAAAAAGCTTGGATCATAATCATATTTTGAAGCAAACTGTATGTGTAAAAATTTATTTGTTTAGAAAATGATAGAATCAAAATTAATTACGATTCAAAATGTCTTCGATTATTAAATTATTACAATTCAAAAACATTATGATACTTAATTGTATAACTTTTTTACTAAAAATTATGTGATTAAAATAATCGTTATGATCTAAAATGTAATTATGAACCAAAGTTTATGTGAGAACACTTTATATTTTTTACCTTATTTGGTTTTTAGAAATAAGTTGATTAAAAAATTATCTATTTTAAATTTTAATCAACAATTAGGATATAATTAGGGAAAAATCCTCGTTTTGCGGGTATCATTTTCCTCAATTGCCATTTTTTAAATTGAAGGTAGACCATATTGCCATTTATTCTTATTATTACTCGAAAACTTCAAAATACCATACCAAACGCCATAAACATTCAAATGAACATTGTTTCACTTATCTAGAAAAAAAATATAATGTCATCCAAAATTATAATTTTATCATGTCTTTAAACCATTAAACTTTAGGAAAAGGCCGAAATACCTCTTAAAAATGTTATTAGACAAATATAAATATGTGAATATCAAAGTTGAAACAAACTTTAGCATATCAACATTTAATTCTTTAACATATGGTCTGAATTGGGTAGCCGTTTACCGAAAGCAATAAATTGCTTTCGTGTATGCTTTCTTTACTTTGAGGTGGGAAACACTTTGACAGTTTATCATGCTTCTTCTTACGATGGTGTTAGTCCCCTACAACCTCCTAAGAAAATAATTGAAACTGATTTAAAATAATGGGGAGCAATTATTGATTGTTATATATAAGATAAAAACACCCAACATATGACTTGTACATAAAATCGTTCCTTAGAACCTTAAAATAAGGGCCAAGGGCCAAGTTGGAGCTCCAAATTAATGTCAAATGGTCTAAACATCTTTTCTTTAGTGATTGTTATATTAGAGCAGTTTTTTTTTAACTATTACATCTTTAAGGTAATATTCATCAAAATTCATATAAGTAATCAATCTTTATTATGAGAAAACTAAATTGATTATAACCATCCTATAAAGAAACAATTTGGAGCTTTGGTAAGGGCTTGTCATATGTTGCCTTATGAAATAAAATCATGGTGTTTACGTTCTCCTTTTGATTTCCTTTGCTCCACATCTATAAGAGAAAATATTAACAATCTTTGACATAGTTTTATTTCTCTCAACAAACAATCAAAGGGAATACAACATACATACCAAGTAATAAAAACTTCAAGTTTGAATTACTACATAGCATCTTATGTCATCAACAAAATTTATGTCAATTTGGATTCCGAAAACTTAGAATTAAAGATCGATAACCAAACAATGGATAATTACGTTAATTCCTACATTATATCCCTTACATAACCAAGGACAAATTAAGGTAGATAAGTTATCGTCCAGGTCATCATTGAGACTTAGGAATTATAAAGCTTAAGAGTAAAACAACATTAAGGTAGATAAGTTATCGTCTAGTAAATTTTTTTCAAATGTAAGTTTATACAGTGTTAAAGTCACTGTTTTATCACTGCAAGTGTAAGAAGCAAAAAATGCATAAAGATCATTCCTAAAAATTTATAATACATGAATCTTGTAAAAGTTAATTAGAATGATAAAGCATTTCTCAAATGTTAAAAATAGGGAGCAAGCCCATTTTAACTGTCATAGTTCTAAAACACAAGGACCACACCCAAAATATTATTAATTGCAATGATTTATTATTAGTTACAGTGATTCATTTTTTGATGTAGTTAAAGATGCATTGGTATGTTTCAGGTACAAATCATATTTCATGTTTATATGCTTTAAAAATAACTTTTTTCAGAATAATGAAATATGAAACATAAAATTAATTATTAGGAACATGAAAAAACCTAGAAAGCTTCATTCAAGAGACATACTAGTTACTACCTTTTACTTTCTCCATCCATTCAATAGCCCTCCTGTAGAACAATTTGGAAACATAAATAGATCTGTTAAAACAATAAAAAAATCTTTTCTTTTTCTTTCGATATTTCCCGAGTGTGTAGACGGAAAGGATTTGGTGCAATGAGTCATCACTAATCCTATTCTATGTATTCACCTCCATCCGAGCAATTTATAAATTACCCATAAGAGATAAAAAGATTATATGATCTCATACTAACATGTAGTTCACAAAGTGTTAGATTATCTATTTTTTCCATTCTATTTCCCCTTCATTTAAAATCAAGACTATGCAACTCTACAAATGAACCATCTTGACATAGGAAAAAGATGGAAATAAGATTGGCAAAAACTAAATAAAAACAAAAATATTTACATCATTAACAAAAATGTGTGAATAAGAAGCTTATGTAATCGATGATGGAGTAGAACTAAGCTTACCGATTCTTTGAAGCATTTCATCAAGCACTTGATGTGCATCTTCAAATCTGCCCATTATGAACAACAAAAACAATCTAATAAGCCCAAAATTAGTTTCTATTAAGGATGGCAAAAAAACCCGAACCCGACGGGGAAACCCGAAACCCGATCATTTCGGGTCAGGTAACGGGTCGTTATCGGGTTTTTTATCGGGTTCGGGGCAGGGAGTGGGTTATCCTCGCCCCGACCCGCCCCGCCCCGATTATATATATATATATATATATATATATATATATATATATATATATATATATATATATATATATATATATATATATAATATGTTCAAAAAAATTTGCTGTTAATTGTACACGTTCAAATATAAAATACTTATCGTGGACAATTTTTTTAGTTATTAACAATCTGGTGTTAATGATCATTTTTATGTGTTTTGACGTAGTAAACAAAACTTAAATCAAATAATTTTTTATATAACGTCCAGTTTATTTTATTAAAGTGATGCATCATGTTTTTAATTTAAAAGAGTTGCTAGAACATGTATATTTTATAAGACATTGGGGTACCCTAAAAGAGAATAAAGATTTCGTTATCAGTTCTTGTAAACCCGATAAGATACCCAAAACCCGACAGGGAAACCCGAAACCCAATGGGGAACCCCGATAAGATACCCGAAAGTTATCGGGGCGGGTTTAGGAATCCATGCCCCGCCCCGAACCCGCCCCATTGCCATTCCTAGTTTCTATTTTCACTAAGAATAAGGTTTGTGAAGCTTGCTGACAGATGAAGAAATTCAAAATACCTAAAACCCGAAAACAACAAAAGCTATCTTTGAACTTAGCTCAAGTAAACAAAAAGTTTTTATCAAACCCAGAATAATAACATCAAGAAGCTAAAACACAAAAACCCCAATTCAAGAACTTCTTCAAAATGGTGACTTTAAAGTGCCTTTGATGTGGGAAGATGGAAACCACAGTTAATCCGAGATGTGAAAGAAAGCCTTCAAATCAAACAGCAATTGATAAAAAATGATTCAGAAGATGGTGGAAAAGTGAAGAAGAAATAATTTGACATAACTAAAGAGAATGGATTCAATCAGTAACTTTCAATCCTTTTGCTGGCGTCCATCTCCAATACCTCTTCTCTTTGGGTCAGTTGACCTAACTTGAGTAAAATAACCCGATGAACAAAATTTGGCATAGAAGCCACAGTAAGCAGCCGTCTAACACCGAAGAAGCATCATTGTTAAAGTAGCCAAGAAACGGAGACCTTGCACATCGAGAGACTGTAACGTCCGGTGGAGATCGACCGCTCTCGGTGCAGAAAGGGGTAAAGTGAACATGGTGGTACAGATCAGACAATGGTCAGCGTTTTGACTGGCATTCCTCCACCCCATCATTCTCGTCCCCTACCCATGCGCCATACATATCCGTCATATCCTACGCATGGACACCGAATTCATATTACTACTGACTAAATAGAAACAGAAGTGAAGGAAATAAGTAGATGAAGAATGGTGTTAAGCTCAACAATGTAATTAGGGCTTATATAAGACTTTCACAGGGCAACCCTGATGAAATAGTAGAAGTTCATAAAATTATTCATGAGTCGTACATCAGGATAACACCTATATATACCAGGTGAGAGAGACCAACCAAAGGACTCATAACAGAAAAGAAACTGAAGCCCAAGAGTTTAGCTTATGATGCAAAAATAAAAACGGAAAAAAAATAAAGCAAAGGATTCAAAAAGACCCGTAACAATACCCTCCACTTCCAAACAATCCTTGACCTCAAGGATTATAGTTGGCCCATACATCAAATTCTGGGAATCATCTATGTAGATCATTGTAATCCTCCCAAGTGCTATCTTCAATCTCTGTGTTAGTCCATTGGACTAGAACTTCCGAGCTAATCTTATTCTTTTTCTTCACCATTCTTTTATCCAAAATCTTTAAGGGCAGAAGCATAAATTCCCCCTTATCAGACACAGGGGGTAAGCCACTTACAAAGTTGTGATCTCCCAGTTTCTTCTTCAATAGGGACACATGAAGTACATTATGGATCTTTGAGGAAGAGGGTAATTCCAATCTATAGCCTATAGGCGATTTTTCCCACCCTTTCTATCACCCTAAATGGTCCATAATATTTTGCTGCCAATTTATGGAACACCCTTTTGTTTACAGATTGTTGTCGATAGGGCTGTAATTTCAAATAAACCCAATCCCCCAAAGCAAGGAGCCTCTCACTTCGGTGTTTATCTGCATGCAATTTCATTCGTTGTTGAGCTTTCGTCAAATTTTCCTTGAGTAGCCGAATGGTGGCCTCTCTAGATTTTAGTGCGGCATCTACAGACTGATTAGCTGAGTCCTTAGGGTGGTAATGAATGTAGTTGGGGGTGACTGACCAAAAAGAGCTTCATACGGCCACATACCCAGGCTGGAGTGATGAGACGTGTTATACCAAAACTGAGCTAAAGGGAGCCACTTATCCCACGATGTGGGAGTATCTAAGGTAAAACACCTCAAATATGTCTCTAAGCATCTATTGACGACCTCCGTTTGACAATCAGACTCTAATGGTATGCAGTAGAGTAGGCTAAGGTCGCCTGATGTGCTTTAAATAATTCCTTCCAAAAGTTACTTAAGAAGATTGGATCTCTATCAGATATCACCTTCGCCGGCATACCATATAATTTTGACACTTGTTCCATAAATACTTGAGCTACCATCGCGGCAGTATATGGGTGCTTCAAGTCCATAAAATGACTGAATTTGCTTAGTTTATCCACAACTACAAGTATTGTAGTGTTGCCCAAAGACTTGGGCAAACCTTCAATGAAGTCTAGAGAATGACCTCTCAAAATCTGTTGGGTATCTCAATTGGTTGAAGCAGCCCTGGATATGCCGACGTGTCATATTTGCATTGTTGGCAAACGTGACATTCCCTTACAAAAGATCTTACATCAGCTTGCATTCCCTTCCAATAGACTACATTTGAAAGCCTTTGTGTTGTTGCGTGGACTCCAGAATGACCCCCAGACGCGCGTGAATGAAAGAATGTAATGAGGTCCTGTTTAAGTATCTTATCATCCCCCACAACCAACCTTCCTTGCTTCATGAGTGACCCATTAACCATGGAGTACTTGCTCCCTAAAGTCGAACCATCTTTGAGTGCATCAATTATTCCTTGTAGTTTTCCATTTGTATAGACACTTTCTCGAATTTTATCTTGCCATCCCGAGAAAATGCTTGATATGGCCATACAAGTGGTTGGCGGTAAAGGAGTCGATCTTCTTGAAAAAGCATCTGCTACCACGTTTTCCTTTCCCTTTTGGTATTGCACAGAGTACTGTAGGCCCATGAGGTTGCTTAACCATTTCTGCAAGGTAGGATTGCACTCCTTTTGCTCAAGTATATGCTTCAACACTTGGTGATCCGTCTTAATAACAAAGGGCTTGCCTAACAAATATCCCTTCCACCTTTGGATGGCAGTTACTATAGCTAGTAATTCCCTTTCATATGTAGCCAACATTAAATGTTTAGGGCCCAAGGACTTGCTGAAAAAGGCAATAGGGTGATTATTTTGAATTAACACCGCTCCTATACCCACACCTGAAGCATCTGTCTCGATGATAAATAGTTTGTCAAAGTTAGGTAAGGCCAACACTGGAGTAGAAGTCATAGCTTGCTTTAATTCATGAAAAGCTTCATCAGCATCTTGACCCCCAAATAAAACACCCTTTTTTGAGCAAATTCGTTAGAGGTTTTGCTATCTTTCCGTAATTCCTTACGAACCGCCTATACTATCCAGTAAGACCCAAAAATCCTCTCAACTCTTTAATATTTTTTGGTTTTGGCCAAGTCCCCATATCTTCAATCTTTTTTGGGTCCGCTTTAACTCCATCAGCACTAATCACGTGGCCTAAATAGTCCACTTGTCGGCTGGCAAACGAGCATTTCGAAAATTTGGCGAATAAGGATTGTTGTCTCAGAATGTCAAGCACCATACCCAAATGTTGTAAGTGTTCCTCCCAACTTTGACTGTAAACGAGGATGTCGTAAAAAAAACTAAGACAAACTTCCTTAAATATGGTTTGAAGATTGAATTCATTAAATGTTGAAATGTTGTCAGGGCATTTGAGAGGCCAAAAGGCATAACAACAAACTCATATAACCCCTCATGAGTCCGAAAGCAGTTTTTTTAATATCTGTTTCCCTCATCCTTATTTGATGGTAGCCGCTCCGCAAGTCTAGCTTCGAAAAATAGCAAGCTCCATGCAATTCATCAATAAGCTCTTCAACAATAGGTATAGGGAATTGATTCTTTACTGTGAGATGGTTGAGCTTTCTATAATCCACACAGAACCTCTAATTGCCATCCTTCTTTTTTACCAGAACCACCGGCGAAGCCAAATCGCTACGACTTGGTCTGATCACACCAGAATTTAACATCTCTTGTACCAACTCTTCAATTATAGTTTTTTGTAGGGCCCCATATCTATATTCTTTTAAATTAACTGGATTGCTTCCCTCCTTTAATGTGATACCATGATCTAGTTGCCTGGTGGGTGGCAAGGACTTCGGGTTTGCAAACACATCTTCAAAAGCAGTCAACAACGATTCCATCTCATGTCTCATAGGTTCAGTTTCGTCAGCAACTTCTAGCTTGATGGACCATAATTGAGATGGTCCCTCAATGGACTCGAAAAGGTATTCTTGATCTTGATCCCACTCCCCCTGAAGCGTCTTACCGGTAGAATTCCCGAAACAGCCTTTCTGTGCCCCTTCCAACCAAATAGTTCGGTTCTCACTTTGAAATTCCATAAATAACTCCTTGAAGTTACATGTTATATCCCCAAGCGTTGCTAACCATTCAACTCCTAATACAACCCCGAATCCTCCAATTGGCATGGCTAGGAAATACCCCTTGAATGACACTTCATGGGTACACCAGTATACTACTTTACAGACATAATGAATAGACAATTTAAACCCATCGGCTACCGACACATTACGGGGTTTAGTGGGTGTAATCTTGAGGCCGAGCCTTTTAGCCCACACCAAGTCTATGAAATTGTTGGTACTACCACTGTCAATAAGCATCAATAGAGATTGTTTCTTCACCATACCCCACACTTGAAGAGTCTGGGGACCCAAAGAACCCAGTAAAGCGTGAATGGAAATTGTAGTTTCCCCTGTCACACCTTCGTTTATTTCGGTATCAGCCAAATCATGGAGCCCTTCTTCGTCAATAAAATTCTCTTGCTCTTCCGGACAAATAAGCATAAAGAGCCTACTGTTGCACTTATGCCCTGGTATGTATCTTTCGTTGCAGTAAAAAAATTGATTATTCTTCCTCCGTTCTTCAAGTTCCTTTTTAGATAGTTGTCTCATCGGTGATCCCTTATAATGGGTGTTAGAATGGAAGTTGTGCGTATTTTTAGGAACAGACCTAGGTATGGTTGAGTTCTGGTTATTAATTATTCATGGATTATAGGGTGAGGGTCGTGAATTGTTGTGCAGTGGGACAGGGGGGACAGATGGTAGGAACTTAGGTGCAGGAAGTAAAGTGGGTGCTAGAGATGAAGAAACATTTTCGTTTCTGGTGCCGAGGTTAGAACTTTGTTGAGTGAGATTGGTATACTCGGGAGGTATTGGAGGGTCTAATCCCCATAATGAATACAAGGCGCCTTCCTATAGTCTGGCTAATTTCATTGCCTGACTTAAGGATTTAGGATCCAATAACTGGACTGTATGCATAATCTCATTTGAGAGTCCTCCGATGTACAAATCTAGTAGCATATATGTTGGAACATGGACTTGATTACGAAGGGCATTAAAATGGAAATTGTAATCGCTTACAGTCGAAGATTGTTATAGATTCCCGAGTTCAATCAAAGGTTTAGATACCACTCATTCAACAAATTGTTCCCTAAGCTCATGTAAATATGTCTTCCAGGGCACTTGATTGCCTTCCGACCCCTTCATAAATCCCTGGTGCCATTGGAGTGCCCGACCCTTCAAATGAATTGCTACCAAACGAATTTTCATGACCTCTGGAGTATTGTCCAATTCAAAAAACTGGTTGCACTTATAGTGCCAATCTTTGAAGCCCTCACCATCAAACGATGGGAATTCTAATTTAGTCATCCTATTCACCAATTGGTACCCCTTTGTGCCATGACTTGTAAATGTTCCCTCTGCCCCTTCATCAGCAGAGTATGCCCCAGACCCCTCTCCATCCAAGAAGTCAGATGGGTTTCCACCTGCTCCTTTCACTCCCCGTTTCCCTTACGCTAAGGCCAGAGCGTTAACTGTGGTTGTCAATTCAGCCAGACTTGCCTGAATCACCTGCAATGTTGCTTCTTGACTCTCAATCTTACGACTAACCTCTTCATACTTCTCCATTATTTGTGCGTTCGTGACCCTCACCATACACCACAAGCATAGGATGGCAGCTCTGATACCACTGTTAAGCTCAACAATGGAATTAGGGCTTATATAAGACTTTCACAGGGCAACCCTAATGAAATAGTAGAAGTTCATAAAATTATTCATGAGTCGTAAATCAGGATAACACCTATATATACCAGGTGAGAGAGACCAACCAAAGGACTCATAACAGAAAAGAAACTGAAGCCCAAGAGTTTAGCTTATGATGCAAAAATAAAAACGGAAACAAAATAAAGCAAAGGACTCAAAAAGACCTGTAACAAATGGAACTAACAATTACATGAAAAATTAAGTTGTCGAGATTTTTAGCTGTCGAGGGCATCTGAGGGTAGGGTTAGCTTTGGAGCGAAGGACTGGTGGAAATTTCTAACGGCTGATTTTATTTCTACAGAGATTACTGCATTGCATTGGGAGGGGTTCACCTCCATGTTCCGAGATGAGTATGTTCCCCCAGTGGAGAGGGAACGGTTGGCGAAGGAATTCTTGTCCCTCAAGCAGGGGGCAGAGTCTGTGACTGTGATTACACAAATGTTTCATGAGAGGGTGATGTTTTGCCCTGAGCACGTATCTATCGAGCTAGCACGTATGAGCCGATATCTGAGCATACTGAGGAGAGACATTCGTGAGTTCGTGGCGAACTCAACATACCGGAAAGTTGCCGAGCTCCAGGAAAACGCCCGGAAGAGGGAGATTTAGCTAGAGACTTAGGTCAGGGAGGAGGCCGAGTCTCAGAGGACGGACAGGCGACCAGTGCAGTCACAACCGGTAGCCAAGTGAGCAAAGCCCGCTGATTTGAGATTTAGGGGACAGAAGGTCCATACTTGTGGGAAGTGCGACAAGAGGCATGAGGGAGTATGTAGAGCAAGGGTGTGCTAAAAGTGTGGCAAGGAGGGGCATTTTGTGAGGGATTGCCTCAAGGGGTTTGCAGTTTCCTTCCACTACAACCAGACTGGCGATCGGAAGGTCCAGTGCCCACAGCTACTTCATGGATCAACATAGGGATCTGCACCTGTTGCTAGAGCTATCAAGGTCCAGCCAGCGAAGACCGAGGCACTGAAGGCTCGTGAGAGAGCCTTTCAATTTACAGCGGAGGAGGTCCGCGCAACGCCCAATGTCATGGTTGGTATGTATTCTTTTATTTACTATTACTGAGTTTGAGATAGTGCGCTTATATGGAGGTATGCATAGGTACTTTTCTTGTGAATTTTGTACTTGCTTTGGTGTTATTTGACTTAGGTGAGAGTCGATCTTTCATGTCATTAGCGTTTAGCCATCACATCAGTATCTGATGGGAGGCGTTGAGTCGCCCTCTATGAGTTTCTATAGCTAACGAGCGAGTGGTTTTTGCTACTGATGTGATTCGAGGACGTGTACTCGAGATTTTCAACGTTGAGTTTCCGATAGATTTGGTACCAATTGAAACGGGGGATATCTGTGTCATCGTGGGCATGGACTGATTGAGCCGATTTGGAGTTGTTATCGACTGTGAGTGTCAATTGGTGACCATACGAGACCCTAGTGGGGGAGTACTTAAGGTGTATGGCGAGGGTACCCGATCTGGGTCAGCATTTTGCTCAGCTGCCAGGGCAAGACAAAATCTCCAACATGGATGTAAAGGGTTTGTAGCCTATGTGATGGATACACGAGTTTCCACAGAGAGGCCGAGTTCTGTCGATGAGGTTCCGATAGTGCTTGAGTTCCCAGATGTTTTCCCGAGGAGTTGTCGGGTGTGCCTCCAGAGTGGCAGGTGGAGTTCCATATTGATTTGGTTTCGGGAGCGGCACCTATTACCAAGGCGCCCTATCGCCTTGCGCCACCAGAGATGCAAGAGTTATCCTCACAGCTTGAGGAGCTGTTGGGGAAGGAATTCATCTGACGGGGTAGCTCGCCGTCGGGAGCGCCGATCCTTTTTGTCAAGAAAAAGGAGGGTTCACACCGGATGTGCATTGATTACCAGGAGTTGAACAAGTTGAATGTCAAGAACCGTTATCCACTACCGAGGATCAACGATTTGTTCGATCAGTTGCAGGGTGCATTTTGGTTCTCCAAGATAGACTTGAGGTCTGGATATCATTAGATGAGGGTGTGTGATGAGGATATCCCGAAGACGGCATTTAGGACTCGTTATAGGCATTACGAGTTCGTAGTGATGCCTTTTGGGCTCACCAATGCACCAGCAGTGTTCATGGATCTCATGAACCGAGTATGCAGACCGATGTTGGATCGATCAGTGATTGTGTTCATCGATGACATTCTAGTGTATTCGAGATCCAGAGAGCAGCATGATGAGCATTTGAGAGAGATCCTTGGAGTATTGAGATCGAAGAGGCTTTATGCCAAATTCTCCAAGTGTGATTTCTGGTTACGAGATGTCCAGTTCCTGGGGTACCTCGTTAATCAGAATGGGATATTGGTCGGTCCAGCCAAGATTGAGGTTGTTATGAGTTGGGAGGTGCCGAGATCCCCCACCGAGATCAGGAGTTTTCTGTGGTTGGCCGACTACTATCGAAGATTTATCATAGATTTATCCAAGATTGCCATTCCCCTCACCAGATGGACCTGGAAGGGCGTTTCTTTTACTTGGGGTCCCGAGCAGCAGACCTTGTTTGAGACTCTTCTCCAGAGATTATGTGAAGCACCAGTGTTAGCCCTTCTGGAGGGAATGGAGGATTTTGTGGTGTACTGTGACGCGTCTATATCTGGGTTAGGTGTGGTGCTTATGTAGAGAGGACATGTGATAGCATACGCATCGAGGCAGCTGAAACCTCATGAGACAAGATATCCCACCCAAGATTTGGAGTTGGGGGCAATGGTGTTCACCCTTAAGATATGGAGACATTATTTGTATAGGGTTCGGTGTACCATATACACGGAATACAAAAGTTTAAAGTACCTGATAGATCATCCCATCCTGAATATGCGCCAGAGGAGATGGTTGGATGTGGTAAAGGATTACGACTGTGAGATCCTATACCACCTGGGCAAGGCTAACGTGGTAGCCGATGCTCTAAGCCATAGAGCGAAGAGTACCCCGATACGAGATATATGTATGAGGATGACAATAATGACTCTAGTGTTGGATACCATTCAAAAGGCCCAAGCAGAGACTATGAGATCGGAGAACCACAAGAAAGAGCTGGTGATAGGGTAGGTATCCAAGTTTGTTACGGATAGTCGAGGGCTTATGATCTTTCATGGTCAGATTTGGGTGCCGTTCATGGGCGGGGCACGTAGCATATGGATGGAGGAGCACAGATCGATATTCTCGATCCATCCCGGGGCCACTAAGATGTATTTGGACCTGAAGAGAGATTATTGGTGGCCCTGTATGAAGAGGGATGTTGCGTGGGTAGTAGAGAGGTGCTTGACATGTTGTCGGGTTAAGGCCGAACACCATCATCCACATGGCAAGTTGCATCCACTAGAGTCTCCCTAGTAGAAGTGGGAATAGATTTATATGGACTTCATCACCAAATTGTCGAGAACCGCGAGGGGTGTTGATGCAATTTGGGTGATTGTGGATTGGCTGATGAAGAGCGCTCACTTCCTTGCTATCAGTGAGAGCTCTTCTGCATAGACGCTGATAGAAATATATGATAGAGATGTGTTTTTGCGGCATGGAGTTCCGATCTCGATTATGTTAGACCGAGATGTACGTTTCACTTCCAGGCTCTGGAAGAAGTTCCATGAGGAGTTGGGTACGAGATTGCACTTCAGTACTGCTTACCACCCATAGACAGATTGCCAGAGTGAACGAACGATACAGACACTTGAGGACATGCTTCAATCATGTGTTATGGACTTCGGGGGAAGTCGGGACACATACCTACCTTTGGCTGAGTTTTCTTACAACAAAATCCACCATTCGAGTATTGATATGCCTCCCTTTGAGCTTTTATATGGGAAGAGACGTCAAATCCATGATACCTTCCACGTATCCCAGTTGAGGAAGTGTATAGTCGATGAGAGGGTGGTAGTGCTTATAGAGGATATTCAAGTGGATACGAGCCTGAATTACATTGAGAGGCCCATCGCGATCTTGGATAAGAAGATCAAGGTTCTAAGGAACAAAGGGGTCCCCCTGGTTAAGGTCTAGTGGCAACATCGTAGAGGGTCCGAGCTAACTTGGGAGCCGAATACAGAGATGTGGGAGTAGCATCCAGAGTTGTTTGCAGAGTGAGATTTCGAGGGAAAAGTCTGATTCTAGTGGGGCAGAATTGTAACATCTGGATTTCCAGGCATCATAATTTAAGTATCTACATTTGAGTTAAGAAGGGGACTCGACGAGTTGACGCCTAAACTTGTTGAGTAGGAACGCGACTGATGACTCAGATTAATGAATGGACTCGACGATTCTGCGCTATTGACAGAAACCCTAAATCTTTGGGCCTGAGCCCTATTTAAAGGCACTTATGGCCTTCATTTGCGGCTACCTTCCCAGAAGAGAGAACCGTAACGAGTTTGAGTGTGTAGAGTGAGAGAAAGAGCTATCTTGAGCTTTGTGGTGTGATTTTGCAAGAGAGGAGAAGAGCTCCAGCATGAAGGACCAGAGGAGGTTGTGGTTCTAAGTTAGTCAAGCAAATAGCTTCATTCTTAGGTACCAAATCTAACCCTTATCTCCCCTATTGTGTAGATTCCATTTTTGGGGTTAGGGCTTGAATCATTTCATTTTTGGGGTTTTGGATGCCTCAAACCCCTCTTGCAAGTTTGTGTTATAGATCTGGACCCTTCTAGGTCCGGAGATTCCCAATCATCCAACTTTATGCAGTCCCATTGGAGTTTTGAATTTATGTTGTCATTTTAAGAGTTATTTTATCAAATAGAGCTTGATGAGTGGTGCATGGACATAAAGATTGAACCTTTATGTGACTTTGGGGTGTTAGAAGGTCAGATCTATAGGTTAGAGAATTAGATCATACATCAGAGGGTCAAATGAGTGTTACCATGGAGGAAACTCGTCGATTCCATAAGAGGACTCGACGAGTCGGATTGCGTTGCCCCGCGATTCGTGATCTGTGGCAACCCGTCGAGTGAAAGGTTAACTCGACGAGTCGAGTAAGGCCTTAGGTAGGGAAACCTGGTGAGTACATAGGGTTTTCAACCCACAATAATATAATTATTATGTTTAATAATCAAACAATTAATCCAACTTCCCACTCCCATTATATTCTTTATTCTTAAGGATCTACCCTAAGAATCATCTATTCTTCCTTCATTAATTCCTAAGGATTGTCCTAAGAAATAGGTTCGGAGTCCATCGCCGCCATGGTCTATTCAATAGGGACTAAGTCCATAGGTGTCGATGTTATATGATAGGCACTAAGTCCATAGCTGCCAATGTCCATTTATAGGGCACTAAATCCATAGCTGCCAGCGTTCATTTGTAAGGCACTAGTCCATAGCTGCCAATGCTCATTTGTAAGGTATTAAATCCATAATTGTCGGGGTTTATCTATTTGGCACTAAGTCCATAGCTGCCATGGTTTATCTATCAGGCACTAAGTCCATAGTTGTCAATGTTCATCTATATCATCTTTCATCTACCCATCTTTACCCATCATAATTACAGGTAAAAAAATACATATACTGTTTAAATCAAATAAAAACATGTATATTTTGGTCATCCAACATAGATATCAGGAATATAGATAATATGCACACATAGCATGTAATTTATATTAAATACTTCATATCTATGTGTAAGATGAAAGTAACTATTCACTCACTTGTTAAAGTGATGATTCCAATTTAGACAGCCCTTCGCTTCTTAATAATATAATTTCCTTCGATGAAACCTATTATTATTACCACTAGATTTTAGTCTAATATTTGTTGTGACTAATTACGAGCGATTTAGTATTATAACTGCTAAACAATACTTTCAACGAGTATGTACAGATAGGGACCAGACGTGAAAAACCAGAGGGCAGGACCTTTTTGACATTATGGCTGTTCTGAAATCTATCAACCCTATGCGGCCCTTCAAACCAGATTTTGATGTACCACGAGTAGTTAAAAATTATTATACTAACATTTCGTATATTATATTTTATAATATAGTTATTGTTTACAAGTTCATAATAACGATAATAAAATTAAACATAAGCTATACATGAAGTAGGCTAAGCATATCTCACTTATAGTGGGGTTTGCTAGAAATCGGGTTCTGCAGTGGCATAACTTCCCAAGCCGAAAAGCTGTTTTTCTCGGAGCCTTCGGGTGCTCCAAGGCTTTCCTCTAGAACTTAGAAGATACTAGAGCTTGGGAGGGCTTAGAGAGAGAAAGAAATGCTTTTGGTGTGAGAAATATGGAGACCCTCGCACCCCTTTTATAGCCTCCAATCCTTGGTTACGCTGGATGTACCCTCGCATGTACGATGCGTGTACCTTGTTGCGCAGGGTGTACCAACTTACGTATCACATACGAGGGGTGGTAGGTGTCCAAAGTCTGCTGGGGCAACATGGATGATCCGAGGCCATGCATGCGAGAACGTTGGACGTTCATGAGCAGCTTCACAATTAACACTTACGACTTCTAAATTCCGTAACTTTAACATACGAACTCCATTTTCGATGTTCTTTATTTCCACGTGTAGCTGGAGACGTACTCTATAGCTCTCTTTTAGACTTCTTCGACTATTTTTGAATTTATTTTTAAAGTTATACTTTAACAAACCTAGACAGGTAAAGTCCGTTAAAAATTCAAAACTTTGGCATCCGACGTCCGTTTTTATCTGACTTTTTATTGTTGAGCTCCTATTAATGAGATATTCAATTCTTGTTTAGGTTGTGTCAGCTAAAAATCATTCGATCTAAAATTTGAATTCCGAGTTACATACTACTATGCCAAATCTTTGAAAAATCATAACTTCCTCATACGAAGTCAGATTTGGATTTCATTTTATGCATGCTCTCAGTTTAACGTATACTATGACTTTCGTTTAGAGCACTAAGGATAAAAAGTAATTTATCAAAAATTCACTTTTTACAATTCCTGATATCCTGCCGGTTTTTACCCCTAACCTAGCTTGGTACAAACCAAGCCCCAAACTCAAAACCCGAAGGCCCAAAAGCCCAATAGTCAACCAAGGCCAAACATACGCCCTAGTTTTCCAAATTGGGCCCAAACCTCTACATGGACTTATTTTAAGGCCCAACCAATTATTCTAGTCCAAACAATTGACATTCTGACGGCCCAATGACTAATAATCATCAAGGCTAAATCATGGCCCACTTATTGCCCAATTTTCTAAATTAGGCCCAATCCTCTCTAATGGGTATTATCCTAAAGCCTAATAATTTCCCTTAGTCCATAAATGTTTTTCTAATTTTCCAAATCTACCCTAAGAATCATCTATTCTTCCTTCATTCATTCCTAAGGATTTCCCTAAGGAATAGGCTCGAAGTCCATCGCTGCCATGGTCTATTCAACAGGAACTAAGTCCATAGGTGATGATGTTATCTGACAGGCACTAAGTCCATAGCAGCCAATGTCCATTTATGGCGCACTAAACCCATTACTGCCAACGTTCATTTGTAAGGCACTAGTCCATAGCTGCCAATGTTCATTTGTAAGGCATTAAATCCATAATTGTCGGGATTTATCTATTTGGCACTAAGTCCATAGCTGCCATGGTTTATCTATCAGGCACTAAGTCCATAGCTGCCAATGTTCATCTATATCATCTTTCATCTACCCGTCTTTACCCATCATAATTGCAGGTAAAAAATACATATACAGTTTAAATCAAATAAAAACATGTATAATTTGGTCATCCATCATAGATATCAAGAATATAGATAATATGCTCATATAGCACGTAATTTATATAAAATACTTCATATCTATGTGTAAGATGAAAGTAACTATTCACTCACTTGTTAAAGTGATGATTCCAATTTCGATAGCCCTTTGCTTCTTAACAATATAATTTCCTTCGATGAAACCTAGTATTATTACCACTAGATTTTAGTCTAATATTTGTTGCGACTAATTACAAGTGATTTAGTTTTGTAACTGTTAAACAATACTTTCAACCAATATGTATAGATAGGGGCCAGACGTGAAAAACCAGAGGGCAAGACCTTTTTTGACATTATGGTTGTTCTTAAATCTAACAACCCTATGGGACCCTTCAAATTAGATTCCATGTACCGCGAGTAGTTCAAATTTATTATAATACAACTTCATATATTATATTTTATAATATATTTATTGCTTACAAGTTCATAATAACGATAATAAACTTAAACATAAGCTATACTTAAAGTAGGGTAAGCATATCTCACTTACAGCAGGGTTTGCTAGAAATTGGGTTCTGCTGGGGCAGAACTTCCCGAGCCGAAAATCACTTTTTCTCGGAGCCTTCGGGTGCTCCAAGGCTTTCCTCTTGGTTATACTGGGTGTACCCTCGCACGTATGATCCACGTACCTTATTGCGCAGGGTGTACCAACTTATGTAACGCATACAAGGGGGGTAGGTGTCCGAAGATGTGACAACCCCAAATATATTGTTGTTACAAACCCTATTTTCATTAACGGAATGCGTCACTATATGTTATTTCTCAGTATTGTTTGGGTCGTCAATAAACAAATATCTAGTTAATTATATGTTCCGGTATTATCATAAGTAATTATAACTTGTAAATGTTAACCCCGTTTAACTAAATAGAGTTATATTACTTTTCAACCACTTCACCCGGGTAAAAAGTTTTAACCCCGTTAAACTTTAGCATCGGGTAGCCGTGTATCGGGTGCAATACCCGAGACATATAAAAACGATTGAACACTACAATTGAACTCTTTTACCACACCTTCACCTCTCTCTCTCACTAATTTCTCTCTCTAGACCCGAAATCGACCCTAAATCCGCGAATTTCCGACTTCCGAACGTAAGGACTCATTCTCTATCTTAATCTAAACATACTTTACTGCATTTAGAGTCCAAAATCATAGAAAACAAGGAACAAAATGGAGTTTGTGGCCTAAGAAGCCCCTTAGGCCGTAAACCCCCAAAATCATGCCAAAGACCTTGTTTTTCCTTCCTTTAAGCTCATGGACTAATTAAGGCATAAACCTAGGAGAGTTTGGACACTAAAAAAACACAAGGAATTAAAGCTTAAAAAGGAGTTTACGGCCCAAGCTTGTGCTTAGGCCGTAAACACCTCAAACACCCCAAAAACCCATGTTTAAGTCCCAAAAACTCATCTAGGGTGTTTGGTAATTTAGACTTGACAACAAGGAAGACTTAAATGCATCAAACAACATCATTTGATGGCAAAAAGAGGAGTTTACGGCCAAGGCTAAGCTTGGTCCGTAAACACCCAAGATTTTGTGTTAAACAAGTCCCAAAACCTCTCAAATGCATGTAAGGAATTTAGCTAAGGCCTTTGGATGTGTGTTGTACCATTAAACTTCCCATTTTGAGGCCAAATGAAGAGTTTATGGCCAAGGATATTCTTGGGCCGTAAACTCCCCAAATTTCATGCTAAATTGTCCCAAAACTCATTGTAAGGCCTTCTAGGATTTACCTAAGGTGAATGAGAACATGTTGTACCATTTAAACATCCATCTTGAAGGATTTAATGGAGTTTACGGCCCAAGAACAAGTCTTGGCCGTAAACTCCCCAAAATTTCACAAAACAAGAGTTTAATCCCTCCATATTGGTCCAAGGCACATACCATTAAAGTAAGGAAGTGAAATAAGGCCTTAATCATGCAATTTGGAAGACCACATGAGCTTACGGCCAAGCCTAGGGGGCTTACGGTCGTAAACTCCCAAGGAGTGGCCTTTAGGCCATAAACTCCAAGGGAGTGAGCTCATGGATCCTTCCGTAAATCCTCTTTAGCATTAAACCACTCCCGGGAACCCCTTCTAGGCCCTAAAACCCCGAATTGAAGCTAGAATGCCTCAATACTTGAACGGAAAGCATAAAATGATTAATTTATTGTAAAACACATATTTTATATGACATTTGGGTCCTAAAGGTGTACAAGTCATTATTTGGAACAAAACGCTCAGCCGACACTCTTACCCAATTTACCCGATTCACCCGATTTACGCGATTTCAGGTGAGTTCATACCCCTTTAATGAACCTTTCAAATGTTTTATATGTTTTAGGGGGGAGATACAAGTTGAATATACATGTTTATGAAAAAGTTATACAAGACAATTTTTCATATTACAGAATTAATCACATGTGATTCACAACCTGTAGTTCAAATCACATGTGATTTATCACTATGCTTTATAAATAAATCAATTGATTTCAAAACTATCTTGGATAAACAAACAAGCTTTAAATGTTTCTTTTGTACAACACTTTTGTTTAATAAAACTCCTTATAAAAATGTAACCGCACTAATATATTTATATAAGTAAGACTTGAAGGACTTAGGACCGATAGCTCACCTTATTTCCTGTTTCTTGTTTGATTGTGGGCTTAGGGTAGTGGTTATCCGTCCGACCGTCATTGATTTCTTAGTTATATATCTCGTATATTAGTATGGATTACGAGTACCTTTTTTTTTTATTTCTTTAGATGCCTAAATCACTAACCTGACTAGAACCACACACACTAATTTAACTATAATAGGTATAGTTAAGGTCTCTATCCCTTGTTTTGACTACTACTCTACACTACTATAATTCTCTATATTATGAATCAATACACTAATAAGAGAATACAATACAAGCTATACAAAAGATTACTACACTATAATACAAGAGAATGTACTGATCATGAGATAATTCATTAATCCACTACGAGATACTCTATACGCTACACACTACGCCCGAAGTTTTCCGATAGGAAGACGACACTATATGTATAGATCTATACGGGGCAGACACTATTACATCCTGACTGATAACTTCAATCCGAGCCGCTCAGGTCCAAGGATGCCTTTACTCTACTACACTATGCATGACTGGGAAGGTCATGAGGATCCGCTATTACTCACACTATTGGTAACATACAAGAAAGACACTAACCGCATTAAAATACTAAAGAAAGATGAAGTAATATCCCGAAGTAAATAAGTATCTAATACTAAAGGATGCTGCACCACTATTATGTACTCCAAGAATAACTCACTATATTGTCTTACTTAATGGTGAGTCACTATTACACTTCTACGATAAATGGTTTTCAAAGATAGAAACAATATATTTCTTAAAGATTTTCAATTACTATACAGTTCTGTAAAATATAGGATTTTCTAGTTTTTACCACTACTTATGATTACAAACTTCAGTTTTCATACCAATGATTCTAATGTTTTTATAAAAGAACTCACACTAAACTCTTATGAACTCACCAGCTTTATGCTGATATTCTTTTCAAAATAACTTGTATCTTCAGGTCAAAGATAGACAGGTACAACTGCAGCATTTTTGGGAGAAGATGGAGCATGAAAGACCCATCTCTTATTTTTGTTTACTTTTGGTGTTTGTCAAACATTACAAAACACTCATGTAAATACACTTACTATGGAAATGAAATGGTTGTATGTTTCTTGCTTTTACTATTATACAATTGTGATGATACTGTACACTACGTCATCCACCCCGAAACGTATTTCGCCGTTATCGGTTTTGGGGTGTGACAGAAGAGTGTTGGGTCAACATGGCTGATCCGAGGCCATGCATGCGAGAACGCGGGACATTCATGAGCAGCTTCACAATTAACAGTTCTGACTTCTCAATTCTGTAAATTTCACATACGAGCTCCGTTTTCGATGTTCTTTATTTCCACATGTAGGTGGAAACGTCCTCTATAGCTTTCTTTTAGACTTCGTCAGCTAATTTTGAATTTATTTTTAAAGTTATACTTTAAAGAGCCTAGATAGGTAAAGTCCGTTAAAAATTCATAACTTTGTCGTTGAGCTCCTATTAATGAGATATTCAATTCTCGTTTAAGTTGTGTCAGCTAAAAATCATTCGATCTAAAATTCAAATTCTGAGTTGCATAATGCTATGCCAAATCTTAGAAAAATCGTAACTTCCTCGTATAAAGTGATATTTGGATTTCTTTTTATTCATGATCTCGGTTTAACGTATACTATGACTTTCGTTTAGAATGCTAAGGACAAAAAGTAATTTATCAAAAATTCACTTTTTACGATTCCCGATATCCTGCTGGTTTTTGCTGTAAAACTTCGATAGGTTATAACTTTTTCATTGTAACTCAGATTTCGGTGATCTTTATATGTATGGAATCTTTGTGACATATAATATAACTTGGTTAAGATTATTTATTCTAAAAAATTATTCTATCAAAAAGTCATTTTTGATGCTTCTTTTCTCTAAATTGACTAGCCCAAATCTACGAGCGTTACAATTATCTCATCTATAGGATGATTACGTTCCAGAATCATCTACGAAGCAGGGCTTGTATAATAACTCCATAAGTTATCTTTAATCCTAGATAATAATCATAACTCATGAGTATCTAACTCTTTGAACTTGTAACGACCCAAAAATCAAGGGTAAAAATTTCATTTTTTGTATAGCTAAAACATTGATACCATTTATCCCAAACATTTCAAATCATCATGAAGTAAAACATTTATTTGAGTTCATCCCAAAATCATTCGTTGCGGAATTCATAGGTGTGTGCACTACGATCAATTCGAGCCCTTTCTTTCCAAAATGATGATACCTAAAATCATAAACAAACCTATAAGCACGAAGCTTAATGAGTTTCCCAGAGCATACCATACACACAATCCACATATCACATATGTCCTGTTAGTTATAGGCGCTACCTGTATCACATATCCTGGTAGCTATAGAAGCTACATATAACACACAATCCTTGCATACAAAAAACCTGTAAGGATGTTGTGGGCTCTCCATAGGGTCTTACACTATTGTGCCATAGGCTACCCCACATGGTCTTAACCTGGGAATGTCATGGGCTACCCCACATGGTCTTATATCTAATTGTCACGAGCTCGCCTCGATGTCTTCCATGCAAGTATCACAAAGACAACTAACATAAAATACATCACATAAACATATCATATATCATAAAAATATCTACACATAACACAAACATAAACCTATAAGGATGCCATGGGCTCCCCCTAGGGTCTTACACCATTTTGCCATGGGCTACCCCACATGGTCTTAATATGGGAATGCTATGGGCTACCCCACATGGTCTTACATCCAATTGCTACAGGCTTCCCCTCGGGTCTTCCATGCAAGTATGACAAAGACAACTAGCATATCACGCATCACATAAACAACTAGTATAACACTGTTGGGTTATGGGCATACTAACACTCTTAAGTCTACATGCAACCCTAAATACCTTGGATCTATGTTTTCTCTATTATACATGCAAATATGAATATTCCAATGTATTACCCTATTTAGCATACAATCTTATGTACTAGGATAACAAAAACTAGATAGAATACATACCTTGTTGTTGTAACTTGTCTTCATGAAGCTTGAGTGCCTAGTGCCCCAAGTGTGACACCTCAAATGGTTCACACAACATCAAATGCTCTAGGAATAACTTAGAGAGAAATCCACACTTTATGGAATCGGGTAGCCCTTCTTTTACACACACTAGTGGCCGATTTTGGTGAATAATATGATGCTTATATAGTATGTTACAATTAGGGTTACACCATGTAAACCCTAATTTTCATGACCTTTCATTTCCATGACCCATGGGTTATGTAACCTCCATGGAGCATCCATGGAGCTTTGGCCCACTATATAAGTTATGGATGATTTACACAATCAACCCATATATTTAATTAGTCTTCTTTTGATCACATAATTAATTCTAAATTAATTCTTGATGAATACTAATTAAATATTATTATTAATATATTAGAAATTATAATATATTAATAACCAAAAGTGTCTTATTTCTCTCATTTAGTCTATTCAAGTGCATGATGCCATGCAACCCAAATAGACCATGTCGGGTCGGGTCAAGTACATACCAAATATAGTTATGGACTTAGACATTAATCCAACAGTCTCCCACTTGGATAAGTCTAAAACTATTATTGCGTATGAATTCAAAACCCAACTAGCAATCGTAGCTCTCAAAAGCCGCTATCGAACTCTGACCTTGTAATTGAACTCTGACCTTGTCAATGACTTGTCCATTAGATAAGGGATCATATATTCCTCCATTCTAGATATCATATGGACTGGGACATGGATTAATAATAATTCACTATATCCATTTGTTGTTTCCTGATTTTCGATTTATGATGACTGACTGATTGAACAAATCACATCAGTCCTGGCTTGGCTAAGCACTCACATGTGTCATCACTAAATCATCGAGGGGCCACAGATATCGCTTTTATCCCGAAGGTAAAAAGAATGGATAAACTTCGACTCATATGGCTTGTTCTACTACTTGTTGAGGCATACACAAAGGCACGTTTTATAACATCAAGTTAGCAATGCGTTTTTGTGCAATCAATGTACTATCAACTCGTAGTAACAACTCATATCTCTAGGTTTGAAGAATATAAGATATTATCGTCTCATGATCACTCGTGATAAAATCCATGAAATGATTCAAATGAACGCGGGTTGAATCTAATAATCAGAACTTATGAGCATTCATGAGTGTTGTAGCACCACTTTGTCCTCCTACTTGGACCTCTACAAGCCAACCCATGACAGTCTTGATTCATATCTACTTCCAACATATGACCGACTATGGATGGTTTGAATAACTTAGTCATCAGGAAGAATAACCTAGTTTATTCTGGAAGTCAAAACACGCAAAATGAAACACAAGAATAAATGAATCTAATATGGTATCAAAACTATGAATATAAATAAAACACTTTTTATTTATCACCATACTAATTACTCATTATTCGTTATGTCGGTTTTATTAACTTTATACTTGAATTTAAAAAACACTAGTTGTCCCATGCTCCAAGCATGTACACTATGTTTTCTAAACAATAGCTTTGCAATACATCAAGTATGCACTCTTTGTCTATGATCCTTACTTTGTGAAATAGATTGATTGAACGTACTTTCAATGATTCTCTTTTCACACTCCCAAATCCTTATCGAAAAATATAAGAATTCCAAATTCCTAACATTTACCAAAGTCTGTTTAGATTTCAAACTTATATGCACATACCCTCTCGTAATAAATATGTACAAAGTCATAAAGACTTGTGAACAGTCATTACAGGTTATTCCAATGGAGATCAATTCCATGGAGATGAAGTCTCAAAGCACATTGCTTTGAATATCCTTCTTGCATTAAGTTTTCTAATCTTACACATATAACTTCCACCTATGGAGACAACTTTCATAACCCTATTTTGACTACTACTTCTGAACATAGTTGTCTCTTTTCCAGAATATGTCAATATGGTGCTTCTAATATTAACAGTATGCTTCCAACTGTCATTGAGCAACCAATCTTTGGTAAAACCTTAGATTGTCCTCGACAATTACTTAATCACTTTAGTCATATCCAATTCTAGAGCTTTTTCCCCTTATTGCCCCAAGGCATTTGGAAAATTTAGAAAGGATAAATATTATAGCACATGCAAGCGATATTGTACCCAAAGCAAATGGGACATGATTCATGATGTCTCACATAAACACGTGATTCTAGACCAGTCTTTTGCTACAATAATTTTTGTTTGCCATTTTTTCAAAATTTGACTATGAAGAGGGATGTCGTAATCATAACCGAATTTTGAGAACGCAATATACAGAATTTCCTTCAGTTGAGCCAATCCAACATGAAATTCATATATATATATATATATATATATATATATATATATATATATATATATATATATATATATATATATATATATATATATATATATATATATATTCTTGACTAAAATGATTAAAATCTCAATCTAAGCCTTTTTGAATTAAAATGAAGTATAATTTCCTTTCCCTTAATTATAGCAAAACAACTTTTTCAACCCTTGCAACCTCACGAGTTGAACGTTTGTTTTCTATAATTAAAATTGCTAACTTGCAATACTTATCATAATTATCATGTTCCCATTAACATGGTGATTATTATCATAACACTTATGCTCCTACTAGCTTTGACTTGTACTCAGAAACCAACTGGACTTCTAGAAGTCAATACTTTACTGACGTTCTTACCAAAGTTCAGATTTTTGAGACGAGATTGCTTTGATAAGACTTTATCAAAATCATACACCTTATCTTAGATAGCTCACAGGTGTGTCTAAACAATTTTAGAACTATGAAAAGGGATGTCGTAATCATAGTCTCAATTGTTTAGACCTTTGCTATCTGTCTGAAATCTACTTGGTGGAAGTGTTTCCTCACCATCATTTTCATGTATCGGAGAGAAACCTTATGACCCTTAGATTTTATGGTGTATGTGTTCTTATGCATGTGAGTTTGTCAAAACCATAATCACAAGACAAGGATAATGAAAAATCCAAACTCATATGGACGGAGCTTGTGCAATCTTAAATTCTTGCCACCTAGCAGCTCAAGGGTCTGCCATTGCTTCCAAGTTGTTATGCTACCAATTGAGAACTCTAATAACTCATATGCAAAACCAACTTTAACTGGAATGGGCACAAAAATAAAAATATGTCAACACGATAGGTTATAAACCTCACGTTATGTGCTAGTGTTAAACTAAAGGTTTTTATTCTTGATTAGATCTTGAAACTCTTTTCAGAATCTTTAAGACTCCCACTATTTTTTTGACATATAAGACTCACTTGCCAAATATTCAAGAGATAGTTTGGATTCTTTATCAAGACAAACACTTCACACAATTGGTCTTAGTTGGTCTTTGTTTTATCCAAAACATCACAACTTACCAATTTGAAATATACAAGAGTAGGATACTTTTACTCTTACATTTGACTAGTGTTAATAAACCTTTCTTTAAGATGTGTCACTCAAGTTACAATCTTGGAGTATGACTCTAATAATTGTTTTGGAACGAGGTATGAATCACCTTCTCGATTTGACAACTTCAACAGTTCATAGCTCCTCTTCTTAGCTATTATAATGCACTTAGAGGATGAATTCTTATAAGGTCTCTTAATCATTAAGATGATCATATAACATGATACTAAAGTACTCTCCCATCTTTTTAGATTTGAGAAACTTTTATCCTTCTGCCTAAATTGATTTTTCTTATTCGCTCTGCCATACATTGGAACTTTTCCAATGTCTTAGAGTTATACTTACGCTTGTAAGCATAACCATATTTACTAAACTTTAGTAAATCATGACAAATAGTCTTAACGATTATTTTTGGTGGGCTTGAGCAGTGCACAAGAATGTGTACTTGATCCCTTAGTCCTTTACTTGACTCACACATTCATGTGAACAAGTAATTAGTCTTAGTTTTCCAATGTTTGAAAGTTCACATTCATTACACTATACAACTTGCATGATTCCAAGTTTCAGTCCAATTGAAACTTGGGTGATGAGAAACTTTCCTTATTTAGACACTACCACAAATGAAAGAATCAAAAACCATTTTCCTATATTACTAGCAATGGAATTATGTAAACAACAATATTTCACAAAAGCCATTATAAGGATACTTAAAATAAATAAAAACAAAAGTTTCCTTTTATTTTAAAACTTTGCGGAAAAAGTCATCCTTACAATCCATATGAAAACCTTGTTGTTTTCTATTCCTAAGCAATGTGTCATAACTCCTAAGTAACAACTCAAAATTCTAATGCAATCGAAATCCATCTTCGCGATCAGAATCAACATATACATCCTTTAAGCTTTCTCTCTTCTTCTTTGATTCTTATAACATCACCATGTGACTTAGTCACATTATGTAATAAGAATCTCCAAATAGGAGCTTAACAGAGTTAGACAATGGACTTTACCTGAAGTAGAGTCAAACTTATTGACTTTAACATCCTTAGGTAAATTTGGCAGCTTCGCAATCAATGCCCCTTCTTTTGGCACTTTAACATATGGACCCTTTGGTAATGGTACATGGTACTATCACAGACTTAGCTTTTCTCTTTACCATTTGGTCAACCTTGTTGACTATGGTCAATCCCTTTCCTTGGGAAGAGAATGCGTTTTCTGGATTTCTAGTGTCACCATTATCAATGTCCATAAAGTTTTGGTAAGTCAATCATCTAATCAAAATTTCTTTAATATCCTTCTAAATCATTGTTGATTCAGCAGCACCAAGCAAATAGATAAGATCATTAAAGGTCTTGTCATAGTCTGTTTCATAGGAGTCCCAAAGGAACTCGTTATGTGACTTAGAAAGTGATTGAACCACTAGCTTTCTCCAGACTTTGACACCCAACTTGTCACACCCCCAAACCAGAATGGCGGAAACATTCGGGGGTGGGTGACTTCACGTAGTACCATAACAGTTGAATATCGTGAAGAAAGTAAAACAACCATCATATATATATAACAAAAATGTATATTGTTGCGTAATACATGTTTTCAAAAGAATATTACAAATATGATGATTTAAAATGTTTTAATAATAGAGGCCTTAGTGTTCCTTCTCCAAAAGCTCGTGGTTACCTGTATTACTGATTCCCTGAGAAATAAAAGTAGTTTCGAAAAAGTGTCAACAATAAAGTTGGTGAGTTCATAAGTGTTTTTGTACTGAAAAATGTATGTCTTTTTAGAAGAAAATAGATGAATGTGATTTCCAGAAAATCTAATATTTTCCACCTATAGTTTGAAAAAGTCCCAAAAGTTGGAGGGCGTTAGTATCTTTCGTACTCAAATGATGAAAGTGAATTTATACTCAAAATAATGTGAATACTGAATGCATTCATGAGTCTCATAAATCAAGTTTATTTTTATACTTCCGTGTGAGTCTTATAACCATGCTATTGACACAGACTGTCTGTAACAACATTCTGCAGGTGTTGTAGTGTTATGACATTTGTCACCCCAGACCTGCCGGTCTAACTGTAGCTAACAGTTTAGGTGCGGGATCGTCAATCCTGTATAGATCTATACACAAGTATCACGCTCTCCGTTGAAGAGATTATGGTTTATAATACAGGACTTGAAATGCATACTTGAGAGTATGTTAAAGTTGAATATCTTACAACACTTAGTATAAATAGATTTACGAAAAGAAAGTCTTTATTTCATTTCAAATGAAAGTATTTCATTTTTCAAAATGTTTACGTAAGAATGTATGAATAACCCACAAACTATACCCATTATAGTTTTTCCAAAAGTGTGTTCCATTTGGTGATAATAACTCGATGAAATACAAACTTTTCATGCAAAGTAAAATGTTGATATCGAAGCATTTTAATAATATAGATGTTGTATTTAAATCTATATAAAGCGATACGTTTTCTCGTATTGCACTTGTATTTCCCCCCTAAAACATGAAAAGACGTGAAAAGTAGGGGTATGAACTCACTTATTTGGTTTGAAGAGAGTGAGACTAAAATCGAGCAGAACTTCGACTGCAGAAAGCTGCATCTTCGGATTCTTCGGGGGTCTCGGTAGCGTAAAACCTTCGTCGGGGCTCAGGTATGGAATCGAGGGTGTCGGGATAGCCTTTGGAGCTTAGGAGAGTGCAAGAGTGAGAGGGAAGTTGAGAATTGTGTTCCAAAACCCGGGGCTCATGCACTCTATTTATAGTGCTGAAACACCCCGTACGTTGGGCGTACTCCGGAGCCGTCATCGCTTACGAATCGAGCTTAGCTAGCCTGTTAGCCGATGGGACGCGACACTGCGTCTGAGTATGCTGGGCGTACTCTAAATTATGCTGGGAGTAATTTGTATTCCCAACTTCTAAATTCTGTAACTTTCACGTACGAGCTCTGATTTTCACGTTCTTTATATCCACGTGTAGGTGAGACTATGATCTACAACTTTCATTTAAACTCCGTCGACTAGTTTTAACTTTATTTTTAATAGTATATTTTTAGTAGGCCGGGACTGCTAAAGTCCATTAAAAATCCATAACTTCTTTATCCGACATCTGTTTTCGTCTGTCTTTTTACCATCGTACGCCTGTTGTGGAGACCTTCAATTCTTGTTTAGGTTGCGTTAGCTAAAAATCATTTGATCTTTAATTTGTGTTTTTAGCTCTCTACCGCTGTTACGAAACTTGAAAAATTTGTAACTTCTTCATACGAAGTCCAATCTGGGTGTTCTTTTTATGCACGCTCACAGTTTAATGTAATCTACGACTTTCGTTTAGATACCTAAGGCTAAAATGCATCTTATTGGAATTTCACTTTTTATGTTTAACAATGTTTTACTAGGTGTATTGTGGATTTTTCAGTGTTCATAACCTTTTCATTATAACTTGGTTTTGAATTTTCTTTATGTTTTTGGAAACCTTGGCACGATATCTAACATTTGATGCATCCCAAATTTAGATTTTAGAACACTTTATTTTTAAAGTTAATTTCGTTGATTCCAAATAGTTCGTTGTATTTGACTTTTGAGTGTTACATTGATTTGGAAAAATATAGGGTTGTCACAAAACTCTCCTGGCTTGTCAATATGTGACTTCATCTCCAAGATGCGATCACACATAGACCTTGCTTGCCAATAGGGCTTGAGTGACATTGAACTTACGGGTTAGGGAGAATAATTAGAAGAGGTTGAGGAAGTTATGTTCCACGAGATTTGGGAGTATCATAGATGTCGGAACCAGACATCTTCTGGGAGATATTCAAGATAGTTGATCTAAAGTCCCTAATATAGCACCCAATATGAAATATTAAGGCTAGGACCCAATAAAATATTTTTATAACTTGGAAGAGGGATGCCGTAATCCAAGCTATAGAATATTTGAAGGTAGGTGAATGACGATTCACCAAATTCCACCATGAAAAAAAACGAAATAATTTATTAGGTTTTAATTGGTTTTGAAACTCCTAGGTTCTTTTGAGATTCATAGAACTTTTCAATGGCATGCTTCAATCTCGAGTGTTCCCTTCAGGTTTTGTCACTGGGATGCCGAGGATCACAAAACAAGGTGTGAATAACCATGCAAATATACATGGTACCCGTAATATTTACCCCTCAATTGATGTGCCGGTTAACCACACACGCTACACTGATACTATGATAAATATTAAGTTACCCTTTGCCTACCTTGTTAAATCAAGTTAGTGTATCGGTTAACCATACACGCTCCACTAACCGACTTAAGCAAAGTGCAAAGTGTAATTTGATAGGTTAACACGAAATTCACATTTTCCTAAGTAACTAAGATTGGGTATTAATAAGAGTTTAGTTACTAAGTATTTATCATTAATACTTTTAATGAAGGGAGAATTATAGTCCTTCCTACCCGTTCGGCTAACGACCCTCCACCAATCAAGGAAGCGGTGGGTGAGAGTGGATACCCATTAAACTGCCATTTTATAGGCAATAACCTTATACCCCCTTATAGACCGGCTTCGTGAAAGAGGCCTACTAATGGTAAGACGACTTGATCTTATACATATATATATATATATATATATATATATATATATATATATTATTAACTTATAATATTATAAAGTATAGGGGTTGAATTTTAACTTTTAAAATTCTAAGGGCTTAACTTGGAATTCAAGTTTTTGAAACTATTCAAAACTTTTCATTTCATAACTTATAAGTTTAATGGTTCATTAAAATGAAGACTCTTCATTTTTTATGTAACCTCTTATTCTTTAATAACACTTTTAAAGAAGTGACTCTTAAACATCCATAACTTGAGGACAAGTTATGGAGTCATAATACTATTTAATGAAAAAGGCTCTTCATTTTTTTATGTAACCTATGTCACTTTTATGAGTTTTAAGATTCATACATGTGACCTTTTATGTAACTTGAGGACAAGTTACAAAAAACTTTTGGTAATCCACAACTACCTCTAGATTAATTAGGATTGAAAACAATGAAAACATAATTTTTTTTCATTAATCTAAATTAACTCATAAATCAAGGAAACATAAAACTTTTGGTAATCCATAACTTATAGTGTTAAATGTTTGTTTTATGATGAAACTTTTCATGTTCCATAACTTAAGTGTACATGCAACCCTAAATACATTGGATCTATGTTTTCTCTATTATACATGCAAATATGATTATTCCAAGGTATTACCATATCTAGCATACAATATTATGTATTAGGATAACAAAAACTAGATATGATACATACCTTGTTGTTGTAACTTGTCTTCATGAAGCTTGAGTGCCTAGTGCCCCAAGTGTGACACCTCAAATGGTTCACACAACATCAAATGCTCTTGGAATAACTTAGAGAGAAATCCACACTTTATGAAATCGGCTAGCCCTTCTTTTACACACACTAGTGGCCGATTTTGGTGAATAATATGATGCTTATATAGTATGTTACAATTAGGGTTACACCATGTAAACCTTAATTGTCATGACCTTTCATTTCCATGACCCATGGGTTATGTAAACTCCATGGAGCATCCTATGGGTTTAATCCAACTTGATTATCCATGGAGCTTTGGCCCACTATATAAGTTATGGATGATTTACACAATCAGCCCATATATTTAATTAGTCTTCTTTTTATCACATAATTAATTATAAATTAATTCTTGATCAATACTAATTAAATATTATTATTCTTATTATTAATATATTAGAACTTATAATATATTAATAACCAAAAGTGTCCTATTTCTCTCATTTTGTCTATTCAAGTGCATGATGCCATGCAACCCAAATGGACCATGCCGGGTCAGGTCAAGTACATACCAAATATAGTTATGGACTTAGACATTAATCCAACAAACACATATCGCACAAACAACTAGTATACTTCATATCACATAAACAATGCATATAAAGATATAAGGATGGCGCGGGCTCCCCTAGGGTCTCACTCTAGGATAGCATGGGCTCCCCCACATAGTCTTACACCTAAGTGCCATTGGCTACCCCACATGGTCTTTACCTGCGAATGCCATGGGCTACCCGACATGGTCTTATATCCAATGCCATAGCCCCCCCCCCCTGTGGGGGGGGGGGTCTTCCATGCAATAACATATATACTCACATAACATAAAATGGATTGGCATTGGTTCCTTAGACCCATTGGTATGGTGAGAAGACTCACCTCGCACCGAGGAAGTCTCGCGGATAAACTCTAGCAACTGGTTAACAAGTTCCTGGACTATCAATCATCAAAAAGACACCTAATAGCTTCATTTTATTTACTTCTTTTTATAGTTTATTTTAGCATATTTCATTCATAATTTAGATAATTTCCATGCATATATTCCTTTTTGTTATTTTATGACTATTTCGGGTACTCTCGAATCTTGTGAGCATAATTGCAGGTTTTCGGGTCTAGCGGAGCGGGAGTGTTCGGGACGTATAGGAGGCGATGAGATTTGGTAGACAAAAATGATGTTGGGTTTGATGGGTAGTGAAGATGATGCATAGAGTGATCTTGATGATTATTTGAAGACTTGGAGAGAAATAAACTTTAAATTTGCAAGATGCGGGGGAATATTCAAGCGTACGTAAATTATTAATCGGGCGAGTTCACGAGCTTTGGAGGACTTAGAGAGGTCAAATTGGGCTTAAAATGAAGAAAAACTTGAAGAAAATGGGCTAGGAGGTGATTGGATTCGACCTGGGCCAAGTGGGCTAAGATATGGAGGCCCAAAACCTCAAAGATGCTACATCCAGGGACCACCCGCGCAAGAGCACGCGGGTCGTGCAACCTCGTGCAGGGGCAGTTTCGGAAATTCTTCTTTTGAGCTTTTGAGGAAGGTTGGTGCCCATCTTTTGCATACTCTTGGACACCCGATTTTTGAAGATTCTCTCTGGAGTTTTGGAGACTTTTGAAGGCCAAGAACCCTTGAAGAACATCATATTTTTACCTCTTGATTCTTGCTTAATGTTTGGTACAAATTTCTCTAACTTTGGTTCTTTGGGTTTAGCCATGCTTGGCTAAGCTAATCTTGGTTGACTTTTGGTTAATCCTTTGAACTTTTGTTGAATGTTGAAGAATCCATGAACATGTTCTTGAATCTTTATGGAAATGTTTTGTGTTTTAACATCTTATCATTACTTGTATGTTTTAGTTCATGAGTTTAAATGTATTTGTGGTGATTAGTTGGCTAATTTCTTGATGAAGTAAAGGATCCTCAAATTAGCAAGCAACAAATGATTTTTGTGTTGTTTTTGCTTCACACAATCATAAAAACATTTCCTCCAACATGGTGGTGAAAGCATTTGACCCCTCTTGGATTTGGTGACTTTTTGGTTCTTAATGCTAGTTGACTTTCACTAATTACATGCTATTTGGAATTAGTGACTTTGACTAAGGAAATTGTTATGAGCTTCTCTAGCCATTTCAACAATTAAGCAAAGTCTAGGTAATCTCAAGCTCATTGGATTACTATAGCCAAATTGAGGATTTAAAACAAGTATTACACCATTGAATTCTAATGATATGTTCATCAAAAGTCAAAGTGAGGAAACTTTAAGTCAACCATCTCTCCCTTATTGATTTTACATCAAACTCTTATTTTTGTTGCATTTGTCTATTTAAATCATAGTTAATTCTAGTTTGTTTCAAGTATTTCAAAACACCAAAACCCCCCATTTTATTTTTGTTGTCATTTTACAAGTATTTTTGCAAAGAGATTTTTCATAGAGTCATAAATTGAACCAATCTCCGTGGATTCGATCCCTTTACCGCTATACACTATTTTAGTGTGTAATATTTAGGGTTATTATTTGTGTTGGCCTCGACAACCACCAAATTTTTGGCGCCGTTGCCGGGGATTGGTTTATTTTTAATCAATTTGTTTCTCTATGCCTAGATCTCATTGTGCAGGTACTCAAATTTAAATTCCTGAAATTAAAAAAAAAAAAAAAAAGAAGTATGGTTCGGAGATGAACACTCCTTGCACCGAAGAGCGACTTTCTGAGCTAGCTCAGTTAGTTATGATGATTGAAAGTGACCAAAGTGTGCAGCCCACACCTCTTCTTTGCGATTTTTGTGCCCAAAATGGACATCATTCCGACATGTGTTCATATTTACAAGGAGAATGGGGAGACGTGCAAGAGAAGGGAAGCTACTATTTGTCAAACCAATCGAGTTATGATCAACCTCAACATGATCAATGGTGGGACAACAACCAAGTTTGGGGAAATAACCAATACCAAAACCCATACCAAACTTGGGGAAATAACCAATACCCACCAACTCCACTGTTCCAAGAATCCTATCCTTACCCTCCTCAACAAACTGAAACGCCAAGCATGTCCTTAGAGGACATTGTTAAAAGCATTGCCACTTCTACCCAAATTTTTCAGGAAACAACCCAAGCTAGCCTCAAAAGCTTAGAGGAACAAATAACACAAATTGCTCAATCAATTAGTTTAATGGAAGCTCAAGACAAATTACCATCCGAAAAGAGCCCATCGCATAGTGCATGTTCCATTCCTTTGAATGATGAGAAAATTTTTGATGGCCCAAGAGTGTTATATGAAGAAGAGGAAGAAGAAGTAGAAGTGGAAGAGGTTGTCAAAGAAGAAGAAGAAATTGAAAAAGCTGACAATGAAACTATAGAGGAAGTGATAGGGGTTAATGAAAGAGAGGTTGAGCCGCCCACTACCATTAAGAAACTAACTCCATTGGTAGACCAACCACAAGAGATGGAAGCGATAAATTTGTCGGACTCTTTAAAGGATACGTATCACAAGAAAGAAGACGCCCAACCGGTCACCTACTCAAAAACCATGTCAAAGAAGGAAGAGTTGGTCACCTTAATGAACAAGTACAAGAAAGAATATGGTTGGATGATTGCTACTATCAAAGGTTTGAGTCCGGTATGGTTCTCCCGTAAAAAGAAAGTCAAATACAAGAAAAGAGTCTCAATGGAGGTGTGGAAATTAAAAAATGTCGACACGGGGAAAATTTACAAGGTTAATTGACATCGATTGAAGCCATTCAATGAAGTTTCTGATTCAAATGTCCAAGATGTCGTCCATTTGGACGCCCCAAAGTGTTAAAGTGAAGTTTGGAGGCGTCTCGCCAAAGACGTTAAAGAATGGCATTTTTGGAAAGCATTGTGTTTTTGTGTTTTTAATTTGAATAAATGACTTTTGAAGATGCTTTTGGGATTCAAAAGAATTGTTTTTGAAGAAATCAAGAGTTTCTAGGTTTTTGGGGCCTTCCAAAGCAAGAATGGGTGAAAAACGAAGAAAAATGAAGCAAAAATGAAGATCAGGATCAGGGAGTTGCGCGACCCGCGTGCTGTTGCGCGGGTGGGTTGCGCGGCCAGGTGTGATGAAGCGACATTGGCCCAAGACTTAACTGCAAGGTCTGCGCGACCCGCGTGCTACACTGCGCGACCCGCGCACTGTGCTGGGCAATTTGGGCTATTTTTGGCTATTATTTGACCAGGTGTTGACCAAAGGTTTTAATGAGTTGACCTTTTGACTTTTCTTGACCAACATTGACCGAAATTGACCCTTTTTGACCCATAGATTAAAATGTTCATCTTCCCTTCTTCTTCATTTAATCATCTTGACCTCCCACTCCATTCCTCTCATATAACCTTCCAGCACCCACCTCACCGGAAAATTCAAGATTAGCGGAGTTCTATCGGTCATAATTTCAAGAAACCACCGCCCGACCCCCCGATTTAGGTCCTTTCCGCCCTTTCCTCAAGCATTGAGGACAATGCTTGTTCTTAAGCTTGGGGTGGGGCATTTCATTTTCCTTTTATTTTTTCATGCATTTTTAATTAGGTTGCATAACATTTTAGTTTTAAGCTAATTATGATTCATTTTTTTTAATTCCAAAAAGATTTTATTTTCTTCTTTTTCCACTTTTTATTTTTGCATAACATTTAGCTTAAGACATTAGCATTCATGCATTTTTGTTGTCTGTTTATTCTCACCTCTCTTGGATGCCATGGAACAGGTTCACAGTTATTGTATCATTATTGGTCCAGGATCTTGTTGCTATCTCACCCATCGAATCGGGACCACTAGCTGCAGTTTGGGATTTCATACTTGGGATCAGATGCTGGTAGCTTAAAGGGGTAAGTGATCATGGCCAGGTAGTTCCATAAAGAATTATGCATACAATACTAACAACTGTAGGATATACTATAGCAATGGGTGTTCTTAGCCTTGCGGTCACTACCGCGGAGAGGATCACACTTGATCATGATTGAACTGTTAGGATGAAGCATTGGTGCTTGTCCCCGAGTAGAATCCATATCCGGTCTCTTTACATCACTATATCTTTTTGCGATTTTCTTAGAATTTAGAGAGTCTTTTAGTCCACATTTGGACATTTTCATTATCTTTGAAAAACCACAAGTTTGAAAAGGAGCTTACATTACATCTTTATGCTCCACACATGGTCATTTTCACACTTAGGCCATTCGGATTATATCATTATCCTTTCGGTTCCACCTACACACCTTTGGGAACCAAATTTTGAGTCAAAGGGTTTTCTCATCAAAAAAAAAAAAAAACAAAAAACAAAAAAAAAAAAACAAAAACAAAAAACAAAAACAAAAACAAAATGAAGTATGCAAATTTTCAGTTGCAACTATCTTAGATAGGTGGCCGGTTCAATTATTGAACAAATTTCCCAACATCTTGGTCACCCGGCGTTTGATATTCATTTATTTAGGTATGTTTTTATTGTATATAGATCGAGTTGTTTTTCGCAAATTGGTGATGTTAGGGAGACTGTCGAGTCGGATACTACGGGAGGTTTGGGCCAACACCAAGTGAATCGATTCCTACAACGGTGCCCGAGCGATTAAACCTAGTTACACATGAGAGAAACCGGTAAATGTGAAATCAGAGTGTACACTTAAAAAAGAGCTCCACCCGAGCCCATCCAGTTGCTTTCTCCCTACTACAGATGTTCTTCATTGTATACATGTTCCATTGAGGCTGCGACTGCTCATCCCGCCTTACTCACCTAAAGGAGTTGTCCTGGCTGTGGTTTATGGTTCCATTGTCATCGGATGAAAAAGTTGTGAGATAGCAGCGAAATCAATTCTGACCATGTTGACTAACGTCGAACAGGTTCCATGGTTCTATCCATTCTTTTTATTTCTAGGGTAGTTCATCCCAAGTTCATTTAGTCTTGTCTTACTTGAGGACAAGTAAGGTTTAAGCTTGGGGTGATTTGATAGCTTCATTTTATTTACTTATTTTTATAGTTTATTTTAGCATATTTCATTCATAATTTAGATAATTTCCATGCATATATTCCTTTTTGTTATTTTATGACTATTTCGGGTACTCTCGAATCTTGTGAGCATAATTGCAGGTTTTCGGGTCTAGCGGAGCGGGAGTGTTCGGGACGTATAGGAGGCGATGAGATTTGGTAGACAAAAATGATGTTGGGTTTGATGGGTAGTGGAGATGATGCATAGAGTGATCTTGATGATTATTTGAAGACTTGGAGAGAAATAAACTTTAAATTTGCAAGATGCGGGGGAATATTCAAGCGTACGTAAATTATTAATCGAGCGAGTTCACGAGCTTTGGAGGACTTAGAGAGGTCAAATTGGGCTTAAAATGAAGAAAAACTTGAAGAAAATGGGCTAGGAGGTGATTGGATTCGACCTGGGCCAAGTGGGCTAAGCTATGGAGGCCCAAAACCTCAAAGATGCTACATCCAGGGACCACCCGCGCAAGAGCACGCGGGTCGCGCAACCTCCTGCAGGGGCAGTTTCGGAAATTCTTCTTTTGAGCTATTTGAGGAAGGTTGGTGCCCATCTTTTGCATACTCTTGGACACCCGATTTTTGAAGATTCTCTCTGGAGTTTTGGAGACTTTTGAAGGCCAAGAACCCTTGAAGAACATCATATTTTTACCTCTTGATTCTTGCTTAATGTTTGGTACAAATTTCTCTAACTTTGTTTCTTTGGGTTTAGCCATGCTTGGCTAAGCTAATCTTGGTTGACTTTTGGTTAATCCTTTGAACTTTTGTTGAATGTTGAAGAATCCATGAACATGTTCTTGAATCTTTATGGAAATGTTTTGTGTTTTAACATCTTATCATTACTTGTATGTTTTAGTTCATGAGTTTAAATGTGTTTGTGGTGATTAGTTGGCTAATTTCTTGATTAAGTAAAGGATCCTCAAATTAGCAAGCAACAAATGATTTTTGTGTTGTTTTTGCTTCACACAATCATAAAAACATTTCCTCCAACATGGTGGTGAAAGCATTTGACCCCTCTTGGATTTGGTGACTTTTTGGTTCTTAATGCTAGTTGACTTTCACTAATTACATGCTATTTGGAATTAGTGACTTTGACTAAGGAAATTGTTATGAGCTTCTCTAGCCATTTCAACAATTAAGAAAAGTCTAGGTAATCTCAAGCTCCTTGGATTACTATAGCCAAATTGAGGATTTAAAACAAGTATTACACCATTGAATTCTAATGATATGTTCATCAAAAGTCAAAGTGAGGAAACTTTAAGTCAACCATCTCTCCCTTATTGATTTTACATCAAACTCTTATTTTTGTTGCATTTGTCTATTTAAATCATAGTTAATTCTAGTTTGTTTCAAGTATTTCAAAACACCAAAACCCCCCATTTTATTTTTGTTGTCATTTTACAAGTATTTTTGCAAAGAGATTTTTCATAGAGTCATAAATTGAACCAATCTCCGTGTATTCGATCCCTTTACCGCTATACACTATTTTAGTGTGTAATATTTAGGGTTATTATTTGTGTTGGCCTCGACAACCACCAACACCCAATTAATAAATAGGTTCCAATATACAACCATAATCTACACATGAGGTAAATGAAACATTTTATCCCTAACCTAGCTTGGTACAAACCAAGGCCCAAACTCAAACCCTGAAGGCCTAAAAGCCCAATAGTCAACCAAGGCCCAACATATGGCCCAATTTTCCAAATTCGGCCCAAACCTCTACATGGACTTATTTTAAGGCCCGACCAATTATTCTAGTCCAAACAATTAGCATTCTGATGGCTCGATTGGTATAAATCTGCATGTGTCAAATTGGGACTCGAAAAGGATTTGCATTTGGAAGTAAGATTTTAAAAGAGTCGAGATCTTTCTATAGGATAACAACAAGTTGTTTATTAGCTGTCATTATCGAATTCTTGTATTTATCAGTTTGTTAGCTATATTTACTCCCAAGTATGAAAGGGGAATCATTAGTTGACTTTGTAATAAGTTTTTATTATTCAATCAATAAAATCAACTATTCCATTATCATGATTCTTTATGGTATTAGGGCATACGATCAATTAAAGAAGCATCAAGCCGGAGGTAATCATGATGGATGAAAAAAGAGAAGGAAGCAAGAAGAATGAAGAAATCATTGATGCTAATGCACCCTATTATATCCATCCGTCTGATTACCCCAAGCAGATTGAAACAACCCATGTATAATGACATAATTTTTTTTAGATTAATAAATCGTTAATACAAATCATTTCCATAAAACCAAGGTTGTTAAGATTTAGCAAAACATCATCGAATCAGAGTAAATGACAGAATGCAGAAACATTTGGTGTGTGTTCTGCAATCATCCCAAGCTCTTCCATTTGAAAACCTAAGTACCCGAAACATAAACTAAAAGTCGTAAGCACAAAGCTTAGTGAGTTCCCCAAGATACCTCATAACATGCATATTATATTACAGGCCCCGCCCAATGATATATGGGCCCCACCCACACTCACATAAGAATGAGATATGGGACCTACCCACATTCACATAACAATGACATACGGGCCACGCCCACACTCACAATACAGGCCCCACCCAATAAGCATATAACCATGTATTCATATAACATTCAAACACATGCGAAAATCATAAAAGATAGTAGCATACTATACAATCATCGTGCCCCGCCAAGATACGGATCATATATGCATAACCTAATACTAGCATACATAATAACCATCAGGCCCCACCCAACATACATACTAATACATACACATGCAAGAGTCATGTATACAACTAGCATCCTAACATAATAACCATGGGCCGATATTGGTGCCTTCGACCCGCTAAACACAGTGAGGAGAGTCACCTTGTACAGCCAAAACGCATAGAAAATCCATGGCTGCTAGCTGACATATCCACGAACTATGAATATCAAAGCAACACCTGATCAAAATTTAGGTCCCCAAACAAATAATCACTCAAAACCCATACTTGTCCCATTTTTCCAAATTAGGCCCCAAACATAGCCCGGCATAACCCATGACCAACCTTGATCAACCATTTGGTCAAAGTCAAAGTCAACAGCCTAAGATGACCAAACATGCCACATTTCCCTTCGGACACGTTGCGTTCTTCCCTAATCCAGATAATCGGGAAATACCTAGCCAACATGTTGTGTTGGCTTGCAAACATGTTGTGTTTTCCTAAGATTTAACGGCTTAATACAATAAGCACTTAATCCTTGAAGACATAGCCCCAAAACAAAGATCTAACTTCCTTGAGCAGGAAAACCACATAAACTTCCCAAATTTACGTTTATGCATGTTTAAATGAATCTCTTAAGCTTAAAAGGGAATTAATAATGGACTTAACACATGCATATCTCATAAATCTTGCACCTTTAAGCTTAAAGGGACCAAAACAAACTCAGATCTGGAATAACAAGTCCTTAAATGTCTTCACTCTTTCCTCAACCCAAAAAGGGACCAAAAGCACAACAAAGCACAAAACATATACAAGACAAGATGCAAACTTGATACCTCAAAAAGCTTCCTCACAAGATGACGATTCTTGATCTAAAACATTTTCCCCAAACAAAGCAACTTCAAGATCTCCTCTTCTTTCACAAAGACCAACAACAAACAACAATGACTACATACTAGCTCAAGAACACCAGCAAGAGACTTAAAGATCGATTTTAGGGTTTTAGTGACAATGGAGGCTGGTAAGGAGACCAACCCTTGGGGCTTAAAGAGATTATATAGGGTGCAAGATCCTAAAAATTAGGGGTTCCTTCCCGGCTTCAAACGCGCCATGTTTAGACATCAACACATTGTGTTGACCTTAATGAGAACCACATTTTTTCTTAACTTGACATGTCGTGTTGGTTCCTCCAACATGCTATGTTCAGTCCTTAAGATTCTGGATGTTACACAGATGCAAGTGAATAACGTATTAAATGACAATAACTTCAATGAATGGAAACATGAGACGATGATTTTCTATTTGAATAGAACAAGGTAGGATTGATCAACAGGTCAATCAAGAAACTTGAGACCACTTTTCCTGTGTACATGGCATGGATGTCAGTCGATGCCATGATCAATGGTTGGGTAACGACAGCCGAATAAAAGGATATAAAAATGAGTGTGAGATATGCAACTACCTCAACCAAAATCTGGAAGGATTAAGAAGAACGATTCGAGAAGGAGGGGACTCAATGCGCATACAAACTGAAGCAGTCCGTAATAGTCATGAGATAACATGGCTCATCAATTTCTTCTTACTAAACAAAATCAAGAACCATTTAGGATGTACTCCAATCAGTTCTTCCCATACCATGATGCACCTATGATGGGTGGAACTCTGCTTTGATAAGAAGATTGAATGATCTAAAATAAAGAGAAAGGATCTATGAGTTTCTTATGGGACTAGATGAAGAATTCTCGGTCATCTATACCAAAATCTTGGCCATGAAGCATGCACCGTCTTTAGGGGTAACCTACCATCTAGTTGCTAAGGGCGAACAACAACGAGCTTTCACTGGTAGCTCCAATAAAGTGACTGGTGTGGCGGCAACCTTCCAAGTCAATTATGTAGGTAGAAAAACACCAGGTCGGACTCAAGCAGGAGGCGCTAAACAAGTGGCAAGTAAAGGAGGGCAGGTAATGCATAAAACCTCAAAACAAGGTGGCGACAAGACAGAAAAATATAGTTTTTGTGGAAAAGCAGGACATGGAAAGGACTAATGCTTCAAATTATTGGATATCCAGATTAATGGCATTGGAAGAATGAAAAACCAGAAACCAAAGGTGGCTCGTGTGGATGTTGGACCTAGTCTAGTTCCAAGGTTAATGGATGAGAAGTATAAGTAATACATTGACCATTTTAAAGAGGAGGAAAGAAATGAATCATGCCCAAGGGGTAATTTGGTAGTTAGAAACAACATGATATGTGGGTGATAGACTCTAGTGCAACCGAGCATATCACAGACATAAGTGCTTTTCTCGACAATGAAATCACAAATCCAAAAGATATACATGTCATCATTCCTAATGGGGATAAGGTGTCGGTTGTGGTTGAGGGAGAACACACCCATCCATGAGGTCTTAGAATTAATGTAGTCTTGCATGTCCCTAAGTTGAATTATAGCCTTTTATCAGTTATTAAGCTCATAAGGAATCTAGATTATACTATAACTTTTTTCCCTGATTTCATTCTGATGTAGAAATTGGTAATGAAGGACTTGATTGGTGTGTGACATCCAGAAAATCACGGCCAGAAAAGACCGGTTTCATTTATGCTTTTAAAATATTTTCAGAGTAAATCGATTGATTTAAAAGAGTTGCGGAATTTGTTCCAAAAACAAAATATGATAAATAAAAGTTATCAAAGAATTCCTTAAAGAAATGTATTTTCATATATAACAACACTCGGGATGTCATGTTCCGATACAGACCAAAAGCATAAACGACACATTATAAGCCTTACAACGATTACATACAACTATTGGCCTGTAAACAAAATATCTTCACAAGTTGTCCAACTTATGCTCTTGCGTCACTACCAGTAATAGAAATAAAATGAGCGGGTCAGGCTTGGGAGCCTGGTGAGCATATAGGGTTTTCAACCCACAATAAATAATTATATTTATTTTTTACAAACCAACAACAACCCGATTGCCCATTCCCGTTATCCTCACTTTACGTCCCTAAAACAACAACTATCACAAGGGACCTAATCTAGGATTTTCACTAGGACAGACATTACTGCAAAGGCTTCCTCAACAGTAAATGTTCTAAAGGCAACCATGAGGGGGATAGAGTACATCGGTGAACACATCATTCACAACACCTACAAGTTATGAACCTATAAGCATTCCACATGACTGTCTAGAAAGAGTCCGTGGTTGTCATTCATACTCCGCTAGATGACTAGATCAATAACAACATCGAGGCCTCTCATCATTCTATTTCATCAGACAACAGCAGCTTACCCATGTTCTATTAAACATATTAGTAGATAAAATTACATATATTTATATAGAGCTTAAAATCCTGTACAAATCATTCATTCAACAATTATTTCAAATAATCAAATAATATACAAACACATAACATGTATTTTGTATAGAATACTTCGTATCTATGTGTGAAAAGAAAAGGAATATACACTCACTTGATAAGATGATTATCGGATAGCACTACGGCTCTAAAAGTAGTATTCATCAATGAAACCGGGAGATCTTCACAAACACCGTGCTTCTTGCGGGCAGAGCTTCGGATCGAAACTCTTTTCTTCTCGAGATCTTTAGAGCGTAGGGACTTGATTCCGGCTTCGGGGATATAATTTGCACGTAAATAGAGGTAAAATGGGTGAGAGAGAAGAAACAACTAAACTTGGTTGCCTTCATGTTCTATTTATAGGGTGCTGAACCCCTGATTACACTGGGTGTAACCCAAGAGTATGTTGGGCATACTCCCGTGTCGACATGTACGCTGGGCGTTCTAGGTGGATAAGGCTGGAGGCTTTCGAGGCTGCTACGTGGCTCATTTCAGCCCATGAATCATGAGTACTCTGGGTGTACTCCCATTTCTCAAACTTCAAAAATTTGTATCTTTCGCATACGAGCTCTGTTTTTGACATTCTTTATATCCACACATAGGTGACTATGCTCTACAACTTTTATTTAGACTCTATCGGCTAATTTTGACTTTATTTTTATTATAATATTTTAGTAGGCCGTGACAGCAGAACTCTGTTACAAATTCATAACTTCATCATCTGACATTCGTTTTGGTCTATCTTTCTTCCATTTCACTACTATTGACGAGATCTTCGTTTCTTGTTTAGATTGTTTCAGTTAGAAATCACTCGATCTCAAATCCGAACTTCGGTCTGCATACTGCTCAGCTGAAACTTAGAAAAAATCATAACTTCCTAATATGAACTCAGATTTTGGATGTTCTTTTTATGTACGCTCTCGATTTAACGAACTCTACGACTTTCGTTTAGATCACTAAGGCTAAATATCGCTCTATCATAAACTCACTATCTACATTGCGAAGTGTCCTGCTGGTTCTCTCACGAAAATTTGACAGGTCATAACTTCTTCGTTATAATTCGGATTTCGTCATTTTTTATACATTCAGAAATCTTGTGACGACCACTACGTCTTCATGTATCAATATCAGTTTTATCTAACATTTTTTACGCTTATTTTTATTCTTAATTTAGTTAAGCTACACATTTAAGCATAAAACACATAATACTCAAATAATACATTCTTATTATTTCAAAATGAGTTACAAAGGTTAACCTAGACTATTACATCATCATTAATGCCTAGCCCAGAAACACATGCCTTACAATTCTCTCCACTTTAAGATGATTTCGTCTGCGGAATCACACATCAACAAACAAATGCGGATAGCGACTCATCTTGTCACTCTCTGTCTCCCAGGTGAGAATTGGCCCATTCGTATGTTTCCAACGGACCAACACTAACTCGACCATCTTGCGTCACAACTTCTTAGTCTTTCGGTCAACAATTGTCTCTGGTTCTTCACTTAACCTCTTGTTCTCATCAAGTCTTAATTCCAAAAGTGGCATCATGTTGGGAACTTCTCCCGTGAATTTCCTCAAGTAACACACATAAAAAGTGTTATGAATTCCATTCAGTTCTTCGAGTAATTCTAGCTTGTACACTTGGTTCCCAATCCTTTGAACAACTTTAAATGGTCCAATAAAACTTGGACTTAAATTTCCCCTTTTACCAAATCTTATAAGTCCCTTCCATGGCGAGACTTTAAGCAACATCGAATCCCCAATTTCAAAACTCATCGGTCTTCATTCTTTGTTAGCATAGCTCTTTTGAAGATCCTGAGCTGCTAACATTCTTTCCCTTATTATTTTCAGCGGTTTGATGGACTATCTCGGGTCCCATAAACTGCTTCTCCCCAGCCTCAAGCCAACAAGTCGGCTTACGACATTTTTGTCCGTACATAGCTTGATAAGGTGCCATCTTTATGCTCGAGTGGAAACTATTACTGTAGGAAAATTCTACCAAAGGTAAATGTTCATCCCAGTTACCTTGGAATTGCAGGGTACATGCTCTCAATATATCTTCAAGCGTTTGTATCGTTCGTTCGTTCTGACCATCAATCTGTGGATGGTAAGTTGTACTCAAACACAAGTTGGTCCCCAATTCCTCTTGTAGACTTTTCCAAAATCGCGAGGTGAAAACAGCTATCACGATCTAACATAATTGTTAATGGAACACCGTGAAGCCTCACAATTTCCATCACGTAAGAATTTTCAAGCTTATCGATAGACCATTTCTCATTGGCTGCTATGAAATACGCACTCTTAGTGAAGCGATCAACGACCACCGAAATCATGTCGTGACCATTCTTTGTTCTGGGAAACTTAGTGACAAAGTCCTTAGCAATGTCTTCCCATTTATCCATAGGCACAGGCAAAGGTTCTAAACTCCCATATGGTTTCTGATGTTGTCCCTTGACTCTTGCATAGGTCACACACTCGGCTACATACTTTGCAATATCAAGCTTTATCGTCGACCACCAGTAATAGGGTTTCGGGTCCCTATACATTTTAGTGCTGCCAGGATGAATTGAGTACATGGTTTTGTGAGCTTCTTCCATCAGAAGATCTCTTATTCTTCCTAACTTAGGTACCCAAATACAATCTTGGAATACCTTCAATCCATGACCGTTTGTACCAAACACCAACCGTTTGCCCAAACGTTCCTCCTTCCGGTCATTCTTTTCAGAAGCTTCCGCTTAAGCTTTCTTTATATTTTCCATAATGGTTGAGATAACTTCTATTCTCAATGCTCTTGGTTTTTCTTTCAGGATTGACTTTCCGACTGAGAGCATCAACAACAACATTTGCTTTACCGGGATGGTAAAGTATCTCACAGTCGTAGTCCTTAAGTAGTTCTAGCCAGTTTCGTTGCCTCATATTCATTTCTTTCTCACTAAAGAGATATTGGAGACTCTTATGATCAGTGAAAAGTTTGCACTTTGTGTTATAAAGGTAATGCCTCCATATCATTAGAGCGAAAACTACCACTGCTAACTCCAAATCATGAGTGGGGTAGTTCTTTTCATGCTGCTTCAGCTGTTGAGACGCATATGCTATCACCTTTTCTCTTTGGGTCAAAACACAACCCAATCCAACACCGGATGCATCGCTATAAACAGCGAAGTCTTCAACTCCATCAGGTAGAGAAAGAATCGGTGCTTCACATAGCTTCTTCTTTAGCAACTTGAATGCTTCTTTGTGCTTATCACTCCAAGCATAAGTCGCTCCTTTATGGGTAAAAGTTGTTAGTGGAGTAACCATCGAAGAAAAAACCTTGGATAAACCTTTGGTGATATCCGGGTAATCTCAAAAAGCTTTAGATCTTCGTGGGACTTTTTGGTTGTTTCCACTTCATCACAGCTTCAATCTTCACTGGATCAACCATTATCCATTCTTGGTTGACCATGTGACCCAAGAATTGGACTTCACGAATACAAAAATCACATGTGGAGAACTTTGCATACAACTTCTCCTTATTCAAGACTTCCAACACTTCTTACAAGTGTTTGTCGTGCTCCTCTTGGCTTTTGGAGTAAATCAAAATGTCATCTATGAACACTATCACAGATTTATCAAGGTATGGTTTACAAACCATGTTCATTAAATCCATGAATGTTGTTCGACCATTAGTTAGTCCAAACGACATAACCAAAAACTCGTCGTGTCCATATCGTGTTCTGAATGCAGTCTTCTCGATATCCTGCTCTCTAACCTTCAGCTGATGATATCTTGACCTTAGGTCGATCTTTGAAAAATAACTTGAACCTTGTAAGTGATCGAATAGGTCATCAATCCTCGACAATGGATATCTATTCTTTATTGTTTCCTTGTTTAGCTCTCTATAATCGATGCACATTCTCATACTTCCATCTTTCTTTTTCACGAATAACATCGGAGCTCCCCAGGGTGATGAACTAGTTCTAATGAAACCGTTGCCAAACAACTCCTGAAGTTGCATCATCAGCTTCTTCATCTCCGTCGATGCTAGTCTGTAAGGTGCTTTGGCTATTGGCGTGCTTCCTGGTAACAAGTCTATTCTGCACTCCAGTTGTCTATTAGGCGATAATCCGGGAAGATCTTAGGGAAATACTTCCAGATAATCACACACCATAGAAATGCTCTGGACCTCCTTTTTCTCCTTCTTTGCATATATCACAAATGCCAAATATGAGGTACATCCTTTGGCCAAACACTTTCTGGATTTTATTAGTGAAATGATTTCAGAATTTACTTTGCATTTGTCCCCGTACACCATAAATGACTCCTTCCTTAGTGGGCTTACTTTTACTATCTTCTTCTTGCATAATATATTGGCGTCATTGGCGCTAAGCCAATCCATTACCAGCACGATGTCGAAACCATTCAGCTCGATAGGCAATAACTCCTCATGGAACTTATTCCCATTCAGATCGATGATGATCTTTTTCATAAGATGGCTAACAGGCACAAACTTCCCACTAGAAACTTCGACTAATAAAGCATTATCTAGTCTATTGACAGGAAAAGCTAGTTTTCTACCAAATTTCATGCGAAATAAAGGAGTAGTTGGTTCCAAAATCAAATAATCTTTGGGCAGGCAATTCGTTTACGAGAAAGTTACCTGAAGCGACATCAACTTCTTCTTTAGCAGCTTCCAGTGTCATCTAGAAGGCTCTTGCCTTTGGCTTTGGTGGAATGTTGGGTTTTACTTCCTCATTCTTTTTCGAAAAATCCCTCAAGATTTGCCCCTCCTCACCACACCTATAGCAGACTTTCTTGGTAAGGGTGAATTCATTGGCATAGTGCCCTAGCTTTCCACATTTGAAGCATGTGACTTCCCCGTCACATTGTCCATGATGCTTCTTCTTGTGTTTGTCGCACCATTTTTCTTCGCCTCCTCCGCCTCCTCTCAAACTAGACATCGAGAATTTACCCTTTTTGCTGGACCCCGAGGGTCCATCGAACTTCCTCTTCTCACCAACCTCTGACCTCTCTAGACCCTTCTCCGTGATCTGGGTCTCAACAATCTTAGTAGCCTAAATGGCGGATTTCAAATTTGTTGTTTGCTTAACCATTGCACCAAAGTTTATTGGTAATCTACGGGCAAACTTGTTTACCTTTGAGAGTTTACACTACTAGAAAACAGACCTTTAATGATGCGGTTTTTATGATGCGCACTGATTAATGATACGCAAAAGGACGTGCCCTTAAAATAGTGTTATCTCTCCAAAAACTTTAAGGATTTACGTCACGTATTATTGCGTGCCCTTAATTTAGTGTCTCAAGAAAAAAAAACACGGAGGGCACTTTATCTTAAACGCGCGTCATCTGTACCTATCGCTTTATAATTTTAATGAAACGCGCATTTAGTAGACGAGGGGGGAAACGAAATCCACAAAATTTTGAAAACCCGCCTCGTTTTTTCTATCTTCTATCTATCTTTCATCCTTGCAATCTACTCTCCCCTCTCTGATATTCTCTCCTCTAGATCTCTCTTCATTCTCTACCTCCCGTCTCTCTGTAAACCCTAAGCCATCGCCACCTCCCTTCTCTCTAGCATGTGTTAGGGTTTTATTTTCTTTCAAGCTTCCGCTTCTCTCGTTTTTTCTCAACCAAGTACGTGCGAGGGTTCGGAATAACTGAGCGAATTCAAACAATCAATCTTCCATTTCAACTTCTTTCAACTCTGGATCATCGGGTATTTTTCGGATTCCTTTTCCGGTTTTGTTCACTTTCGAAATTAGAATGGGACCCGTTCTTTTCTACTTCAATACTCTCAATCTCAACCGGCTTTTCTTCTTCCACTTTGTCTTCTTCTACTTCTTCTAACAATGGTGGTTCCTAATCAGGGGTAACCTCGGCAATATGCAATTTAAAAACCCCAAATAAGTCGAATTTTTAGGTATAGGGTTCTTTATCTAGAAGCACAAGGCCATATGCAATCCCTTCAGCTAATTTGAGCTCACAGGTATAGGGTTCTCTATCAATCATCTATCTTTTTTCCCTTTACATTAATTACTTGAAATTCCACATTTACTAAATTACACGTCAGTTTTTTTACAGCAAGTGCAACCTTCTTTCTTCCTAATGATGTACTTCGTCTCCTTAAAATTGAAGTTGCAGGTTTGTGTCTTCTACATCCTGTCTTCGCACGATCTATGAATAGTTTGCCATTGTATTTCATCTTCATCTTCTTTATCATTGCATCATGTCTACTCTGCTTGCAATCCTTATTCTCTTTGATTGGCTAGGGTTATGAGCTCTTGGACTATGGAATTTGGGGTTACCTAATTTCAGTGTAATTTTTTGATATTTTGTATTTTTTATGTAAGGTAAATGGTAACATCATGGGTAGCTTCAAAATTTCGATTGAGAAATAAAGAAATTGAAGAAGAGTGATGGTTGCATCTTATTGAAATTCATTTGCAACTAAGGTATTAGTGGAAGATGAATCGATGGATTACTAAAAAGGTTTCTCAATTTGGAAACAAGAAAAAATAATAGGAATATGTGACTGCCTTGGGTTTATCTTGGTATCTTAGTAAGTCTATGGGCTTATGCTTGTGGTGTTGATTTCTGCGAGTATCTTGTTGCAGGGGCGGTAATGGTCAATTTTTTCTGTTGCTAGTTTTGCCATTTTTAAGCATATTCCTTCCAGATTCTGCTTGGTGGGTGGGGGTTTAATTCTTTTGTTTTCTTTTTGTTTATCCTTGTATTATCCCTATATTGCCTTTAACTTTGAGCTCATGGCTGGGGTATGTTTTTTTAATGAAATTGTTCCCATGTTGCTCAAAAGAAAGTTGGTTTATGCATCTTACAGTGTTAAAAATTTAGTCTTTGCAAATGAGTTTTAAGCAATGAACATTTTCAAACTCACGTGCATCTCTTTCTCGTGTCATCTACGTGTATATGAGTAAGGTAAACCCATTTTTTCTTTTCAAACTTTTGACAACTTTCTCATCTATTGTTTGTTCCAAATTAATTAGTACCCTCGTCTGATCCATGTTCAGCTGGAAAAAATATTTTGATTGAGAATAAGATGAGGTCAATAACAATAACAGGGAACTCAGTGGTCTATCTAAATTGAAACAATAAAAAATAATGGATATGGAAAAATTACCTTCAACAACTTTGAACTATAATGGATATGCAAAAATTACCTTCAATCAAACTTCTATAAGTAAATGCAGGCTGTAGAGAATTCATGTTTCTTTTAAATGCAGGATGATACACTAGAAGAATTGCATGGTAATATAATTAATGATAGGAATCTAGTGATATGCAAACTCCAATAAGTCAGGGGGATGCATAGTTGTTCAAGGATTTAACTACTTTTGGTGTTTTTAAAGCTGAATATGCCACATTTTACTTCACAGGTATTTTCTTTCTACAATTTCCTGCTGTAATCCGGGATTATAATGAGTGCATAAATAGATGCAGAAGCTCTTGATTTCTTGTTTCTGTTCCTTTATGCTTCTGAATATTGGCTACGAGAAGAATGCCAATCTGATTTTTAGAATGTGTTGATCAGATGGTGAACATAGAATGAGATGAAAAGTCTAATGCAGAATATCATACTTTTCTCACAGTTCAAATTTAGAGTTAGTGCCAACATCAACTGGCAACTCAAAGGAAACTTCTAAAGCAATGGATGATCCATTTGTGGTTCTAGAATTTGCATCAACAACTGTCAAAGCACCACCGCCTCTATTTGTGGTTCTAGAATCTACAAAGGAAACTGTCAAAGCAATGGATATATGGGTTACCGTATCAGAGATACCTCTATTCACATAACCTACCAAAGCACCACCACCTTCAAGACCTCCCCCTCCAATACCAAGGCATACTTTAAAATCCGAATGAGGGTATTCTGGTAAATACTCTCAAAGCCATAACCCATTCCAAGAATCTCCATTAGATGAGTTTAAGACTTTTGCCATGGGTGGAAGTGGAACACAAGATAATGGTGTGGACCATGTTAATGGCGAAGAGATGGATTCAAATTCAGCTGCTGCTGCAATGAAAGATGTCATGGACAGAGCTGAAGCTAAATTCAGGCACGCAAAGGAAGTAAGGGAAAGAGAACATGCAAAAGCTTCTAGAAACAAAGAATCTGTAACTGTAAAACTATAAAGAGACGACATGAGTAATGAAGATGGTTCATCAAAGAGGGAAGAACAAGAGAGAGAGAGAGAGAGAGAGAGAGAGAGAGAGAGAGAAAAGTAGACTTGAAAAAAATCCGAATAAGGGAAATTGAAAGGGAAAAGGCTAGACAAGATGTGGAAAGGAAAACAAGGGAAGCCCGTGAAAGAGCAGCAAATGAAGCACATGACAGAGTAGCTGTTGAAGCTCGTTTGAGGTCTGAAAGGGCTGTTGTTCAAAGAGCACAAGCTGATGCACGTGAGCGGGCAGCTATTGATGCAAAGGGAAGGGCAGAACGGGCAGCTGGGGCATGTCAACAATATGAGGTCATTCCTTTGTCTCCAAACAGTGGGTTAATTAAGTGGGTCCCTAATTGTGACACCCTTCACCAACTCATCTGAGCGTACAGGGATACCCTCCACTTCAACGATATGAGGTCATTCCTCTGTAACATTCTAACTCATTTCCTACATTTTTTAATCTTGATTCCGTTTTTTTGATATAGGTTATTTACATGTGTTTTATTTTTTAAATGAACGGCTGATATGCGGTGGAAAAAGTTACTATGGTGCCGTTCTATGTTGTGCTTGGAGGTAATAAAATTACAAAAGTCATTCTTACATAATCTTTTATCAAGTGAAAAAAAATCTTGATTTAATTTAATTAATAAGTTCGGATGGGAAATACATTTTGTCTAGTGGAGAAGATGTTCTACATTTCCAGTAGGTAAATCCATAGAATAATGATGTTTAATTAAATTACTCAGGTTTGGCTGCATCTCTCTCCCTTTTGTGAGCATATTGATGACCCCCAAGTGCTTGTGGGCTGTAGAACTTCCTCTTGAAGCTGTCAACAGTGAAAATTTCAATCTGTGTTGTGTTGACTTGAAGAGTGATCTGTTAAAAAAACAAACTATTTTTAGGAAGCCTTGAAATGCATTCTGGTTTGACAAAAGTAGTTGTTGGTATGTTTACATAATTACACCATTTATAATATTTTTCAATTTTGGTTAACTTCTGAATGAAGACTTTGACACAGGTCAACTATAGGACCTGGTGATCCCAGTTACAAACTTTCAAAAAGAAGAGAAATGATTGATGGTGTTGGCATGTGATGTTTTTGATCTTCCCATTTGGAAGGATATTATCCACCGTATTGTAAGATGGTAGCTTGCAAAAAGACAACATGTATTTTTTTCATGAATTTAGAAACTTACTTATTCTAGAATTTTATATCTTCCTCATTTGTCTTAACCAAAAAGGTTACAATCTCTCGTTTGTGAAAAAGACACGACTGCCCTCATCCTCACTAAATTGTTGTAGAAATACTCTTCAATTTTGTATAATATTGAGTTTCTGTTTATGGGCATTTTTGTAATTTGCTTTTTTTTTTATTTGATTTCAGCTCCCAAAAGTATTGGGACATAACATAGCAGAGAGGGTTTTGTTGGATGCTCCTTGTAGTGGTATTGGGATAAGCATAAAAGCTTTATATGGTTTTTAGTTTAATAAGAAGATTTTTTTATTTATCTATTTTTAATGATTTTTACAGGTTATATCTAAAGATGAATCTGTCAAAACCTCTAAAACTGTTGTTGATGTACAAAAACTTCTCACGTCTACAAAAGGTACCCAAACGCTTTCTATCAATTAATTTAATCAGATCACTTATGTATGGTTTTCAGTTTTACATCACTTATGCAATTATTCTTGTAAAATTTTATTAACTATTTTAAGCAACTTATGTTAAAATTTTAAATATGTTGATTTGCAGGAATTAATACTTGCAACAACTGACATAGTGGATGCAAATTCAAAGACAGGGGGTTATTTCACGACTAAATATTTATTTTCAAACATCTTTTATCTGAGTCCTTGTGATATTGCAGAATGAAGATGTTATAGACTATGCACTGAAGAAGCGGGATGTGAAACTTGTGCCATGTGGACTAGATTATGGACGCCCAAGGTATCTATTTATTATTATTTTTTTTTTAAAAATTGATGAATATATTTGTGTCTAAAAGAATTTGTATTATTTTTTGAAGGTTTGTTCGATTTAGAGAACGTAGATTTCATCGATCTTTGGAAAAGACAAGACGTTTCTACCCTCATGTCCATAACATAATTGGTTTTTTTGTTGCAAAGGTATCACATTACTTTTATTGATTTTTTTTATTATTGCATCATTGAAAGTATGATAAACCCTAATTGGATTACTTGATATTGTAGTTGAAGAAATGAGTAATTCAAAGGGAGTTTCTGCAGCTTTTGAATACTAGGATATTTGTGTCTAGGATTGAACTGCACATGCACTCTTCTGGTAGATTTTACTAGAATTATATGTACAATATATAACAGTCTCCCATTTGGTAATGAATTGTTGCTTCCAAAACAAAAAAAAAAAAACTATCATAACATGTCAAAATCAATTGCTAAAGCAACCATGTGTAAGTTTTACTTGCAAACACAGTTTATTAGACCACAAGAGTAAGCTTCAAATTGATCATAAAGTTGAGTAATATATAGCAGTCTCCCATTTGACTTTTTTTAGATTCTCTATGATTTGTACTTAGTTTAATCTTCTATCCAAACCAAATTATCCTTGAAAAGAGTTATTAATGATCATCATTTTTGGCGCATCTTGTGAAATTGTTCATAGCTGGGCTGTTAATGTTCTTGTTTGTTTTCATTTGCACAGGTAACAATCTTGTTGAAAGGACTTATGAATCAGATGTTAATGGTAACAAGTTTAACACTCGAGTCCATACGATTAGATGTTAATGGTAACAAGTTTAACACATGTGTCTTTGTTATACATACAGATTAAATGCAATGGATTGTATTTTTTTGTATATGGTATTTTATTTTATATTATGCAATGGATTGTATTTTTTGTATATGGTATTTTATTTCTATTATGAGAGATTAAATGCAAATTTAATTTATAAATTAATAAATATATAAATATATTTTAAAAAAAAAAAAATTAAAATTACGATACGCAAAAATGTGTGTCGTCTTCATTTATGACATGGCCTTTCTTGACTGGGGCTTCCTTGATACGCATTGCGTGTCATAAACACGCGCGTCGTAAGGTTACGACATGCAAATGCGTTTCGTCTTCCTTTATGACAGGGCCTTCCTTGATACGCATTGGGTGTCATAACCGCACGTCGTAAATGCGCGACATAAATGCGCGTCGTAAATGCGCGTCGTATCTCTTTATGACAGGGCCTTCCTTGACGCGCATTTGCACGTCGTCTAAGTGTTTTACGACACACAATGAGCGTCGTAAAAAGCCTTTTTTCTAGTAGTGTTAGTTCGAACTAGATATGGTATAAGCTTCATCTTCTCCATAAATCTTGTAGCATATTCGGCAGCGCACATTCTTACCTTCTTCAAATTCTGAAACTCATTACTGATTTCCAGAAGGTCCTGCTTGGAGCAATATTGCAATTTCAGTTGCACAACAAAGTCTTCCCAAGACATATTGCTATCTTCTACCTTGGGCATTGAGTCAGTTAATAGCTTCCACCAACTCAACATGCCAGATTTTAATAGAGGGATCGCAACAGTAGTCTTCTGTCTATTGCTGCATTTGCAACTTTCAAAGATTGTCTCCATTTCGCATATACAGTTTATCACTTCCACCGGCATCGGGCTTCCAGATAGACATGGTGGTTTGGATGCCATGAAATCCTTGTACTTGCACCCATGCCCATAATTTCCACCATCATGGTTGTTTTGCCTAAAAATCGGAGGGTTGGCTGGACCAACAGTCCCACTGAAGTTTCCTCCTTCCGAATGCCCTTCATTCAACTTAGGTTGTTCAATTGGAATTGAAAGTTCTTCATGATTTTGCCGAAGCAGACGTCTCGTTTCTTCCATATGATGATCTAACATCGTTTGAATCATCAATTGTACCCCAACCATTGTCATTGGCTCAGGTGCTGCTGCTACAACATGTACTTGCTCAATCACTGGTGGTTGATTCATGTTTTCATCTGTGTTTCCACTTGTGGTTCTTACCATTTTTGATCTACACACCGAATAAGGTGAATTTAGATCCTCATTCACGATAGATAAACAAATCTTACATATCACTCCAAAACATTTACATGCTAGTTGTAATATCGTATGCATACTCTTAGAATTCTACACACATAAAGTCTCCAGATCTGGTCGACAATAGAGCATAGATCCGAACAAATAATATCATATATGGCAAACATATAACATTTTGCACATAAAAGCATTTTAGGTATCTTCCTAAAATAAACTAGTGCTCATGTCTAAAATAGGGTAGACACTCATCTCACAATTATCACTTAGCATTCTACATTTAAGTCTATAAATCCTACAAAAATACTTGTCCACTTAAACTAATGCTTTGCTACGAACTGTGACATCCCCAAAATCATGGCAAGAAAAGACCGGTTTTATTTTTGCTTTTAAAATGATTTCAGAGTAAATCCATTGATTGAAAAGAGTTGCAGATTTTTTCCCAAAACAAAATATGATAAATAAAAATTATCTAAGCATTCCTTAAAGAAATGTATTTTCATATATAAAAAAACTCAGGATGTCATGTTCCGATACATACCAAAAGCATGAACGGCACATTATAAGACTTACAATAGTTATACACAACTACTAGCCTATAAACAAGATATCTTCACAAGTTGTCCAACTGATGCTCTCACGCCACTACCAGTAATACAAATAAATGAGTGGGTCAGACTTGGGAGCCTGGTGAGCATATAGGGTTTTCAACCCACAATAAATAGTTATATTTAATTTTCACCAACCAACAATAACCCGATTACCCATTCCCATTATCGTCACTTTATGTCCCTAAAACAACAACTATCACAAGGGACCTAATCTAGGATTTTCATTGGGAGGGACATTACTGAAAAGGGCTTCCTCAACAGTATATGTCCTAAAGGCAACCATGAGGGGGATAGAGTACATTGGTGAACACATCGTTCATAACACCTACAGGTTATGAACCTGCTAGCATTCCACAGGACTGTCTAGAAAGAGTCTGTGGTTGTCATCCATACTCCGCTAGATGACTACATCAATAACAACATTGAGGCCTCTCATCATTTTATTTCATCACACAACAACTGCTTACCCATGTTCTACCCAACATATTAGTAGATAAAAGTACATATATTTATATACAACTTAAAATCCTTTAAAAATCATTCATTCAACAGTTATTTCAAATAAGCAAATAATGTACAAAGACATAACACATATTTTGTAGAGAATACTTCGTATCTATGTGTTGGAAGAAAAGGAATATACACTCACTTGATAACATGATTATCGAACAGCACTACAACTCTAAAACTAGTATTCTTGGGTGAAACTGGGAAATCTTCACAAACACCGTGCTTCTTGTGGGCAGAGCTTCGACTCGAAACTCTTTTCTTCTTTGGGTCTTCAGAGCGTCGGGACTTGATTCGGGCTTCGGGATGATACCGGGGCTTCGGGGATATAACTTGCACGTAAATCGAGGTAATATGGGTGAGAGAGATGAAATTTGGCAACCAAACTCGGGTGCCATCATGTTGTATTTATAGGGTACTGAATCCCTGATTACGCTGGGCGTAACCCAAGAGTACGTTGGGCGTACTCCCGTGTCGATATATACGCTGGGCGTACACTTCGTACAATGGGTGTACTAGGTGGATAAGGCTGGAGGCTTTCGAGGCTGCGACGTGGCTCATTTCAGCCCATGAACCATGAGTACACTGGGTGTACTCCCATTTCTGAAACTTCAAAAATTTGTATCTTTTGCATACGAGCTTCGTTTTTGACGTTCTTTATATCCACGCGTAGGTGAGACTATGCTTTACAACTTTCATTTAGATTCCGTCGGCTAATTTTGATTTTATTTTTATTATAATATTTTTAGTAAGCTGGGATTAAGAGAACTCTGTTAGAAATTCATAAATTCATCATCTGACATCTGTTTTGGTCTGTCTTTCTTCCATTGCACTACTATGACGAGATCTTCGTTTCTCGTTTAGATTGTTTAGGTTAGAAATCACTCGATCTCAAATCCGAACTTTGGGCTGCATATTGCTAAGCTAAAACTTAGAAAAATCATAACCTCCTCATACGAAGTCAGATTTTGGACGTTCTTTTTATGCATGCTCTCGGTTTAACGAACTCTACGACTTTTGTTTAGATCACTAAGGTTAAATATCGCTCTATTGTAAATTCACTATTTACGTCGTGTAGTGTCGTGCCGGTTCTCTCGCAAAACTTCGATAGGTCATAACGTTTTTGTTATAACTCGGATTTCGGCATTCTTTATATATTCGGAAACCTTGTCACGACCACTACGTCTTCCTGTATGGATATCAGTTTTATCTAACATTTTATTTTTACTCTTACTTTTATTCTTAGTTCAATTAAGCCACACAATTAAGCATAAAACACATAATACTCAAATAATAGATTATTATTATTTTAAAATGAGTTACAAAGGTTAACCTAGACTATTACATCATCATTAATGCCTAGCTCAGAAATACGGGCGTTACATGGTGCGGGTAATTGCATTGTAGGATTGTATTAAATCGTGGCAATGGAAAGGAAGGCTCTATTGACAACCTTTGAGGACTGGCAGAAAAGACTTGGTCACTCATCATCCAAGATGATTTCAAATTTAGATTTTGTTAAAACTGTTTCTAAAAATAATCAAGTTGAAATGTATGATGCTTGTTTTAAGGCGAAGCACACTAGGCATCCTTTTCCCATTAGTGAAATAAAAACTATTGTTTGCTTTGATCTTGTGCATTGCGATGTATGGGGAAAATATATAAACCCTTCTCTACTGAAGGCTTCCTATGTTTTTTTCTATAGTCTATAATTTTAGTCGATATGTATGGACTTTTATCATTAAACACAAACGTGAGGCAAGCACATGCATCATAAACTTTCACAAATTGATCAACACTTGATTTGGAAAACAGATCAAACGGATAAGATATGATAATGGAGGAGAATTTTTTTCCAACAGGATGTATAATTTTTAGTTGCAAGAATGAATTGTTTTGGAGACTTCTTAACCTTAAACCCCACAACAGAATGGAGTGGTGGAACACAAGCATAGACACCTACTTGAAACAGCACATGCTCTTCTTTTTCAATAAAATCTTCCGAAGGCCTTTTGGGGAGAATGTATTCTAGCAACTACCTATGTTATAAATTGACCCCCTTCCAAATTACGTCAAGGCATTACACCTTACGAAAACAACCAAACTACGATCACATGTATGTGTTTGGTTGTTTGGCATACTATCGATGTATGGAGACAGGGGGAGATAAGTATGAACCACTAGGTAGACCCGAGATTTTTGTTGGGTAACCTAAAAGAATAAAGGGATACAAGATTTTTGACATGGAACACAAAAAGGTGGTAATCTCAAGGGACGTGAGATTCCTTGAGAATGATTTTCCTTATAGTAGTTTCAATATTAAGGATCTTGGGAATCTAAAGTATTTTTTGGGAATAGAAGTGGCTCGCACAAAAGAAGGATGTACCATCCCAAAATTCAAGACCAAAGATTTCATTTTAATTAAGTTATTACATAAAACCAATAGTATAAAAACATTCAGAAAAATATCTCATGTGAAAACCAAAGTGTCAATAATCAAAACGTAGTATCATAAAACCATATCATAGTGTAATACCAAAGATTTCATGTGTGGAACACATAATATGATGCGCTGCGATAAATTCGGCTCCTATCCTTTGAAAAAGAGTACCTAAAACCAAATTTGTAAACGGTAAGCACAAAGCTTAGTCAGTTCCCCCTTCATACCACATACCATACAATACACATACTGCCTAGCATATTTGGGTGTTAGCCTACCCCTTCGGTCCCTTTCAACTGGTAAGTTCCTAGCATATCTGGGTGTTGGCCTCCCCTTTGGTATCTTTCAACCGGTTGTCGGGAGCTAACCTCCCCTTCGGTATCTTTCAATGGGTAACCGGGAGCTAACCTCCCCTTTGGTCTCTTTCAACCGATAACCGAGAGCTAACCTCCCCTTCGGTATCTTTCAACCAATAACCAGGGAATATTTCACCCCCTACCACTACCACATAATAACAAAACATAAACATACTTCTAGGCATGCATGGGTTCTAACGACCCCTTCAGTATCTTTCAATCGGTATCCAAGGGCTATTTCACCCTTACTACATGTATCACAAAGCATCCTAACACACAAACATATCAGATAAGAGCATACCAGATAATTATCACAAAGGCAATCATCTAACAAACAACTCCTACTAGCGGGCCGACATTATGACCTTAGACCCACTGCTACTGGAAGTAACTCACATCACACTGCTAAAGGCCAGTAGACAAAACTCTAGCTGCTCAATGATAGGTTCTCGAACTGTTAATCATCAAAATGATACCCCATTAGTAATTGAGTCCAAACATATAACCATAAGTCCATGCTTAGGGTAAAAGGTTACTTTACCCCCAACTTATCTTGACTCAAGCCCAAGGCCCAATCTAAAAGCCCAAAAGTCAACTATTAGTCAAAGCCCAACATATGGACCAATTTTCCAAATTGGGCACAAACCTTTACATGGTCTTATTCTAAGCCCCAACCATTTAGTCCAGTAGAAACATTTGGCATTTCTAATGGCTTAACATCTCATAATCATAAAGGCCCAATTGTGGCTCATCTATGGCCTAATTTTCCAAATTGTTCCCGAACTTCACATATGGGCCTTACCTTAAACCCCATCTAAATATTCTAGTCCATATGATTATTCTTGGATGGCCCACCAATAACCCAATCATCAAGGCCCAATAGAAAGGCCCAAGTGAAATTAGGGTTTTCACATAAAATGATGATTAGGGTTAAGTGTTTCTCACTTAACCCATTAAGGACTGAATCCTTTAAATCCATCACTCTACTATATAAATCATATGGTGTGATCGGGTGGAATTCACAATTCCATTCCAATGGCCCAAATGTGGGTCCCAATAAGTCCAAGGCCCATATATCCAAAATTAGGGTTTTCTAAACCCCAATTAGGGTTTCCAACCCAATCGTAGTCCAATAGGCCCAAAACTAAGCCTTTGGATCAATTAGTGTTTGACTAGGCCCATTAAGGTTTCACTAGGCCCAGTAGGGTTTTGCTAGTCGGGCACCACCCACTACCACCTCAGGTAGTGATGGTCTATGGCGGCTCACGGCAGCAGCCACCACCTCATGGTGATGGTTAGGGTTCTAGTCTAATTGAGTCCAAGCATCCCAAAAGTAATCCAAACACATGCAAAGCACACCGCACCCAACACGGCGGCTGGTGGCGGTAATAGGAGACAACCACCACCCTACGATGGTCATTTTGAGTTTTCTTTTTATTATTTAGACACTATTACAATGGAAAGTCTCAAATAAACACACACACACTCACTAAGATAAACACACATACGGTGGTACATGGTGGCAGGCACCACCTCACGGAGGTGGTGGTTGTTCTCGATTTTCTGGCCAAATGAAATCACACACAACACACACTAAAACCGGAAACACACACATGTGTTTTTTCTTGCAAAGCGAACCCAACACCCATGTGTGGTGGGTGGTGACGAAAACATCACACTAGCAGCAACAACGGCGTACGGCGACGGTCGCATACACACAAATGGAGGCAAAAAATGATTAATGGTGGTGTTTGACGGTAGCAACCACCATAGCCATCTGCCATGGTGGTTCTTCATGACCCTTCTCGACAAAAAACCTACTCACATGATTCATGGGGGAGGTAAACGATGACCAAAGCAGCATTGCTACAGGAGCGCGTATGATTGGAACAGAAACAGAGAAGATGGGAGAGGTTCGCTCTTCATTAACCACGAACGGCAGCAGCAACAACTATACCATTCGTCGCCGGCGGCAATGAAACAGTAGTAGCATCGACGCCATTAATCGGAGATAGCAGCGACAACATGTTCGTGGTGGTGACTTTGGTGGTTGACGATCTCCATGGTGGTGGTGGTGCGATGTCGGAAGTCAAGAAGGGAAGGTGGCAACCACTTATCAATTAGGGTTAGGGTTTAGTTTGGCATGGGTTAAATATCGAGGTTGGACTTGAGGGTGACAGTTTATCCCGTGTCCATATTCAACTTTGCATATTTAACAAGTCTAGTCCATCCCCATATGATCTTTATCTTATTAAGCCTATAATTTACAAAACAACCCCCAACATTCAAGGTTGTTAACAATTCAAGTCCCAGAAGTTATCATTTAACCCCCAACATTTTAGAATTATTTTCAGCTAGGTCCAATAATTACCAAACACCCCCTGACTTCTAAAAATCTTTACAAAACCAATCTGAATCTTACACTTTAACCCCCGAAAGTCTAAAATGTTAACCTTTGGCTCCCGAAAGCCAAGACCTTACTAAAAATTATTGATTTTAAGATTATTATTCATTTTAAAATCCTCATCTATTTATTTATTTAATAAAAAGGTGTTACAACTCTACCCTACTTAAATTCGTTTTCGTCCTCGAAATCATTCCTTACCATTCCTTACACGCCCAACCATTCAAGTAACATGGCCACAATCCTAGGCACACCCTACCCTTCCCATGGCATTCCAAATCATCCTTCGCAGGGTTCTAAAACCCGAAATTAAATGAACCCCTTATGACAATCACATCTACTCATTCTGAAATCTACAGTCTTGAGGTGGTCTGACTCCCTGATAGACCGCTCATATTGAATCATTATTGTTGAACCCAGTCCATTCATCCCTCAACTGACTACTCAACTTCTGATAACTCAAGGTTCCCACTATAAAATAGGATCACAAACCCAATTATCCCTGCAGATCACTTATACCTGGTCAAGGATCAGCTAATCCTACTGTGATTGAGTTGTCACTTCCAAATTAACCATCCATTATGTCCGTACTTGCAACGTAAAACACAAATACTACACTGCCCAAACTTTGAAAATGCTTGAATACTTTACTGCCTGAAGCAGTATGTTGCCACATGGAATTCTTTCTAAAATCTACCGAGACCTACCTGCTCTTAATTTGTTCGCCAATGATCTAAAATATCGGGTTTCGGCTCGGCTGCAGAGCCAAAGGAATCCTACTTAGTCGCCTCACACGAGTTCTAGATGAATCCTTCTCTAGAACTAGTTGCCACTAGTTATCATGCCACTGTGCCTCTACAACCTTCTGATCTGACTAGTCAGGTGCATACTTCGATTCCTGACGTCACCAATCCAAGGCTAAGAGTGATTACCACCCAACCAATGGTAGCCTTATATCACAAGCAATATTATACGGTCTATTGCTTCCCTGATCCCATAACTATAGTGGTGCTCCTACAGTCTTATCACTGGTTCAACCAGATCTAATCCATCTCGGTAGTTCTGAAATCCAATTTATGGATTTCCATATCCTCACTATTGCACCCGAACTAGTAGGTACTACTATTCCTTCTGCGTTCTAAGAACACGCTCATGCCATCTACCAACCTAGTGAATGCTACGGCTACACCCGCAGTCTCAAGACACTCTATCACTATCTGCCAACCTCATGAATGCTATGGCTACACCCGCAGACTTACAATATTCTATCACTATCCGAATGCTAGTGAATGCTACCGCTACCCCCACAGTCTTACAACATTTTCCATGCTATCAGACTTCTAGTGAATGCTTCGGATACCATCTTACAACACTTTCCATACTATCTGACTGCTAGAGAATGCTACGGCTATCCCCGTAGTCTTACAACACTTTCCATACTATCTGACTGTTAGTGAATGCTACAGCTACCCCCGTAGTCTTACAACACTTTCCATACTATCTAACTATTAGTGAATGCTACCGCTACCCTCGTAGTCTTACAACATTTCCAAATCGGGTCGAACACGCACCCGACCTAGCACTCAACTAAACTTGAGTCCTAACTGAAGCTCTAACCTAGTTCCTAAAACCTGCTATTTGATGCAAAGGAAAAGTGTGAACCAAATGTTGGAACGTTTTCTGAACTCCTAACTCACCCAATCCTCAACCTAGACGGCCACTCGAATGCCTTTTCCCCTGACGAGGATGCAAAATTCATCATAGTTTCACACCTATTTCTGCTCCTGGATAACTGATCGATTCTCCCCTACTTAGATTCGACTAAGTCTTCACAACACATGAGAATTAAAGTATTCCCAATCCTTCTCACTTTTTAATATCCCACTTATGACAACCTGTGCTTACCAATGCTAGTGACTAATCACCGGATAAACCCTGAGCTCTCCCATCCTCGGAAATCTTGATGAGTACTCTTGAAATCTGGTCCAGCCTGACACCTCAATCCACCTCCCATACTGACAACTGGAGGCCTTAATCTTCACCCTAGCTGACGGATCCTCGTTCCCAATTTCAATCTTGCAGCACCACTGAACTCTAACCGAACATAACCCATGCGAAAATACAATTCTCTTGAACATCCAATAACCACTTATGTATCTAACACCCGCAACTAACACTACTCTCTTCATGTTACCACTCCTGTCCTAGCAACGGTAGTGCCTTGAACTCCAAGGTTCTTCCGTAGACAACTGTCGACCATACCCAAACAAATGATAGAACGATTGAACTCTGATTTCACTAGAGAACTCTCCTACGAATTCCTGACCAAGGATTTCCAAATCATACTCTTGCACAGATCCTAACAAAGATCTAAAATGATAACGGTACATGCGGAACCCACTCCGCAAGATGCGTCTCTCTGTGGGTTCATCAAGGACTTTTTGGCATGAAGGATGGCATATATGATCCTTGATAACCAACACACTAGCAGAAAACCGACCCAAGATCTGACTTATCCAAACTCACTCACAATTCTAAGCAATTCGTATTCCCAACATCTATCTAGTAGTAGTAGAAGATGACATACCCACAACATCTGGAGGAATGATGACCACCTTCAGCTGATAGGATCAACCCTACCACACCTGTAGCAGCCTAAACCTTTGGAGCAAAAAAATCCCTTGTGCACTTTCCTGTATGTGCTGCATTGACTCCGACCCTACTGGCCTTTCACCCGATGATCAGAAGTCATTGGTCTCTTCCTAGGACGCTCTACTATATGCACCTGGCACGACCCTCTTCTCTCAGGGTGCTCCAAATCAATCTCGCATCTGCAAACTCATGGTAAACATATCCTTCAGGGTTTGATACCCAGTCACGCTCACTAGCTCACTTGTCGATGGCTGAGCTGCAACAGTTGGAACATCCTCTATCCCCAAACCGGGTCACAAACTCCTCCCTGAAGCTTCTCAAATTCTCCAAGAATCTCACTGATTCAAATATGGATCCTGTGCTTTCAGTACTACGGGCCTAATGGAACAAAACTTAAAGTTAGATAATGGAGAAGAAAAAGATAGAATTGATGCTAGCATGTATAGACGCCTTGTTGATAGACTTTTATACCTTCAGGCAACCAGAAGACTTGATAATACCTACGCAGTGAATGTGCTTAGTCAATTTTTTTCGAATCCTAGGAAAAATCATTTGGGCAAGGAATACTTCTACCCAAGGAAGGAGGACTGAGTTAACTTCCTATATTCATTCAGACCGGTGGTGCTCTGATCTCCTAAAAGTCCAAAATATAGTCGATTGTTTCAAGTTCCTCAGTTGGGCCAAGTATCGGCCGTTGGCAACTACTACTGTTAGTGAGATTTTGTGGACACGTCGATTGTTAAAATAATTTGATGTCCATTTGGACAAGCCACACCTTTTCTTTGTGACAATGAGTCGGCTCCACATATTGCTCATAATTCGGTGTTTCATGAGTGGACAAAACACGTGGAGATAGATTGTTATTTTGTGCGAGGACGGGCGGAATCTAAGGAGATAATTCTATAAAGATTAACACATCAGAGCAGTTAGCTGACTTACTGACTAAGCCAATTGGTTATGCTTCTGCCTGTCTATATGTATAGGATAACAACAAGTTGTTTATTAGCTGTCATTTTCTCATTCTTGTATTTATCAGTTTGTTAACTAGATTTACTGCTAAGTATAAAAGTTAAGAATAAAAGGGGAATCATTGATTCACTTTCTAATCAGTTTTTTTATTCAATTGATAAAATCGACTCTTTCATTATTGAAATTCTTTAGGTTTGTAGATACGAATTGGTAAGTTTGCATTATTATTGGAATGTATACGTTTATTTTCAACAGAAGTTTGTAATTTGATTCGATGTATGATAACGTTTCTAGATGTTACCAATTTTTTGCAGATGAATTTAAAGGAGGTTGGTTTTAGGAGAAAGTAATATGTTTTCAATCTCACACTGTCGTCAACTTTTTTGTCTTCCATCACATAAATTATGGCAGTATTCAGGTTATTTGTTCTAATTGATATGATAAATTAGATATTAATCTGCTAAAGCTTTTGTAATTGATCCTATATGGGTATTAACATAAACTACCCGTTTACCCGCGTAAAGCAGCGGACGGCAAATAGTTGTTTCAGAAGATTGTTTTAATGTGACGATTACTTTCCTCTACGGTGACAGGTAGTACACCAAATATTAGTATATGTTGATATAATTATAAAAAATTTCTAAGTATAATGTCTTGATACTAAAAAGTGAAAGTGCAATGGTTTAATACAATCACTTGTTTTTCCATTATAGCAACATACTTTAAGGCTTTTTTTTTTTTTTTTTTTTTTTTTTTTTTTCAAAATGTAAGTAAATTATTGTTTTGGTTCAAAATAAAAATGTATTTTTGTGGCTAAATTAAAAGTATGTTATCCTTTTGGATTAAAATTAAAAATATATTTTCATTTTGTGTTTAAAATAAATTTGATGCAAATGTTAATGGCGCGGTTATAGATAACGCTTTAATGTGTATGAACATATGATTGATTGTATACTATTAATTGGTAAGAATAAAAAATGAAGAGTTTGGATTGTTTACAATGTGTACGAATATCTGATTGATTATACACTATTAATCATGCAATAATTGTTTATACAGTACATTTGATGTATAGACTTCATAGCCGTTGATTGTTTATTAGGCTTCACTAATACTTTTGTATTGGCACGTGATATCTTTTTGGATAATGTCACATAAAGTTGGTCATGCAAATAGTTAGTTTCATAAATTATTTCCATTAGAAAACATTTTATATCTCATGAAACACAAATTGCTTTTCGATGAATCATTTCCTTTCGGTGTTTATTTGTCATTCAAACTTGTCCATTTTTATTTGTTGTTTTGGATTAAAGATAAAAATATTGAAAATATAACATTGGATTCTTATTGTATAATAGTAAATTATAAATTAAAAGTAGATGAGAATCTTGTGTACAATTTAAAAGTTAAATGTGCATATGACTGTGGCATTGAGAACATATTTATATATTGATTTTTAATTTTTTTTTATATAATTTAAACTTTCATTTTTTTAAATGTAGGTTAACATAAAAAAAACAAGATATAAAAATATGGAAACAAAAGATAACCAAAAAACACACAAAGCATAAACATGATTCCAAAATATTGGATGCTCTACCTCAAGATTCTGTAAATCGAGTGAAACTAAATATAAGCATATTATCACAATTTGAAATAGAGATTTGATATTATTAAGTAATAAAGAACATGAGGGATAAAAAACATAATGAAGGAAAACAAAAATTAAAATAAAAAAGAACCACAATGAAGAAAAGTAAAAAATAAAATAAAATAAATAACAATAAAAATCAACTAAATTGGCTCTAATCCTGTTTACCCAAAGGGACAAAGTCCACAAATCTCCAGTGCCATTTTTTCATGTCAATTCCCTCATAATCCCTAATATTGAGTGCAAGCATGTTAACTTCTATTCAACATTATCGGTTTCACAACTAATAAATGAACATAAATGAGTAGGAAATTAATATAAAAGAAATTACTTGAATGAAAAACCAATGGAGGAAACTACGAGATAGATTTTAACCAGGTAGGTCATTGAACTGGTGTGCAACACCAGATGAGAAAAGTGATATTACTCACTTTAGGGGTATGTCCGGATCAAGGGTAAATTCGTTAACAAAGGCAAAACTGCCGCTCGACAAAGGTAGGAACTAACCCAATTATCAAGAGCTATATATATTTCACTATTACCAAACTCCAAACGCAATAAGCAATGAGCAGCTTCAATATGTACTACCTACCAGCATTAGGGGCAAATTGGTCCAAAATGACCAACTAAAGGATTTAATTAACAAACTAGTAAAATGAAGCATCAAACTCTTAATTGTTCTACATTTTCACCTACCTAGGCCGTCAATGAAGGAAAAATCATCCAAAGCTCTCTTTTAATCTACCTGAGATAATTAAATATTTAGAAACATTACAAATTTTGAGTACAATTAAAGCAACCCCAACATTTGCCTTTGACTTTAGATGGTCGCAAAAATTAAGAAATTGACTTACCCATTAAAGCTGGTACATTAAATGACTTCAATTCATGAAATTTATATATGAGAAATCAATGTTAAACCCTACAACCAAACCAAATGAAGAAAAAAAATAGTGAAAGGTTAAATAGTCAATCACTTTCAGGGACTCTAAACATATACCTTTTATGAACCTTTATTTCATTATTTTATTATTATTAGGTTTATATGACACTACCACCTTAACTCACACAACCCCAAAGAAAATCTTTTTCTTTGTAATAGGGATCAAAACTTTGAATAAGCTTAAAAAGAATAACTAAAATAGCAAGATAACTCTTTCTGGGAGCAAAATCATAAAGATAACTCTTTAAGTAAAAGATATGTCAATCCTGGTAGGGGGGATATGTGTAGGTTTCATGATTAAAGAGTATGTAACCTGCAAAAAACTGTTGGATTGGTGTCTAATTCCATAACTATTTTGATATGTACTTGACCCGATGGTGCATGGTCCTTTTGGGTTGCCTTCACCAACGCAACTTGATTGGAGAAATAAATAAAGAGAGAGAGGATGTTATGATTTATTAATATGTTATAAGAATAATATATTAAAGGAGAAATCATATTTGTTTAATTACTATTAGTTAATAATTAATTAGGAATTAATTTTGTGATCAAGTGTAATTAATTAAACTAGAGGGGCTGAATTGTAATTATGTGATAGTTACAATATATGGTAATAGTTATCCTAGATATAGGTTGGATGAATTCAAGGGATAAGATATCCTTGAAATCATGCAAAGGATAAAGGATAAGGGATTTCTAAGACTTATCTTATGGGTTGCTTTGTGGATAAGCAACTATATAAGGATAATGACTGAAACCCTATCTCTACACCTATATAAAGACCCTAAGGCCTTAGAATTCGTGTACTTGTTCCCAAGGAGTCCTAAGGACGAATTCTAACCTCTCTCCTCTCTCTTTATACCTTCTCCATTTGCTCTTGGTGTTTGTATGCCATTAGAGGAGTGACACTTGTGACTCTAAGCATTCCAAAGTCAATTCAAGGAGATTTAGGATTGTTATTACTATATAACAATCATGGTATGTTCTTAAACCCATTCATATGTTAATATCGATTTCATATACTAGAATTAGGGTTTATAGTCTTGGATTCAAAACATGTACAATAGAGAAACCTAGATCCAAGCATTAGGGTTTGTATGAGCACATAGGATGTCTTATGACTAAAACCCATCAGTGGTATCAGAGCCATTGGTTTGGTTTCAATTGTATGAACTTGATATATTAGGGTTTATTGCCAATAAACCCTAAGAGGCTAGGGTTTTTCGTGATTAGGGTTTGCAAACCCAAATTTGCAAGAGTTTGAATAAGATCTTCAAATCCTTTCCTTAAACCCTTAAATTTCGAAATCTAGGGTTTGTTATAATCCCTTGATTTTCGAAATTTGCCTCCTCCCCAAGATAAGATCCTAATTTTTAGGGATTTGGATTATCCCATATCTTGTAATTATCCTCTAATTGTTATATATTGTAATTCAAGATCTTGCATTATCCATCCATATTTTCGAAATCTATATAGATATTTAAGGGATCAGGATAACTTAAATGTATAAATGGTAATTATCCTCATTATTTAGATAATCCCTTATGATTTAATAATTAAATTAATAGTCTAATTCAAGATAATTATTAAATCAAGAGTTTTAATATTTAAAATTTTAATTTAAATGTCATAAATTCGAAATGTTAAGATAGATTAAAACTAAATTGTTTTGAAATGTTTCAAAACTTGCCCTCAAGTTTTGGAATTTAAAAGTTGATTAAAAGTTGATTAGGAATGTTAAATTCTAAAACCCTAGTTTTGAAAAGTTCAAATACACCCTTATGGTTTTATTAATTAATTAAGGAGTATAATTAAAAGAGATTTAATAAATCCATAAAAGTTTAGGTTAACCATTTAATTGAATTAAAAGTGTAATTGTTAAAGTTAACCACATAGTATTTTAAAAGTATAAAATGCACCCTATACTATATATATAACATTAAAAGTCTAACATTATATCTATATATATATATATATATATATATATATATATATATATATATATATATATATATATGAGTAAAAGTCAGTCTTACCATTAGTAGGCCTCATTCACGAAGCTGGTCTATAAGGGGTGTTTAAGGAAATTGCCTATAAAATGGCGATTGAATGGGTATCCACTCTTACCCACCGCACTCTTGACTAGTGGAGGGTCGTTAGCCGAACGGGTAGGATAGGACGAAACCTTCCATTATAAGTATAATGAAATACAAAGTAACTAAATGTTTTTCTAATTCCCAATCTTATTTACTTAGGCAAAAGTGAATTGATGCAATTGCATGAAATTACACTTTGTGCCCTTGCAAAGACGTTAGTGGAGCGTGTGTTGTTTACCGACACACTAAATGGTTCTAAGCAAAGGTAGCAAAGGGTGACTCAATGTTTGTCATAGTTCGGTGGAGCGTGTGTGGTTTACCGGCACATCGAATAGGTGATTGTAACATGTGAGGGCACCGTGTAAGTTTGCATGGTTATTCACACCCGCTTTGTGATCCTCAGCATCCCAGTCACAAACAAGAGGGGCATATCGAGATTTAAACATGCCATTGAAAGTTCAATGAATCTCAAAGGATCTAGGACTTTTCATAGATTTAAAACTTAAGTATCTTTTTCGTTTTTCATGGTGGAAATTAGTGAATCGTCATTCACTTACCTTTAAATATTCTTCAATTAGGGTTACGACATCCCTCTCCCGAGTTGTAGAATATTGTGTTGGGTCCTAGCCTTAGTATTTCATTTGGGTGATTTACTATGGACTCAATCTATCAACTAACTTGAATTTGTTTTTCTCCCGTTTTGTAGATGTCAAAGTTCGACAACTATGGTCTTCCCAAATCCCGTGGAACAAGCATTCCACATGAAGATGATATTCCACGATTCGATCGAGGAACAAGAAATCATGCTTCACTTCCTCCTCCTCCTCCAATTATTCTCCCTAACCCACAAGATTGTAAAATTGAAAGGTTCAATATCACTCAAGCCCTTTTTGCAAGTAAACATAAAGAAGGAAAGTCGGTGTGTGCACACATCTTAGGGATGAAGTCACACATTGATAGGTTAAGAATGATGGGATCCGTTGTCAGTGAAGACATGGCTGTTGATTGGGTTCTTTAGTCATTTCCTAACTCGTATAGTGAGTTCGTAAGAGAGTACTATATGATGAACCACGACGTGACCCTTATTGATCTCACCTATATGCTTATTGCTGCTGAATCAGCAATGGTTTGGCGCAATAGAAAAGCAAAGTTAATTGGTGAATTTGCCTTCAAGACCTCTATGGATATAGACAATGGCAATGAAAGACATGCAATGATCGAAAAGTTTGATCACAAGAGAAAGGCGATGTCTGAAGTAGTTCCATGTGTTGTTCCAAAAGAGTCAATTTGCTTTTATTGCCAAGAGAAGGGGCATTGGAGACGAAGTTACCCTATTTACCTAAGAGATCTAAGAGATGGGAGAGTCAAAAGTATGACCACGCTTCAGGTAAAATCCACTATCTAACTCCGTTAAGTTCCTATTCATTGATTCTATATACATGATGTGATAAGATTGCATTTGAATGTTTTGAAGGATTGGTGAAAAGAAAGGAAGCGTGATAAGAGAGCAAGATGAATCTAATCACAAGAGATGGATCTTGATCGCATGGACTTGAAGATTGGATTTTGAGCTTAGATAGTTATGATAGAGTTGTTAGAAATTTTCCTTTTACATAGTTTTTCAATAGATTTTGCATTGTAAGGACAAATGTTTTTCCGTTGCTTTTATAAATAAAATAAATTTTGTTTGACTTATTTATTTATTTACTTCCTTGCAATGAAATCGTTTTGAAAATTGATGTATGCATATTTCTACAACGAATGGATATGATTCTTAGTTATGTTATTTATGGAAATGTCAAGAATTTACCAAATAGGGAGAGTTTCTCATCGCCCAAAGTTTCAATTGGACTGAAATTTGGAATCATGCAACTTGGTTGCATGATGAATGAGAAATTTCATATTTGGAAATTAGACAAATTCGTTGACAAAGTGTCAAGTGAAGGACTAGGAGATTGAGTACACAAAGTTGTGTGTTGATCAAGTTCACCATAAGAGTAACAAAGATATTCGTCATGATTTACTAAAGGTTTAGTGAATATGATTATACTTACAAGATTAAGTGTAATTCTGAATTGATTAAAGGGTTTAGATCAATAGTAGAACGAATAAGAAGAATCAAGTAGACAGAAAGATAAATGTTTCTCCATTCTAAGAAGAAGGAAGAGAGCAGCTTTTATGCTTTATAATGGGTCTTGATGATTAAGAACCATATCTCAATTGATCCTCTAAGTAAGTCTTAGTACAATTGTATGTTTAAGAAGAGGAATCAAGAATTAAAGAAATGGTTAAATCAAGAAGTCAATCATACTTCGTTCCAATAACAAGTCTTAAAGTTAAGATTGTGACAATGAGTGAAAAGTGTTAAAAGGTTTATAACGTTCATCAAATGTGGAAAGTTGTGATGTCTTGGATAAGACAAAGACCAACTAGGACCAATTTATGAAGTGTTTTGATAGAAGCTACACTAACTCTTGAATATGTGTTTTGTCAGGAAATGGTTATTGACAAGAGAATCTTATATGTCAAGGAGTCAGTGGGAGTCTTAATGATCTTGAAAGGTTTCAAGAAAAAATCAAATAAACCTTATCGATCATCACTAGCACACGAGTTGAGGTTTTGCAACCTATCGTGTTGATATTATTTTGTTTCTGTGCTGTTCCAATTGAGTTAATTATGCATGTGAGTCCTATGAGTTCTCATTTTGAACACATAAAAGGCAAAGCACCTTGATCAATGAAAGGTACATTGATAGGAAAAGGTGAGCTGCTTAACTACTTGGAAGACGTGGTGGGCAGCTGTGCTACCATAAGGCAAGAAATCAAGATTAAGAAAGTTCGGTCCATATGAGCTTGAATTTGTCGTAAACTCTGGTTTTAACAAATTCACATGGATAGGAACAAATACACCGCTTTAAATCTAAGTGTCATAAGATTTCCTCCTTCATGAAAATGATTGTGAGGAAATGCTTTCACTAAGAAAGATTTTTAAGAAGATAGTGATTGTAAAGTTTCATTCACGAATTCAATTATGGTTACGGTATCCCTTTCCATGATTTGAATTGTGAGGTTTGACAATTAGTCTTAATAGTTTAGACACACATATGAACTATCTAAGGCAAAGGTGTATAAGTTCAAGAAGCCTTGATAAAAGATTATCAAAGCACTAAGTATTAGAAACATGGACTTAAGAAATTCAATAGGTATTGTCTTTCTGAAAGTTAAGATGTTTATGAATACATGTCGAAGCTAGTGGGAGCATAAGTGTTATGTTTTATAGTAATCATCATGATAGTGGGAGCATAAAAGTATGATTGTATGATTATTATGGAAAGTATTGCAAGTTGGCAATATTAATTATAGAAAAACAAGAGTTATACCTTGCAAAGTCGTAAGGGTTGTAAAGTTGTTTTGCTATAATTAAGGGAGAGAATATTATGCTTCATTTCAAATCTAAAGGATTAGGTTGTGAAATGTTAATAGATTTAGTCAAAGGTACATAGTGTGTTCTTAAAATTTCGATTACGATTACGACATTCCTCTTCACAATTCGAACTTTGAGAACATAGCAAATAAAACATTGTGCATCGTGTCCCATACGCTTCGGGTATAGGATCGATTGCAAATGCTTTAATGTTTGACCATTCTAAAATTTTCCAAATGTCTAGCGCATTTAGAGGAAAAAGGGACTAGAATTGGTTTTGACTAAAATAATTAAACAACTATCAAAGGACAATCCAAAGTTCGACAAGGATTGGTTGCTTGTGAGTAGTTGGAAGCATGGTATTGGATGGACCATATTGACATTATTATGAATAGATAAGATTCTATTAAGAATAAGTTGTCATATGGAAAATATGGAAGCGTGTCCATATTGGGAAGTAAATATTGAAAATCTATGTCTAGATTAGAAACTTTTATGCAAAAGGATGTTCAAAGGAATGTACTTTGAGTGAGAGACATCATATCTATGGAATTGTCTTGTAACAATCTCCGATAGAGGACTTTGTAATATCATTGAAAATAGTCTTTGTGACTTTGGTGCAGTGACATTACGAAAGAATCATTTGCATAGGATGTTAGAATCTAGCATATTCTATAAGTAGCAAGAATTTGATATTCTTTCACTTATGAAAATGGATTTGGAGTTGTGAAATGAGAATGATTGGAAATGTGTGAAATTTGTCTATTTCACAAAAGTAAGAACTATAGGTAAACATTTTGTGCATGCTAGGTGCATGGGATAAGTGTAATAATTCAAGTAAGAAGTTGATTATCCGAAACGACAAATAATGAGTAATCAATATGGTGATAAATAAAAGGCGTTTTATTTATACTCAAAGGTTTGAGGCCATATGGGATTAGTATTATTCTTGTGTTTCACATTTGCATGTTTTGACTTCCAGAATAATTGAGTTTATTAAGAATAATCGAATTTTTCAAACGGGACACAGTCGTTCATATGTTGGAAGTAGATATGAATCAAGACTGTCGTGAATTGGTGTGTGGATTGTCTAGAAGAGTATTAGACATAAGCAAATGTTTGCTGCAACGTTCAAGAATGCTTATGAATATGATTTAAGCATTGGATTAAACCCACGCTCACTTGGATTACTCCATGAATTGTATCACGAGTGATTAGTGAGACGATAACATCTTATATTCTTGAAACTGAGATGTGTGAGTTGTATCTTGCGGATCGGTTGCACATTGATAATATGTAAACGCACTAGTAACTTGGTGTTATAAAACATATTGTTGTGTGTAATTAGGTGAATGAGTGCAAGCAAGCATTGTATCAAAGTTTATCCGTTCCTTTTATCCAAAGTAGGATAAAAGCGATATCTTTTGGGCCCCTCGATGGTTTAGTGATGACAAACGTAAATGCTCGGCCGGGTTAGGGCTAATTTGATTTGTTCAATTAGTCTGTCGTCATAAATCAAAAATCGAGAAGTAGTACAAAGAGAATGATTTGAAATCATATCTCATACGATATCTAGAATGGAGGAATATATGATCCCTTATCTAAGGACACGCGTATCTGATAGGATCAGAGTTGATAGCGGCTTTGGAAAGCAACGATTGCAGATCAGGATCTGAAGTCATACGCATAATAGTTATTAGACTTATCCAAGTGGGAGACTGTTGGATTAGTGTCTAAGTCCATAACTATTTTGGTATGTACTTAACCCGATGGTGCATGGTCCTTTTGGGTTGCCTTCACCAAAGCAACTTGATTGGAGAAATAAATAAAGAGAGAGAGAGGTTATTATGATTTATTAATATGTTATAAGAATAATATATTAAAGGAGAAATCATATTTGTTTAATTAATATTGGTCAATAATTAATTAGGAATTAATTTTGTGATCAAGTGTAATTAATTAAACTAGAGGGGCTGAATTGTAATTATGTGATAGTTACAATATATGGTAATAATTATCCTAGATATAGGTTGGACGAATTCAAGGGATAAGATATCCTTGAAATCGTACAAAGGATAAAGGATAAGGGATTTCTAAGACTTATCTTATGGGTTGCTTTGTGGATAAGCAACTAGATAAGGATAATGACTGAAACCCTATCTCTACACTTATATAAAGACCCTAAGGCCTTAGAATTCGTGTAGTTGTTCCCAAGGAGTCCTAAGGATGAATTCTAACCTCTCTCCTCTCTCTTTATACCTTCTCCATTTGCTCTTGGTGTTTGTAAGTCATTAGAGGAGTGACACTTGTGACTCTAAGCATTCCAAAGTCAAGTCAAGGAGATTTAGGATTGTTATTACTATATAACAATCAAGGTATGTTCTTAAACCCATTCATATGTTAATATCGATTTCATATACTAGAATTAGGGTTTATAGTCTTGGATTCAAAGCATGTACAATAGAGAAACCTAGATCCAAGCATTAGGGTTTGTATGAGCACATAGGATGTCTTATGACTAAAACCCATCAAAAACAACAAATTTCATATAAAATTATACAACACCATCAATTCAGGATGTAATGATATGTGGGTGAATTGAACCAAATCAAAAACCCTACACCCCTTCATACCATGAAAAGTAAACCATTGAGTTAGCAACATGTCTTTTTATTACCAAGAGGGGTATAGTCAAAGAAATTTCAAGAATAAATGATTTTCTGCAAACATATACCTTTAATGATAGATTAAATGTAGATGAAAATAAAGAAATTATCAATAATGACTATATCTCAAGAATAGATAGATAGAAACAGATCATTACCAATGCTCATCGAGAAACATATTCCCTTGAAAGTTCAATTTCTATCCTGAGACTGAATTGAATCTAAGGCTGAGAGTTGAAGCACAAAAACTAATAAAAACCGTGAATCGATTAAACAAAATAAAAACTAATGTAAATAAAACCATAAGACCAGATATGAGATTGAGAAATGAAGCGAAAAAGAAAAGTTCAAATCTGAGACTGAGAATTGAAGCATAAAGATGGATGTGAGTTTATATATGGGGTAGTAAAGCAAATAAATCCAAACCTTTACTCATAGAACCCATATCCCATTCTCCTTCAAAGTTACTCTTCTGCTGAAACTAAAAATAAAAATCAAGTTTTATTGGAAGGAAAAAGTATAAATCAATAATATTTGCTTGTGATGTACCAAATAGTCAATATTTATGAGTAAGAACGTGCATAAAAGATTACATGGTTCTGCTTATGCTAGCAATGATTGAAGATGGTGGCAGGCAGAGGAAGATGCAAGTGCAACTGATGGTCAGTGGTGCGAGGGCGAAGAGTGGGTGGTGGTGGCAGAGAAATAAATAGGTAACACTGGTTAGTGGTTGTAGTTCATTCTTAATTGTTGGGGGAGTGGGAAGAGGAGATCTAGGGTTTAAAGAGAAAGGGGAGGATCATGTTTGGGTTTCTTCTTTTATATAGGAATTGCAATAGATATTAAGCTAAAAAGGATTGTACATAGTGTGGTAACATTTGTACCTCTTAATTTTCAAGAAATGTTCAATACATATTATAATATAGTAAAGATGTTTAACAAGTCAGGTGGGATACGAGGTTCATGAAATAATTACTGCAAAAAATGAATGTTTGTGTTTTGAATAGAATTATGTTTTCCCCTATATAATTGGTGAAAGTTCTAAAATAAACACCAATTTTATTTCAGTATCACTTTATATAGGGTCTTAAATAGGGATGAGAGTGGGTCCAAACCCGTACCGGTAGACTCGGACCCAGAAAACCCAGGAACGGGTTAACGAGATTTTGTAGGATCGGAAACTGGTCTGGTATATAGGAACCGGTTTCGGTTTGGTTCCAGGTAAGATACCGGGTAAAGTGGGTCTAGAACCGGAAAACCCAAAAATATCAAAGTGGGTCATACGGAACAAGGAATGTGGGTCTAGAACCGGAAAACCCGAGAAAACCGGAATTTTTTGGTAATTACATAGTGGTTGAACTTTGAAAATTTTCAACTTTGATATCCCAAATCGGGTGACTGTAAGTCATTGAATATTAAATCAAAATGACAAAATTATAGTCTAAAATCATGTACAAACTCTAAACAACACGTTGCAAAAAACCTCATGATAATTTGACTTCAAACGAATTAGATATTCATGTTTTAAAATTTCAAAGAATACAAAAATAATGATGAAAAAAAATCGTAGCTTTGATATCCCTACTTTGGGAGACTGTAAATCAAAGAATATGAAACCAAAAGTTATAAAATTATAGTCTAAAATCATGTATAAATGCTGTACTACACTTTGGAAAAAACCGAATGCTATTCCGACTTCAAACGAATTAGATATACATGTTTTAGACCTATCACAGAATACAAAGAAATCTAAAAAACATAAAATTTCCATTTTTGATATCCCTACTTTGAAAAACTATAAATCAATGAATATTAACCCAAAAATCACAAAATTATAGTATTAAATAATGTACAAAATGTAAACTACATGCTGGAAAAAGACTCATGTCAATCCGACTTGAAACAAATGAGATATGCATATTTTAAAACTACCGTAAAATACAAAAAAGCTGAAAAACATAAAACTTCCAGCTTTGATATCCCGACTTTGAGAGACTCTAAGTCAATTAATATAAACCCAAAAATGACAAAATTATAGTCTAAAATCATGTAAAAAAATATAAACTACATTCTGAAGAAAACCTCATGCCAATCCGACTTCAAACGAATGAGATATGCATATTTTAAACTTTTCATAAAATACAGTTCTGATTCCTAATACGATTCCGGTTCTTGAACTCGGTTTACCCGACCCGAAGGACCCGAAACCCGGATTACCCGGAACCCAGATAGAGCCATTCTTTGAACCTGGGACCCAAACCGGTTTTACATATTCCGGTTCTAGCGGTTCCTGTTCCGGTCCGCTTCCGGTTTCAGTTCCTGTTTTCTGGTTCTAAATCTCATCCATAGGCTTAAATAGTATCACTACTATTTTCATGGGTAGATGTGCTTCTTTGTTGGATGCTTCCTCTTAGATGATCAAGTAATCTTTTTCCCTCTAATTATTAAAAAAACCGACATATTCTCACATTTCTATCATCAAATCTATTAAATTCTTTAATTACAACTTCATTTGACATTATTTTTACATAATTTTGTTCAGTAGAAAAGGGTTGCAAAGGTGATTAATTCAATTGAAAAAGATAATGGATTCATTACAAGAGATGTGGGTGAGAGCAATCATGATTTCCCTGGTATGCGAGATTACAAATTATTTATATCAGTTTACTATTTTCATTATGTTATTAGTTTGTTCATTTAATATGATCAGACTAATATAGGGTTAGTTTGTTTGGGGAAATTCTAAAGCCCACTATGATAACTAGATATGAGTATGGTTGAGATTCGTTATTTGTTATCAAGCTTTCATATTTTCTTCTTCCACTAGAGTTTCTTTTTGTTAAAATTTGCAAAATTAATGGATGCTTCTCATTTTTTTTTTATTTATATTTTAACTTATTCTTATGTGAGGTATGTAGTTTTTTAAAATTTGATATTCTCCATGGGTAAAAAAGCATTCAATGTCAATTTCTAAGGTATTCACTATTTGGTGCTTAGTCTATTTTAGAGTTATAACTTTTGCTTTTAAACCTATATAATGTAGATAACTAAACAATTATCAAACTGGATGAGAAGCTGGCATTGACCGAATCTCTTCTGGAAAACAAGGCAATGAGTTAAACCACTTCCACCATCAGTCAATGGTAATCTTTTCATTACAACATCAAATACCTAAAATATCCTTTTTGTTATATAGAATCTTGAAATCAACAAAATTAATTTTGGGAATAAAGCATCAATGGGTTGATTAAATCAAAAGATGTTGCTTTACTTGAAGCTAAGAGAAAGGTGCAGGTTGCATTGGCTAAAGGTTTTCTTATGATTGTTGAGTACTAATAGAAATGGATCTTAATGTTTTCAATTATTATGTCAGGTTTTGATGAAAGTTCTTCAACATTTTTGTTACAATTAACTTTAAACCAAAGTTACATGTTGTATAAAAAGCACAAAGAGATTACATTTACCTCTTTTTAGTGGGGTGCCGACTACACACAAGAATTCATAAAGAAAAACAATCTTATGGTAATGTTATGTATCATGAATCTGTTCTATAATGTGGAACCTCTTTGTGCTTCTTGTGGTTTCTTGTGTTTTGCATGATGAATAGAATAAATTACATTTTTTTTCCACTGGTTGTAATTGCTTTTTTCTTATAATTTTGGTTCCAAAAAGTTTAAATTACTCATTTTACTTGGTGAGAGAAACTAAAAATATTAAAATAACATTAAATAAAGATAATATTGGATTAAATAATATTTTTAGCCCCTAGGACCTTTGCACTTTTGGCCCCAATGCATTAATAAGAAAACAGTTGAAACTGCAATGTTCACAAGTCTATTTATTGGACATTTTATATGAAAAAAAATCGATACTTTATTGTTTATAGGTTCAAAGAAAATTAATGGAAGTATATTGCTATTTGTTAACTATTCAATCATTGGTTTTAAGGAAAATACAACAAAAAGGACAACATATTTTTGCTTACACTATACATGTGTTGAGGTTACTAAAGTTTGCTGATCAATTGCAATGGTGTTGGCTGATAATTTGGCAGGTGTCGTAGCTACAATAATGACATTACATCTACTGCTAATTCTTCAAAGTACATTTTCATTTACTACATTTATAAATATATAAAAGTCGAGAAATAAAAGATACAATGAATTATAGTTGTGGTCACTCTCTTTTAGCATATATATGATCTTGACTATGGTTGGCATATAAGTTTTGGTAACATTCAGAATGTGAAATAGAGAATAAACATATTATCAAAACTCTTGAATCAAAGATACAAAGAAACGAATAGGAAAGACATAATCTGCAAAAGAAAATGGTGAAGCATAAATAATATATGAAGAGTCATATGAGAAACTGCTTAATCACACTTTATATTTAACTTTTTTTTGTTTAATATTTCAGTCAGAATACGAAATCAAGAGTTCATCAAGATGTGGAACATAGTAAAAGGTAATCTTTTTTAACACTTACATGCAAAAAATAAATATACGCTTTTTGAGAAGGGAGAAATTGTGACCTATTTAATCCTTTACTGTTTGCTCCTCACTTATGTTATCTACTTCATTTGTAGGTTTCTATATGGGAGAATCGAGTGAATTTAATAAAAAAAGTTGATTATGTAAGATCATTATACCCTTAATTGCATTTCCTCAAGCTAAATTGATGTAATGGATTTAGTATATTCTCACTAATTATGCATTGGGAACTCGACTCTAGATGGTAAGATAAGATGTATGTAACATTTGGAGGTCATGGGCAGGTGACTCAAGAAAAAGAGGTTGCAACCAACATATGTTGCTATGTATCTATTTGAAGAATCAAATAGATGTTTTATTTTATCCTTATATAGATACAACTACTTATCAGACTCATATATTATATGAGTTAATTTAAAAAAATGCTAAATACAAATGTCAAAATATTTAAGAATATTGAATTTAATTTAAAAATAAGATAAATAAGGAATTATTATAATACAAATGTTTTTTATTTTTTAAATTTAAATAAATAAAAGAAACTAATAAGCTTTGATTTTGAGAATTTTAAAATTAAAAGGTAAGTTTATTAATGAAATTGATATCCGTTTATTACTATATTTATTGTAATTATTATATTAAAATATTATGTGAAATTTAATAAAATAGAAAAACTTATAAAATGATATGTGGAAAAAAATTAATTCAAAATAACTACAAAATGACATTTGGCAATTGAATGAGAATGTAACAAGTGATAAAAAAATCTTCATTTATTAGAAAATGATATCTTTTTTATAGTATGTATTTTATGATTTTTGCTTGCTGTAAATTAAGCAATAACATCATTATGTATATTATCAAATTTTCCAAAAGGCTCCAGCTATTTATACCCCTTCACAATCTAACACTACCCCCTAATTATTATCCCTAATGATTATAATAATTATGTTTTTTCTTTTCTTATTTAATTGTAATCGTCAGAGAACATTTTCATATTTTGTCTATCAGTATACAATGATTTATGTCTTTTCATTCTCATTAACTTTGTAATAAATATGTTTTCTTTTTTAATATAAATTTTATAATATTTTGAATCTTATTATTTATTATTATTTTATTTAAATTATTTATTTGGTTTTTGGTCAAATTTAGAAAAAAATTGAACGATGGATTTAAATTTTTTCTTTTAATTTTTTTAACGATTTGTTTGAATTTTTTTTTAATGTTTACCGATTTGTATTTGTTTTATTTTTTTTAATGTTTAACGATTTGTACTTGTTTTATTTGTAATACATTATTTAATTTTAAATTTTATTATATTTGTTTTATTAGTTTTAAAATTTATATTTTATATTTAATATTGTTATCTTACGGATTCTAGATTCCATTTTGCATACGTGAAACCCGTTCCGAATTAGCATATAACTGTCTAAGGTTAGTTTATGTATAATTCAAATATAGTTTTTTAATGTTTTGTGAGATACTTTTTTCAAATAACTTTTTTTTTTATATAATTTTAAACATTTTGTTCAAACATAAATTATGTTTTTATGTTTTGTTTTTCTTCGTAAATACATGATTATATAAGATCGGCGGGTTTTAAATAAGTACATAAAAATAATTTAATAAAAAAAATTAAGTTTTGTAGAACGGCAAATACAAGGTTGTCAAGATTGAGATCCTATGTAGGACCGTTTTTAGGTTTTCAAGATCAGGATCCTAAGATCCTACAAAATAAAACATAAGTTTAATTTATAATTTTAATACATGAAAAATAGTTGAAACATTCAATTTTATTCGTCTGGCAGCTTAATTGATATCGTTAATATTAAAACTTTAAAACAACTTAAAATTGAACTATTATATGAAAATTCGTATAATAAAATTGAGATACTATACAACATAAAAATGATTGCGTAGTTATAAAAAATAAACATGATTATGTAAATATACAAAATGAAATTAAGATATTACCTGAATTCCTAGATAAAATATTCAATAGTTGAAAGTATAAATTACAAGTTTAATATATGTATACTTTAATATATATATATATATATATATATATATATATATATATATATATATATATATATATAAAGAGAGAGAGAAAGAGTTTTATTAGTAAATTAACTAAAAGGTAATGATTAAAGGGTATGACAAAGACAGTTATAATAGCATCCTTTCCAAAATTACCCTTGGTAAAAGCCGCAATTGTTACTGTTGGATTGGAGGAATCTGAACTCCATAAAAGTATTTGCATTTTCACTGTTCCCTTTAGGCCCTTAGGCTACCCGGTATGGTGGCATTTTCACACGTCTTGGACTGAGGTGGCACTCTTTCCCACACGTGAGCACCGCCCCAAGGGTTGGTGGTTTGCTTGTGACGTGAGGCGGAAGACGGATGAAGACGGAGCTTCTTATCGGTTGCTTCTTTTTTGCCTCTTAATTTCGTTGGTTTTTCTTTATAATCCATCAAAGTAGAAAAAAAAGGATGTACCCGTTTTACAGGGTACCCGTTTTTCTTTATAATTGAAGTTACAAATTTAGTTCCTAAAATTCTATCTTTTAATCCTATTATACCCTTTTACTTTTACTTGAATTAAGTTGGGTGTGAATGCAACTGTGGCAGTATTTTTATAGTGAGTGGGTGTGACCACTCCCATAGCCTTAAGCCCCAATTAGCGCATAGAATCCATGTAACAGGTTTAAAATCTTCTGTTCTTAAACCTTTTAATCTCAAATGTACCTTCTCAAGGACACCAAGTGAATTATTGCCAACTGTTTTGTAAATGTTTATTGGTTTGGTTTTGCAACAACCATATGCAGCATTACACTTTACTATGGATAAAAAAAAAAAAAAAAAAAAAAAAATCTAACCCGAGCCTCTTCCCTAGTTCTAAAATCAAATCTTACAATATTTTCATCCAAATATTATGTTTTGTATGATTTGATATTCAACGAAATATATTATATTTTGAATCAAATTCTAGTGGATGATTAAAGTAATTATTTTGACAGCATGACTATTTCCTCGACAAGTTTATCCACATTCAAGGAAGATGAACCACTGGGACCTGTTGCTGCATAAGCCTTTTCCTTCCACTCCATGGCCTTCTTCCTGATACGGTTGCCTTGTTCTCCGAGCATCAACTCATGTACAAGCTTACTGACTTCCTCCCTTTTAACGTCCTTTACCATCTCCAGTCCAACCTCCCATTCCTTACATATATACCTACAATTAGTCAATTGATCCCATCCATAAGGCCAACAAATCATTGGTACCCCAGCCGACAAGCTCTCAATTGTGGAACCCCAACCACCGTGAGTCAAGAACCCTCCGATGGAAGGGTGCTCCAGGACTTTTTCTTGTGGGCACCAGCTTGCTATGAAACCCTTCTCTTTAATATGCTCCTCAAATTCAGGAGGCAAAACTGAGGATTCTCCGACAACAACACCGGATCTAATTATCCAAAGGAAATATTGGTTACTATCTGCAAGTCCCCAACCGAATTCTGTAAGATCTTCTAAGGACATTACTGTTGAACTCCCAAAGTTCACATAAATCACAGACTTCGGTTCCTTAGATTCCAGCCATTGTAAACACTCTGGTTCTTCTTTCCACAAGCTGTATCCATTGAAATTCGACATCGTGTTTTGTTTTTCCTCTGCTGGAATCCGATTAAGAAGTAACTGTATAGGTCCCACTGTGTAAATGGGAGGAATCATGGATGAAAGAGCCTCAACAATACTAGTCTCCAACGTGTCAAAGGTGTGAATAATATTGTATTCAACACTGTGGGCCTTTTGTGAAGCGTCAGTACAGAACGTAAGAATTTTGTCGCGAGGGTTTGTTGTCCTTATGTGGCTAGGAAAATGCTTTAGCTGGATTCCATTCATCCCTGGAATCCAATCTATACTTGTTTCTAAATACCCGTTTGTCAAGTAACTTTCATCTGTATACAAAAATTAATGACCGGAGTTATTTTCTTTTGTACATATAAAGAGAAAGAAGCATATCTAGAACACACGCAATTCAAAACCAAACCTTTAAGTGGTATAAAACCTTTCTCGATGAGAGATTTGGTCTGGTAAAAACCCATGAAGCCACAAGCGGCGACCGTCCAGTAGAGCATGATAGGGATCCCTAGCTTTTGTGCTGCATCAATGGTGAAAGCCGATATGAAGCCATCAGAGATGATAAGAGTTGGTGGAGTTGGAAGTTTCATTGCAAGGTCAACGAAAGGAGCTAAAAAGGTGGTTTCTATATGATGAAGGAGCAGGTGTACTGCTGGTTCCTCTTCAGAAATCCGAGGAATGCTGTCAGGAATTGTTGCAAATTGGAAACCATCTGAGCCATCGAGGGTGTGGGCACCACCAGAGCTGACCAACCGCTTGTGGATGAACTCTGTATTAACGAAGGTAATTTGGAGTCCCTTGTGGTGAAGAAGCTGCGCTAGTTTGAGCATAGCCTTTACGTGGCTTTGTGAAGGTAATGGAATAAAGATGACATGAGGCCTCTTCTCAGTTGTCGCCACTGTATCCATTCTGCTGTGTCTGTTTTCAAAGGAATTGTGGTGTATAAATGGGCTTCTTAATAGCCGGCTAAGAATAGTACAATAAGATCTACATTATAATTGATTGATTCAAACCGACTGTGGCTCATGTCTTTATATTTACGTGTAAGATTTATGTAGCTGTAGCTTTGTTTGATTATGGATTGTCTGTATCGGTAATGTTGTAAATATGACAAAATATGACTTGTTTGATAACGAAATGAACGATCCAAAATATGGGTCAAAGTTGCTACATATAGATGTTTAGACAAGGCTTAATAATATTAAGGATCAATAAAAAAAGGATACAATGTAATTATGAATCAGGAAAAACTTCAACATGATGTATACACCCAAGTATGCAACCAGAAACAAACTACACATATCTAATACTATCAAAGAAAAAAGGGAAAGCAAAAAAACATTCTTTAAAAAATTCACAGTATATTCGATGGATTGTACTCTACTGAATTCAATAAAATATTACGAAAATTAAACTCTAAAGAGTTCAATAAAATATTACATAAAATATTACGAAAATTGAACTCTAAAGAGTTCAATAAAATATTACGTAAATCAATTTATAACATCTATTTAAAAATTACAAAACTTTCCATTTTTCTATTGAAGTGTTCGATGACCATTGAATTTCAAATTTATTGAATGTCAATGTGGTATCTTAGAATTGTAGAATTTCATCAATTTACAAATAGACTTGTGACCTCATTCATATCTCATGTTCAACTCTTCATTGTGAATGCTCTTATTTTTGTTATGTACAATACGTAACGCCCACCGCCAAATAAACCATGCAAGTTGAGTTTGACCATATTTGTCGGTATTCGGTGTCTGATGGATTTTTGAAGGAAAGTTGACTTTCGTAAAATAGCTTGTAGGTAAATGTTAGTCACAAATTTCGACAGAAAACTTTGTCGTGTATATATTGACAAAACACGTTTGACATATTTTGACCACTTTTACGGATATAATTCTTTACAAACATATGTATTTATCGATAGAATACAAAATATCATTTTCATTATACAAAATACTGAGACAACCAATATATATAAATGATAAAGATAAGTTATGTATGCATCCTAAGCTTTATGTGAGCAAAAATGCAAATTAGAATGATCTCCCTCATAAACACATCCAACGATGTTAGCTCTTTACCTAATATGTGTAATAGGTTGCCCAACTCTTTGTACCTGAGAGGCTTATATAAGTGAAATGAGCATGCAATCTATGTGGTAAGATATCACACTCTTTCTTACTAAGAGGCTTATAGTTCCCTATCATCCATCGTCCTATCACTATAACATTCCTTGAGTATATACCATTACTTTCTTAAAACCCACAAAGATGCTCTCGTCCTTGAGTATATACCATTACTACGACCTATACCGTTATGTTTCTATCTGACATGTTGCATTTCATAGAGCAAGAACAACAATATACAATATAATATTGATAACCACTTGATAAGAAATGTTAAATCAACAAAAGGATATCTAAAACAAAGTCATTACAACAACAAAACATACTTTAAAGTTCACAACAAAAGATGATGTTCCTTACATCTACCCCATCATCTTCTTCTTCAAATTCTTCTACTGAATAAAACTATTTGTTTTCATCATTCTTTGTATCATCTTCATTTTCAAATTCTTCCTTTTTGTTCTCTTCAGGTGTAATGCCTGGAAGTTCGGGCAAGACATTTAAGTTATAATAAATAATAATTATAATATAAGTCATCGATTAGGATTATCATTAGTCATGCACGTTGTAGACTACGTATTATAAAGTCATTTAAGTGATTTATCGATAAGCGACAGAATGTGAATTTCGATAAAAATATTATTTAGGACAAATAATATTGTCGGGAAATGTAGGAGTTGCAATATGAATCTCGTACACATAAAGCACACTAAAATTCGACTTCGTATTTAGAAGTCATAGACTTCCGAATGTTCACGATCAGTCAGTGTACTGTAAATAGTGAGTTGGAGATAGGTTTCTTATTAGCTTAAGTAATCTAAACAACAATCGTATTAGTCGTAAAACCGAGAGCATGTATATAGAGAACACTCAAATCTGACTTCATAAGAGCAAGTTATAATTTTTTCTAAGTTTTAGTGCAACAATGTGCAACACTAATATCGACTACTAGATCAATTGAATATTAGTTGAAACAATCAAAATGAGAATCAAAGTTCTGGTTAATAAGGTGTCGAAAATATAAAGACGGAAGAGAACGGACGTTGGACAAGAGAGTTATGAATTTTTAATGGATTTCAATAGTCTAAGTCTGTTAAAAATATAACTTTAAAAATAAATTCAAAATTAACTAACGAAGTCTAATTAAAAGTTGTAGATCTCGTCGATAGCAATGCATGGTATTAACACCTAACATGCCTTTTATTTATGTACAGTAATTCAATCTTGCATTGTGTGTGTATGTGTGTGTGTGTGTATATATATATATATATATATATATATATATATATATATATATATATATATATATATATACATAATCAATCACACAAAATTAGTCCAACAATTAGATGTAATTGATCCTAAAAGACAGGATCCGCTGTGTATTTTGCCAGGACAGATTGCTCTTTGGTGCTCTTGTCGACACTGTTTCCCCATCCATCGCTCCCTTAATCACCAATGTCTCTTCTTCCTTAGAGGCATGGAATATTCTTTCCAACACATTTTTCAATCCATCCAGTGGCCATATCAAACAACTACAACATCGGTTTAAACAAGCCACCAAAACACCTGACCAATCAAGCATCGTTTATATGCGACCGGTCACAACCATTGTGGATGAATTAAGCATTATGATAAGAAGATGGATGTTGAAGATATTACTAATGCTATTTTAAACGAATTTGATTCCACCTCCTACGAAACTATCATTGATGCTGTCCATGCTACAGATACTCCAATCTCTTTGCATAAATTACATGAAAAACTCATTAATCATGAACTCTCCATACTCCAACAATCTTCTATAATTAGCAATCTCCATCAACGAACCACTGCCTTTGCTTCAAACAAACGCCAACCAAATAAACCTTGGAATAACAGAGCACATATCACATCTCCTGCCTTATTCCCTACCCCTAGTGGAACACCTCGCCAATTTCGTGGCAAATGCTAGTTCTGCTACACAAAAGGACACTCGCTCCCTTCCTGTTATGCATTCAAAAACAAATACCCACAAGTAAACTTGCCACCCTTACCAAAGAAAAACAACTCCAATCCACAAGAAAATCTTATGACTTCCATGAACCTTGGTCAGAAGTCTAACTGGCTCTTTGATTGTGGTGCTTCTGACCACATCACAGATGATCTCAATGCCCTATCTCTGCATACACCATACGATGGCAATGACGAGCTAGTCATTGGCGATGTTTTGTCTCTTAAAATTAGTCATGTTTGCTCTTTAACTCTCAAATTCTCCAATCTTTCTTTTATTCTGACTAATGTTCTTTGTGTTCCTCATATCTCAAAGAACATATTATCTACTTCTAGATTATGTATCGAAAACAATATACTAATATAATTATTCTCTTTTTATTTCATTATCGAGGACTTCAAAACCAACTAAACCCTACTCCAAGGCACAACTATCAGTTTCATTCCAATACTCAACCTGTCACCTTCCATGCAAAATCAAATAAGTTAATTTCTTGGCATCATCAACTTGGACACCCACATGCTCAAGTCTTACAACACTTAGCTTCTATCTTTCCTGTTATTACTTCTATGAAAAACCATTGTAACTCTTGTTGCATCAATAAAAGTCACAAAATTCCTTTTCATACTTCTTCTCTTACATCTACTTCACCCCTTCAGTTAATATTTTCTGATGTATGGTCATCCCCTATCGTCTCTTTTGATGGATTCAAATATTATATCATTTTTGTTGATCACTTCAAAAAATACAAATGGATTTATCCTCTACAACACAAATCAGACTCCCTCACTACCTTCATCCGTTTTCAGAACCCGGTTGAAAAAATAAATTCAGACAAAAATTAAACAATTTATCTATGACAATGGAGGTGAATATATTAATCTTTACCTCTCACCTTGCATCTTGTGGTATCTCTCATCTCACTTCTCTTCCCCATACCCCTGAGCATAATGGTTATGTTAAATGAAGACATCGTTACATAGTTAAATTGATCTCTCCATACTCTTTCTTGCAAACATGCCACTCCAATTCTGGATATTTATAGTCACCACAACCACATACCTCATAAACAGACTACCAACTTACACTCTCCAAAATGATTCCCCTTATCTCAGACTATTTAAACACCAACCAAATTACAACAAATTAAGATGTTTTGGTTTCTTATCTTACCCTTGGCTACATTCTTACTCTAAACATAAACTCCAATATCTCTCTAAAACCTATATCTTTGTTGGATATCATCTTCTCGAAGTGCTTATCATATCCTTGATCCTCTCACAAAAAAAACTTACACAACTCGTCATGTTCACATTGTTGAAAATATTTTTCCTTACACATCCATCACCAAATCTCACAGCCCACCACCTCCACAAACTGACACCTCGCTTCAAGTTGACTTTATTCCCCTCCCAAATACAACCCTCCTACCCCATCTAACGAAAGTAGCCCCTCTTCCTCACACGAGAACAAACCTTCATCATATGCTTAAATAACTTCTCCTCATAATCCCTCGTCTCCAAATGATAACCCTTTCACTCCTCTTCACAACCCTCCATTACCAACTAGAATAACAAAAAAAAAATCCCAAATCAAACTCCAAATATCACAATAATGATTTCTTCAAATATAAATTAATCATCCAACCATTTCCAAAACCACATACAGTCACATAGGCTCTCAAACAACCTCAATGGCAAAAAGTCTTGCAAGAGGAACATGATGCAATAATCAAAAACCAAACGTGGTCTGTTGTTCCTATGACTCTGCCCCCAATCTTATTGGTTGTAAATGGGTCTTTAGAACCATGTTCAAACCTGATGGCGCAATAGAGCGTCTCACCGCACGACTTGTTTCCAAAGGTTTCCATCAAATACATGCTCTAGACTATGTTGAGACTTTTAGACAAGTAGTAAAATAAAAACTCTTAGACTCATTCTTTCTCTTGCATCCTCTCAGAATTAGTGTCAACAACAACTAGATATCAACAATCATTTCTTCAAGGCAGTCTCACTGAACCAGTTTTCATATCTCAACCACTCAGATTCATTGATCTATCATTCCTACACGTAAACTAAATAAATCCATTTATGTTTTACATCAAGCATCTCGTGCTTGGTACATTAAAATCAAAGCTTTTCTCATATCGGAAAACTTCAAACCCACTATCTTGATCCTTCTTTATTTGTTTGCAAATCTACTACCTCACCCATTAACATCCTTTTATATCTTGACGATATCATCATTACCGGACCTAACTCTTTTGTTGTCTCTTATTTCATCACCTCCTTTGCCAATAGTATCTCTCTAAAAGACTTAGGCAACTTCTTCTACTTTCTTGATATTGAAGTTCTACCTCACTTTGATGGTTTTTTTCTTTCTCAAACCAAATACATTATAGAGATTCTCACTAAAGTCAACATTAGTTGTTGCAAGCCAGCCTCCATACCTTCAACTACTTCTGTTCACCTTAATGTTACTGATGGCACACCCATACCAAATCCAACGAACTACAGATCTATAGTTGGTGGTTTACAATATTTATCATTAACACACCCTTATGTTGTGTTTTTTGTCAACAAATTATCTTAATTTATGCATTTCCCAACTGACATTCATTGGGTTACCCTAAAATGTTACTAAGATAACTTCATGGTACCATTCACCATAGATTACACATACGACATAATTCCTCGTTACATATTCATGTATTCATATATGCAGATCGGGTAGGTGACAAACAAACTTATCGAAGTACCACCGGATATCTTGTATATCTTGGTTCCAACCAAGTTACATGGAGCTCAAACCGACAAGGCATTTTAGCAAGATCATCAATAGAGGCAGAATTTTGTGTTGTTTCCTCACCCACAACTGAAGTTCTATAGATTATTTCACTGCTACATGAACATGGCTACATATCCAATGTTATGTCACACCCCAAAACCGAGAACGACAGAAACGTTCATGGGCGGAGGACATCATGTAAAGTATCACAACACAGTATAATAGTAAACAAGTAAACAACATCATCTATTGCATTAAATATATAATTTCAATACAAGTGTGTTATGTAATATATAAGACACTAAAACATAAATCAAAATATAAGATGAGTCTCGTATGTGCTCCATCTTCTCAAAAGCTAGCATCGGTACGTGTCTACTGATGTCCTGAGAATACAAATTATTTTGAAAGAGTTTATCAGCATTAAAGCTGGTGAGTTCATAAGTATTTAGTTTCTATGTTTGTATCAAAATGTTTGAGCCGTTGTTTGAAGTACGAGTTTGTAATAAAAGTATGTGAATGTTTGTAAGTGTTTGTAAAAGTTTGTAACCCCTAGAAAATCCTACACTTTCTACTAAAAGTAACATTCTACCAAGGCACGACTGTTTTGTATGTTTGTTTCTTGTAAAACTGTGTAAATTTCCCAAGTATAACTATCATTATCAAAATATAGTTTGTACATTAATGTATAAGTGAAATGATCACCAAATAAATGTAAAGGGTAAATTAATGAAGTATTGTAGTTTTGTAATATAGGAACTACTGTTGTACTAACTATCAACTGGAAAACACGACAATGTAAGTCGTCAAAAGGTATGACATTTGGCACCCATAGACCTGCAGGTCCGGCTGTAGCTAGCATCAAGGTGTAGGATAGTCAATCCAGTATAGATCTATACGTAAACTCACGCTCTCCCTCCAGGAGATTCTGGTTACAACTTGGGCCATGAAAATGAAGGCATGCTCCGATACAGTGGATCACATTTATGTTATCGTATAGTTGTATATGTTCTCATTAGAGTATTGATGTATATGTTCTCATCATAGTACAGTTGTATATATTCTCCTTATAGTATAGTTGTATATGTTCTCCTCATAGTATAGTTGTATATGTTCTCATCATAGTATAGTTGTATATATTCCCATAGTAATAAGTAATGACTCATGAATGAACTGACTCTTGTATCCTTCATTGAACTAGAAGTAGTAAGTAGTATAAGTCTAAAATATACTTATTATAGTTTATTAGTAAACTTGTTTTAATGATTGAATGTACTAAACTAAGATAAAAGTCTTTATATCTATAGATATATACATAATATATAAATGAGGGTTCAACGACACTCGGACAAACAACTGGGTACTTTAAGACCACAACCAAACAAGGACAGGAAGTAAAGTGGTTTATCTCATGTAAGTCCTTCAAACCTTATTTATATAACTGTATGTGCAATAGACATGGTTTTAACAATATATAAGTTTTAAAACTGTACAAGAAATGTTTAGTATACAAAAGTGAATTTGATAAAAAGTTTGACATGTAAAATAGTCTGATAAACAGTTTGAAGTCATTTGTTTGGTAAAACAATTTAAAGTATGAAAAATACATTTGTATGCTAGTTATTAATCACATGTGATTGATCTATTAACTAACATGGTTCAACTTGTATACCCCCGTAAAGCATTTAAAAACATTTCAAAGCATTTCAAAGGTTAATTCAGGGGTATGAATGAACCTGTAGTCAACAGTTACTTTGGAAGTGTTAGAAGTGTTTGATAAAGTGCTAGGTGTCAAGTAAAGACTTGAACACACACAAGGATCCTAGTTATCATATAATAAACATATATGTATCTAATTAGTCATTTAACAACTAATTAATCAAGTTAAGACACCCTAGGTCATGGAAAAACTTTGATTCATGTGTTATACGTACCAAAGGGTTGCATCTAAGGGTTCTATGGCATGACATTGGAGTTTATGGCCCATGAAACACCACCTTATGGAGTTTATGGCCCATGACCATTTCCCCATGAGTTTATTCCCTTAAACTCATGGTACTAAGTGCCAAATTGTGTTTTGAGGTCTTACAAGTCATGATTGCACATCCGATGATCAAGTCCAAGCCTTAGGGAAGCATTAGGGGCACATTAAGACCACTTTATGGAGTTAACGGCCAAGTGACCACATTATTATGTGTTCATGGCTGTAAACGCTCTTAGGGACTTGTTTTGATTGTTGTTTAAGGTCTTAAACACTTCTAGGAAGGATCAAGGTTGGCATCCAAGGCTTAGAATGGGACTAAGGTCCATTTTACCACCTTAAGAGGGGTTTACGGCCCAAGAACATTCTTGGCTGTAAGCTCCTTTGTTCTTATGATATTTGATGATTTTCAAGTGTTATCAAGTTCATATTAAGCACACAAGAAGCTAGGGCAAGTGTACTTACAAGATAGAAGCTTGATTTGGTGTTTAAGGTCCAAGAACACTAGTGTGTGCTCTTGGTGTTCTTGGTGTTTTGAAGAGCACTTCAAGATCTAGCTATAAATCAATAATGAATGAATGAAATTATGTATAACTACTAGATGTTAGGTTATAACAACAAATCAATTCGAGAAACACTTACGTTTTCGGATGATCGGGTCAACAATGGGATGATAGTTGAGAGAGAATGGAGGGTGTTCTTGAGATTGGAAGTTAGAAATGAAGAGTTTGGGGAGTAAACTCATGCCTAAGGAATGAGTTCACGGCCATGGGAGAGTTTACAACCTAAACTCCAAAAATTTGGCTGTGAACTCTTTGTTTGGGTGCAATGGGTGGGTTTGCTACTTCAAGACCCGGGAGGGTTGTTCCTTTCCTTCGTTCGTTTAAAGAATAAACACTCAAAACGGACTTTTAAATTGGTTAACAATTATAAGAAATGTAATTGAATTTTAATTGAAGTGATTGACTTTAGAGTTTGTCCGAATGAAAATTTCGGGTTGTCACATGTTACCCCAACCTTTTTTTTTTATAATGTAAGTGCCACTCATTACTCTTCAAATCAGGTATTCCACTCAAGAATGAAAATTTTGGCCCTTGATTTTCACTTTGTTCACGAAAAAGTCCAAGAAGGGTCTATACGTGTCACACATTCAAAGGAGATGATCAACTTGCATATGTTCTAACCAAGCCACTGTTAAAACACAACTACAACACTCTTCTATCCAAGATTAGACTACTCTCACGATCATCCATCTTGTGGGAGCCTATTAACACCTAACTTAACTTTTATTTATGTACAATCATTCAATTTTGCATTGTATATATAGTTAGAGTCAATCAAATAAATTAGTCCCACAATTAGATGTAGTTGATCCTAAAAAACAGGATCATCTATGTATTTATACCCGATTCTTAATATTGAAATACTAAACCTTTTGGTTAACATTCTTATACGTGGATATAAAACCTATCGAAAGCAGAGCTTTTATGAAGAAGATATGAATTTTCTAAGAAATCTGAATTTTTTGCGTACAGCTGTGCACATACATAGCATGCACGACACGTACTGCTACACATTCCAGAATGCGATATGTGGCACCACACCGAGAATGACACGTCAGCAAAGCCAACCAAATGCATGATACATAAGCGACATGTTGTGCAGCATGCATCCCCTACAGGCCTATAAATCTATGATTTTTCCTTCATTTTCTTCACACCTCTTCTCTAAATCTCTCTAGATTACTATCTAGCTTTTGTCGCTTACTCCCGAGTTCTCGACCCTCCAGTGAAACCCAACGATATTAGATAGCTGATGAATAGAAGCTCTTAAGTCACAGTTCTGCATACACAATCACTGGTTTCATTAGATTACTCTGTAAGTTAAGTTTTCTTAAGTGTAACTTTTAATTATAGTCATAGTCATTATTAGGAACCTATAATTAAAATTTATCAGTGATTCCAAGTAATTATACTAATCGATCTACTTATGGGAGTGACATCTAAGCTGGATTTAGTGGGGTGTTTAACATATGATTTCAAAATAGTATACTATGTATGCCAAATGTTCCCTACCTCGTATATGATCCAACCTGGTATTCCTTACTTGATAGATCTTGATTTAAACATTGGGAATACTGAGGAATCTAAACTACAATTATTATGGTCGCCAAGAATATGAAACTAGACTAAGGCTTAGTGCATTATACGTCTAGGTATTTTTGGAAGTGCGAAGCGAAGCCCTGTGAAAATCATCAATCACTAATTTTATCAAGTGAGTACATAGTCCCTTTCATGAACATGATTTAATACAAGTATTAATTAAAGTAGTAAATATTTGTTGGTAGTCATATCTGAGTTATATGCTTATTTCCTGGAATATATGTTAAGATATATATATATATATATATATATATATATATATATGTATATATATATATATAAACCATGCTATGTGCGAACCAGATATGGTTCTATTTTATGTTTGGATAAACATATAATATTATATAATAATATTAGAAGTAGCATTGTTGAGAAGATAAAGAAATAATAATGCCAACTACTCTATATGGAATATATATATATATATATATATATATATATATATATATATATATATATATATATATATATACAAACACACACACACTAAAGATAGGTTAGTGTCACCTAAGAATAGAATTGGTATTAGAAGTTGGTTACCAACATCGTAATCTAGTATAAGGATAAATGACACTTTCATGCGTCGATGGACGATAGCTCCGTATATGTGTACATTATAGTATTACCCTTGGATTACCAGAAATGGTGGTTCCAGATCAGGAAACTATGATGATATATTTGCTCGCCTCTAAGAGTATATGAAAACACTTGATCATTGTACATAGTTATATGAATTACGTTTGTAGCATGAGCACATTAGTCATAGACGTAGATGAAATAGGATACCATATTCATCAAATACTCTGATTGTGACAACCCCAAATATATTGCCGTTACAAATCCCATATTCACTAACGGAATGCATCACTATATGTTATTTTCTGTAATGTTTGGAGTTGTCAATAAACAAATATCTAGTTATTTATATGTCTCGATATTATCATAAGTAATTATAAACTTGTAAATGTTAACCCCGTTTAACTAAATAGAGTTATATTACTTTTCAACCACTTCACCCGGGTAAAAAGTTTTAACCCCGTTAAACTTTAGCATCGGGTAGCCGTGTACTGGGTGCAATACCTGAGACATATATAAGCAAATGGACACTACTTTTAAGCCTTTTACCACTTCTTCACTCTCTCTCATTACTTTCTCTCTCTAGACCCGAAACCGACTTCAAAACCGCGAATTCTAGCTTCCAAACGTATGGGTTTCTTCCCTATCTTGTCCAAATCATAGTTCATAAAATTTTGAGGCCAAAAATCATAAGATTTAGGGGATTAAATGGAGTTTACGGCCTAGGAAGCCCCTTAGGCCATAAACACCTAAAATCTTGCCAAAAGCCTCATTTTTCCTTCCTTTAAGCTTATATACTAATTAAGGGATATACCTAGAGAGTTTAGACATGAAATCATAAGAAATTGAAGCCTAAAAAGGAGTTTACGACCCAAGCTTATGCTTAGGCCGTAAACACCCAAAAACCCTTGATAAATGTCCCAAAAACTCATCTAGGGCATGGAGTAAATTTGCTATGAACCTTGGAAATGTTTATGGCATTTAAACAACAGAACTTAGGGACAAAAGAGGAGTTTACGGACAAGAATAGTCTTGGGCCGTAAACACCCAAAAATGTTGCCAAAAGTCCCTAAAACCCCACCTAAGGCCTTCATAAATTTATCTAAGGTGTAGGAGAGTGTTTTGGACCATTTAACATGCCATTTTGAAGAACAAAATGGAGTTTACGGCCCAAGCACAAGCCTGGACCGTAAACTCCCCAAAATGCCCCAAAATGAGGGTTTAAACCCTCCAAATTAGTTCAAGACACTTGCTAGGAAATTAGGGAAGTGATTAAACGCCTTAACTTGCAATTTTGGAGGACCACATGAGTTTACGGCCAAGCCTAGGGGGCTTACGGTCGTAAACTCCCAAGGAGTGGCCTTTGGGCCGTAAACTCCAAGGGAGTGAACTCATGGACTTCCCCGCAAACCCTTCTTGGCCTTGTACCACTCCCGGAAACCCCTTCTAGGCCCTAAAACCCCGAATTGATGCTAGAATGCCTAAATACTTAAATGGAAAGCATAAAATGATTAATTTCTTGTAAAATACATATTTCATATGACATTAGGGTCCTAAAAGGTGCACAAGTCATTATTTGGATCAAAACGCTCAACCGACACTTTTACCCGATTTACCCGATTTACGCGAATTCAGGTGAGTTCATACCCCTTTAATGAACCTTTCAAATGTTTTATTTGTTTTGGGGGGGGGGGATACAAGTCGATTATACATGTTTATGGAAAGTTATACAAGACAATTATTCATGTTACGGAAATTAATCACATGTGATTCACTACCCGTAGTTCAAATCACATGTGATTTATCACTATGCCTTATAAATAAATTATTTGTTTTCAAAACTATTTTGGATAAACAAACAAGTTTTTAAATGTTTCTTTTGGACAATACTTTTATTTAATAAATCTTCTTATAAAATGTAACCACACCGATATATTTATATAAGTTAGACTTGAAGGACTTAGGACCGATAACTCGCCTTATTTCCTGTTCTTGTTTGATTGTGGGCTTAGGGTGGTGGTTATCCGTCCGACTGTCGTTGATTTCTTAGTTATATATCTTATATATTAGTATGGATTACGAGTGTTTCTTATTTCATTAGATGCCTAAATCACTAAGTTAACAAGAATCATACACACTAAGTTAACTATAATAGGTATAGTTAAGGCCTCTATTATTTGCTCTAACTACTACTCTACACCACTATAATACACTCTATTATGAAACTATACACTAATAAGAGAATACAATTCGAGTTATATAAAATACTACTACACTATAATACAATAGAAAGCACTAATCATGAGATAACACATTAACCCGCTACGAAGTACTCTATTCGCTATGCACTACGCCCAGAGTTTTCCGATAGGAAGACGACACTATACGTATATATCTATACGGGGAAAACGCTATTACATCCCGACTGTTAACTTCAGTCCGAGCCGCATAGGTCCAGAGATGCCTCCGCTCCACTACACTGTACATGATCGGGAAGGTCATGGAGTCCGCTATTACTCACACTATTGGTAACATACAAGAAATACACTATAACCGCAGTAAAATACTAAACAAAAAAGTAAAGTTAATATCCCGAAGTAAACAAGTATCTAATACTAAAGGAAGTTGCACCACTATTATTTACTTCAAGTATAACTCCCCATATTGCATTACTTATTGGTGAGTCACTATTATACTTCCACGATAAAAGGTTTTCAAAGATGAAACTGACATATTTCTTAAAGGTTTTCACTTACTATGCATTTCTGGAAAATATAGGATTTTCTAGGTTTTACTACTACTTATGACTGCAAATTTCATCTTTTCATACTATCGGTTCTAATGCTTTTTATACGAAAACTCACACTAAACTCTTATGAACTCACCAGCTTTATGTTGATATTCGTTTTCAAAATAACTTGTATCCTCAGGTCAACGATAGACAGGTGCAGGTGCAACATTTTGGGAAGGTGGAGCATACAAGACCCATCTCTTATTTTTGTATTATTTTTGGTGTTTGTTGAACATTACAAAGCACACTTGTAAATAAACTCACTATGTAAATGAAATGGTTGTATGTTTCTTGCTTTTACTATTATGCAATTGTGATGATACCGTACACTACGTCCTCCACCCCGAAACGTATTCCGCCGTTATGGGTTTTGGGGTCTGACAGATTGGTATCAGAGCATTGTTTATAGTGAATCAAGTATATCAACCTATAAAAGATATACGAACTATAAACACTTCGGTACTAAAACACTCTGACCAAGAATATATACTGTGAAGTATCTTAAGGATTTAACTAAGTATATATATATATATATATATATATATATATATATATATATATATATATATATATATATACACATCACTATAAAACACAGAAGTCAGTATCGCCCTAGAACAAAACAAAAGTATTAAGATTGTTGGATAGCACAATTGGGCTTAGAGACATATAGTCACATTTAGGGGGATGTAGCCTGATCAACTACGTTTTCCTGGGAGTGACTAGCATGTTCCTAAGCTTGGTTGTGGTGTTACCACAAGTCTAAAACTTACCAACACTACCACAATAACGTTATCATAAGAATACTATAGGAGTATTCTGTACCTCTAAAAACATACATGTGTGAGAACTAAAAAGGGTCGTTACTGATGGAGCAATAGTTGCTAAATGGATACTTTCCAGTTGCATGTGACTAGGGCGTTATAGACTTAAAATCTGTGATCTTTGCTTTACTTCCTGTTCCTTGTTTGGTTGTGGATTTAGAGTTAGGGTCACTTATTCGACAGACTATCCTGCCCCGGTCACATGTAATTAGTATTCATTATGCAAGTATTGGTCTAACTCGTGACGATCATCTTATAAGTAATTTAGGTTAGTGCGCCTATTAATCTTCTTTTCCCTTTTCTCGCATAGATATCATGGCTAGCTTCCACCTTCCAGGTGACCCGTACTACCCAAACTAGGGCAATGGAGGATGGCTCAGCGAAGAGTCGAACGACGATCACCCAATCCCTCTGGATGACCACCGAGCAGAAGGCTTTTCAGATAACTCCGACTCCGAGCCAGAGGTTAATAACCTACCTTCCGGAGCTTCGAACCCCAACCCCCGTCCGACATTTCAGGGTCCCACTCCTATGTGGGCCATATCCTTGCACAGATGGAGCAAGGAGCATGGTCAGCCCATGCCATACAATGGAGACCGAAGCTTCTACAACATAAGCGAAGGAGGATCAGCAGATCGGGTTCTGCCCATCATGATCCGAAGGATTGCCAGGAATGTCGAGCAAGGTCAAGCTGCTATAGGTCGAGTTGTAGAAGTGGATGCCAACTCGAACCTCAACACGGTTCGCATCCATCAACTCGAAGAAGCCATGGACAGGACAAGGAGGACCAACGAGGATCTGTAGTATCAGCTGGCTGCATCTCGAGCCGAAGTTAGGGAACTCCGAGCACGCCAAAGGATTCATGATCGACACCTTCAAGAAGTTATGCGTCAACTAGCGGATCTGAGGATTCGTCCAACAAGTAACCATCGCCAGTAGAAGACGTCTAGTTATCTCACCCTTTTGTCTAAAGGACTAGCCTTTTTCTCTCTATGTTCTGTAGATCTCCCGTCTGTAAACATTCCTAACTTAAAAGTACTCTAGTTAAACCTCTAACCTGCCAACATTTTCTCTTTGCTTTTATGTAAGACCTACTCTTAGGTCAATTTTCATGAACCTGTATTACATCATTAATACCAGTATATTGGCAGTTAACTACTCTATTGCTATGAATCTCATTGTGATCTTGAATTATGTGATACAATCCATGAGACACTTTATTCATATTCGCAATAAGCTCTTACTATTGCTATCATTTCTATGATCTTCCAGTAAAGAATGCCTCCACGAAAGCCTCCAAGCAGAGGAAGACCAGCAACCCAAACCCCTCCTCCACCACCCCCTCCTCCACAGATCGACCCGGTGTTGTTCCAAACAGTGGTGACTGCGGCTGTGACAGCAGCCATGGCCCAAATGAACTCTGGGGACGCGAGCGGTGGTAACTCCAGGTTCGGTGAAGTCCATCAAAGGGCGCAGGGATGCACTTATAAGGATTTCATTAACTGTAAACCTACCTTCTTCGACGGTACTAGAGGAATTCTGGCATTATCCCAATGGTTTGAAAGAACCGAAGCTGTATTTGAAATGTGCTCTTGCCCCGAGGAGAGCAAAATCAAATTCGCTACTGCTACCCTCACTAACAGGGCCTTGACATGGTGGAACGGCCATGTCAGTTCACTCTCCTTGGTCATAGCCAATGCCATGGGCTGGGACACTCTAAAAGACCTCATGAGAGGGGAGTACTGCCCTAGGGGCAAAGTTCAGAAACTTGAAGAAGAACTCTGGAACCTCAAGATGAAAGGGACTGACATAACAGCTTACACGGCCAGGTTTTGTGACTTGGCGGCTATGTGTCCCAACATGATCCCGTCCGAAAGCAAGAAGATTGAACGGTACATCTGGGGTTTAGTGCCCCCGTATCGGGGAAATGTTCTAGCCTCACGCCCTACCACTCTTGACAGCGCCAAGGAATTGGCCCAGAGTCTGATCAACCACAAAATCTCCTCCACTCCAGCAACAGCAATCACAACAACCACTGCACCACCTGCTTCATCTGATAGGAAGAGGAAGCGATGGGATAAGAAGAAGGGAAAGAAAACTCAAACCTCCTCAAAGGACCAACAAATCGTGGCGGTCCATGCTGCCACCATCCGAGCCACTCCAGCCGCACCAACCCCACCAAAAGCTTATATCGGGAATCTGCCCAAGTGTCCCAAGTGCCCTTTCCACCACAACGGCCCCTGCCGTGAATTGCAGTGTTTCAACTGCGGTCGAAAGGGCCATACTGTCCGATTTTGCAAAGCCCCTCCCAAACCTATTTCCTAAGTTCCGGGTTCGGGAGTGACCCCAACGTGTTATGGCTGCGGCGAAGCTGGTCATTTCAAGAAGAACTGTCCGAAGGCTACATATGCTGGGGGAACAGGAAGGTTACTCACTATCGGTCACAATGAAGCGGTGGTGGATCCCACGGTAGTCACGGGTACATTTCTTCTCAACAACTCCTATGCCTGTGTCTTATTTGATAGTGGTGCAGAAAGAAGCTTCGTAAATCATAACTTTAAACGCTTACTCAAACAAACCCCTCAACCACTAAAAGAAACATTCGTCGTAGAAAAGGCTAATGGGAAAACAGAAGGCTCTAATGAAATCTACATAGGTTGAACTCTCATGTTAGACGATCACTCATTTTCATTCGATCTTATACCGGTCTCAATCAAAAATTTCGATGTCATTGTTGATATGGATTGGTTGAGTCTTCATCGCGCCGATATCCTATGCTCCGACAAAGCCATTCGCCTGAACCTTCCGAATCACGAAACCCTATTGATATATGGAGATAAGCTGAGTACGAGTCTCCGTATCATCTCCAGTATTCAGGCTCAGAAATACTTACGCAAGGAATATCGCGCCTTTCTTACTCACGTCGTCGACACTAACCAGAAATCGAAAGATCCAAAAGACATTCCCGTAGTATGCGATTTCCCTAATGTCTTCCCGGAGGATCTTCCCGGCCTACCTCCCAAACATCAGATTGAGTTCAGAATCGATCTAGTCCTAGGAGCTACCCCCGTAGCTAAGTCGCCCTACCGCCTAGCGCCCACCGAAATGCAAGAACTATCTGGTCAACTCAACGAGCTGCTCAACAAGGGTTTTATAAGACCGAGCTTCTCACCTTGGGGAGCTCCGGTTTTTTTCGTAAAGAAGAAGGATGGAACGTTTCGGATGTGCATCGATTATAGGGAACTCAATAAACTCACTGTCAAAAATCGCTACCCTCTCCCTCGTATCGACGATCTATTCGACCAACTACAAGGAGCAAGTTACTTCTCCAAGATTGATCTGAGATCTGGGTATCATCAGTTACGGGTGCTTGAGGAAGATGTTCTGAAGACAGCCTTCCGAACCCGCTACGGGCATTTTGAGTTCGTAGTGATGCCCTTTGAACTGACTAACTCCCTCGCAGTATTCATGGACTTGATGAATAGGGTGTGCCATCCATACCTGGATCAGTTTGTCATCGTCTTCATTGACGATATCCTCGTCTACTCTCGGAGCAAGGAAGAACACATGGATCATTTACGATGAGTCCTGGAAACGTTGTGATCCGAAAGGTTATATGCGAAGTTCTCTAAGTGCGAGTTTTGGATCCGAAGAGTCGAATTCCTAGGTCACGTAGTTAGTGAAGAGGGAATCCACGTGGATCCCTCCAAAACTAAAGCTATTGAGAACTGGTCAGCACCGAAGACGCCTACAGAAATTCATCAATTTCTAGGCCTCGCTGGCTACTACCGTAGATTCATCCAAAACTTTTCTCGGATTGCGAAGCCTCTCACTACGCTAACGCAGAAGGGTGTATCTTTCGACTGGGAAGAGAAACAGGAGAAGGCATTTCAGACCCTGAAGCGAGCCCTATGCACCGCACCAGTATTATCCCTTCCCGAAGGGACAGAAGATTTTGTTGTGTACTGTGATGCATCCAATCAGGGGCTCGGTTGTGTCTTAATGCAACGAGGTAAGGTTATCGCCTATGCCTCGAGGCAGCTAAAGACCCATGAAGTAAACTACACTACTCACGACCTCGAGTTAGGAGTGGTAGTCTTCGCACTAAAAATCTAGAGACACTACTTGTATGGGACGAAGAGCGTGGTGTACACTGATCATAAAAGCCTCCAACACATAATGAACCAAAAAGAACACAACATGAGGCAGCATCGATGGGTCGAGCTACTTAACGATTACGACTGTGAAATTAGATATCACCCGGGAAAAGCCAACGTAGTAGCAGACGCACTGAGTAGGAAGGAGTATTCTGGTCGAAGGACCAAGTCGTTGACGATGACTATTCATTCGCATATATCCACGCATATCAAAGAGGCTCAGCTGGAAGCCTTAAAGCCTGAGAACGTGATGGGAGAATCCCTGCACGGAATGGATAAAAATCAGGAGGTTAAGGGTGACGGAACCTACTACTTCATGGATCGAATCTGGACACGTCATGGAGGTTTTAGAGACTTGGTTATGAGGGAAGCACACAACACTCGCTACTCCGTCCACCCGGGTTCAGATAAGATGTATATCCATCTAAAAAAGTTATATTGGTGGCCGAACATGAAAGCGGAGATCGCTACCTTTGTAAGTAAGTGCCTTACTTGCGCGAAGGTCAAGGTCGAATATCAAAAGCCATCACGACTCCTCCAACAACCTGAGATACCAGAATGGAAGTGGGAGCGGATCGCAATGGACTTTATAACCAAACTGCCCAAGACAGCGGGTGGATTAGATACCATTTGGGTCATCGTTGACAGGTTGACCAAGTCCGCACACTTCCTACCCATTAAAGAAACAGACAAGATGGAGAAACTCACTAGAACATACCTCAAAGAAATAGTACGACTGCATGGCATCCCTATATCTATTATCTCAGACAGAGATAGTAGATTCACCTCTAGGTTTTGGCAATCATTGCAAAAGGCACTAGGGACGAGGCTGGACATGAGTACAGCCTACCATCCGTAGACCGACGGACAAAGTGAGAGGACGATCCAAACCTTAGAAGATATGCTGCGAGCTTGTGTGATTGACTTTGGCAAATCATGGGACACACACTTACCTCTTGTTGAGTTTTCTTACAATAATAGTTATCATACGAGCATCAAGGCAGCTCCATTCGAAGCCCTCTACGGCCAGAAGTGCAGATCCCCTTTGTGCTGGGCTGAGGTGGGTGACACTCAGCTAGCTAAAGGAAGAGTTCCTGACAGCGCCCTCACTGGTCCGGAGATCATTCGAGAGACGACCGAGAAAATTGTACAGATACGTGAACGACTAAAAGCCGCTAGGGATCGACAGAAAAGCTACGCCGACAAACGAAGAAAACCCTTGGAATTCCAGGTGGGAGATCGAGTCCTGTTGAAGGTCTCTACCTGGAAGGGCACGATACGCCTTGGAAAGCGTGGAAAGCTGAACCCAAGGTACATAGGGCCTTTTAAGATTCTCGCTAGAATCGGCCCCGTAGCTTATAAACTCAACCTACCTCACGATCTAAGCAACATACACCCCACTTTCCACACCTCAAACTTGAAGAAATGCCTGTCAGACGAGACTCTCGTAATTCTCCTCGATGAGATTGAAGTCAATGAGAGCCTCAACATCGTGGAAGAGCCTGCGGAGATTATGGATCGGGAAGTAAAACGAACGAAACAAAGTCGTATCCCAATTGTGAAAGTTCGGTGGAACGCCAAACGAGGACCGGAATTCACATGGGAGCGCGGAGACCAAATGAAACTCAAATATCATCATCTCTTCGCTTAGTAGCACTATATATATATATATATATATATATATATATGTATATATATATATATATATATATATATATATATATATAAACCATGCTATGTGCGAACCAGATATGGTTCTATTTTATGTTTGGATAAACATATAATATTATATAATAATATTAGAAGTAGCATTGTTGAGAAGATAAAGAAATAATAATGCCAACTACTCTATATGGAATATATATATATATATATATATATATACGTATATATACACACACACACACTAAAGATAGGTTAGTGTCACCTATGAATAGAGTTGGTATTAGAAGTTGGTTACAAACATCATAATCTAGTATAAGGATAAATGACACTTTCATGCGTCGATGTATGATAGCTATGTATATGTGTACATTATAGTATTACCCTTGGATTACCAGAAATGGTGGCTCTAGATCAGGAAACTGTGATGATATATTTGCTCGCCTCTAAGAGTATATGACAACACTTGATCATTGTACATAGTTATATGAATTATGTTTGTAGCATGAGCACATTAGTCATAGACATAGATGAAATAGGATACCATATTCATCAAATACTCTGATTGTGACAACCCCAAATATATTGCCGTAACAAATCCCATCATCACTACCGGAATGCATCACCATATGTTATTTTCTGTAATGTTTGGAGTTGTGCATCGGGTAGCCGTGTACTGGGTGCAATACCTGAGACATATATAAGCAAATGAACACTACTTTTAAGCCTTTTACCACTTCTTCACTCTCTCTCATTACTTTCTCTCTCTAGACCCGAAACCGACTCCAAAACCGCGAATTCCTGCTTCCAAACGTATGGGTTTCTTCCCTATCTTGTCCAAATCATAGTTCATAACATTTTGAGGCCAAAAATCATAAGATTTAGGGGATTAAATGGAGTTTACGGCCTAGGAAGCCCCTTAGGCCGTAAACAGCTAAAATCTCGCCAAAAGCCTCATTTTTCCTTCCTTTAAGCTTATATACTAATTAAGGGATATACCTAGGAGAGTTTAGACATGAAATCATAAGAAATTGAAGCCTAAAAAGGAGTTTATGGCCCAAGCTTATGCTTAGGCCGTAAACACCCAAAAACCCTTGATAAATGTCCCAAAAACTCATCTAGGGCATGGAGTAAATTTGCTATAAACCTTGGAAATGTTTATGGCATTTAAACAACAGAACTTAGGGACAAAAGAGGAGTTTACGGCCAAGAATAGTGTTGGGCCGTAAACACCCAAAAATGTTGCCAAAAAGTCCCTAAAACCCCACCTAAGGCCTTCATAAATTTATCTAAGGTGTACGAGAGTGTTTTGGACCATTTAACATGCCATTTTGAAGAACAAAATGGAGTTTACGGCCCAAGCACAAGCCTGGACCGTAAACTCCCCAAAATTCCCCAAAATGAGGGTTTAAACCCTCCAAATTAGTTCAAGACACTTGCTAGGAAATTAGGGAAGTGATTAAAGGCCTTAACTTGCAATTTTGGAGGACCACATGAGTTTACGGCCAAGCCTAGGGGGATTACGGCCATAAACTCCCAAGGAGTGGCCTTTGGGCCGTAAACTCCAAGGGAGTGAACTCATGGACTTCCCCGTAAACCCCTCTTGGCCTTGTACCACTCCCGGAAACCCCTTCTAGGCCATAAAACCCTGAATTGATGCTAGAATGCCTAAATACTTCAATGGAAAGCATAAAATGATTAATTTCTTGTAAAATACATATTTCATATGACATTAGGGTCCTAAAAGGTGCACAAGTCATTATTTGGATCAAAACGCTCAACCGACACTTTTACCCGATTTACCCGATTTACGCGAATTCAGGTGAGTTCATACCCCTTTAATGAACCTTTCAAATGTTTTATATGTTGTAGGGGGGGGGATACAAGTCGATTATACATGTTTATGGAAATTTATACAAGACAATTATTCATGTTACGGAAATTAATCACATGTGATTCACTACCCGTAGTTCAAATCACATGTGATTTATCACTATGCCTTATAAATAAATTATTTGTTTTCAAAACTATTTTGGATAAACAAACAAGTTTTTAAATGTTTCTTTTGGACAATACTTTTATTTAATAAATCTTCTTATAAAATGTAACCACACCGATATATTTATATAAGTAAGACTTGAAGGACTTAGGACCGATAGCTCGCCTTATTTCCTGTTCTTGTTTGATTGTGGGCTTAGGGTAGTGGTTATCCGTCCGACTGTCATTGATTTCTTAGTTATATATCTTATATATTAGTATGGATTACGAGTGTTTCTTATTTCATTAGATGCCTAAATCACTAACCTGACAAGAATCATACACATTAAGTTAACTATAATAGGTATAGTTAAGGCCTCCTTTATTTGCTCTAACTACTACTCTACACCACTATAATACTCTCTATTATGAAACTATACACTAATAAGAGAATACAATACGAGTTATACAAAAGACTACTACACTATAATACAATAGAAAGCACTAATCATGAGATAACACATTAACCCGCTACGAAGTACTCTATTCGCTACGCACTACGCCAAGAGTTTTCCAATAAGAAGACGACACTATATGTATAGATCTATAGGGGGCAGACGCTATTACATCCCGACTGTTAACTTCAGTCCGAGCCGCACAGGTCCAGGGATGCCTCCTCTCCACTACATTGTGCATGACCGGGAAGGTCATGGAGTCCGCTGTTACTCACACTATTGGTAACATGCAAGAAATACACTATAACCGCAGTAAAATACTAAACAAAAAGTAAAGTCAATATCCCAAAGTAAACATGTATCTAATACTAAAGGAAGTTGCACCACTATTATTTACTTCAAGTATAACTTCCCATATTGCATTACTTATTGGTGAGTCACTATTATACTTCCACGATAAAAGGTTTTCAAAGATGAAACTGACATATTTCTTAAAGGTTTTCACTTACTATGCATTTCTGGAAAATATAGGATTTTCTAGGTTTTACTACTACTTATGACTGTAAATTTCACCTTTTCATACTATCGGTTCTAATGCTTTTTATACGAAAACTCACACTAAACTCTTATGAACTCACCAGCTTTATGCTGATATTCGTTTTCAAAATAACTTGTATCCTCAGGTCAAAGATAGACAGGTGCAGGTGCAACATTTTTGAGAAGGTGGAGCATACAAGATCCATCTCTTATTTTTGTATTATTTTTGGTGTTTGTTGAACATTACAAAGCACACTTGTAAATACACTCACTATGTAAATTAAATGGTTGTATGTTTCTTGCTTTTACTATTATGCAATTGTGACGATACCGTACACTACATCCTCCACCCCGAAACGTATTCCGCCGTTATGGGTTTTGGGGTGTGACACTGATGACCCATATGCCTTTATGATTGCACCGGCCAAGGAAGCTTCTAGCTGAGTAGTCAAGATTTTTAAATGTTCGTCAAGAGAGATAATTTCTCCCTGATAATATGTTGAGGATCGATAGGAATGGATATGTGGGAACATAAGCCTATATGGATTTTGTATGGTAACAGTTGAATTTTCAAGTCTGATAAATAAGGAATATTATCATATCAATATTATGGAATTGAACTCCCTATGCATCTCACCAGGTTTCCAAACATCACAAACTCAGTTTATATGCATCACAAGTATCAAGATTTAAGTTATTTCCACTTGATTAGAAAGCTAAGTGACTAAGAGACAATATATAATAGATGTAACACCCATGTTCCAAGCACCTTTCATTTTTTGGCTTGATTTATTAAAAGTTTGTAAACTAGTACCTACATTAGGTGTGCGTGATACGTATTGTAGCACCTAGTTCCCGGTACGTATTTCTTGTAAGTAATAATTCTTAATTATTGAATTTTTCCCTTGGACTCAGTGAGTTGAAGGACCAACTCATCGAGTAGGAGGGGGATGAGACGCGGGGTTTGAGCCTCGGACTCGGCGAGTCGGTTCCCCGACTCGGCGAGTAGGCCCTGTTTAGGCAAAAACCCTAACCCGAGTGTTTACACCCTATTTAAGCACTCTAACTCGGCCTACCTTATCCCTAACACTTACAAAGAGCTGTAGAGTGAAACCCTAGCCCCCATATTGTTCTTGTGAGTGAATTTTCCTTGGTGAAGGAAGTTTGGAGCTTAGAAGAAGAATGAGGAGGTTAAAGATTGCAAAGAGGGGAGTAGATCCGAAATCTACACTGTGAGAAGTTTCCATTCAGGTAGAAAAGTTCCTACCTTGATCACTAGTTCATTAGATACCAATTTTGTCCCGAATTGGTGGTTTTCAAGCCCTAAAACACCAAACTCCATGTGTTTGTGCTTAATGATCCGAAAGGAATTCAGATCTAGACCTTGTGGATGTATTAGAAGCATATAGTTTCTGTGGTTGAAGTGATTGAGGTCCCCATTGAGTGTATGACCTCATAAAGAGATTGGATTTGCCTTTTGGAGCTTGTAGGGCCATGCATGCACGTAAAGTTTCCAACTTTATGTGATAAGCATGCCTTAGGAACATAGATCTATGGTTTTGAAGTGTTGCATGTCTCAAATTTGGTCTATATGGGAAATGGGTCAAGGAACTCGGCGAGTCCCAAAGTGGAACTCAACGAGTTCTTTGAAGATGGCCTTAGACTCGACGAGTTGCATGAACAACTCGGCGAGTCCTATGAAGATTGCCTGGTACTCTACGAGTTGTTCTTCAAACTCGACGAGTCATATGAATAGTTACTAAGTAAGAGCGTTTAGGTGTTGAAGGTCCAATCCTTCGTATCTGCATGCGGAATTAGGAATCTAACGTGTAGCAATAGTCCTAGAAACCTAAAGCCTCATAAAGGATGCTCTGGTGAAGATTTGGAAGTGATTGGGAGATCTGCTCGTATGGACTTGTCGAGTTGTTCTTGGACTCGGCGAGTCGGATCGTGAACCGGTTCTATCATCCCAAGTAGTGAGTTAAGGGTGACTCAATGAGTGGGAAGACGTTAACCTTGTAGAGTACGACCGGGTTAGTGAGAGAAGGACTCGGTGAGTCCAGTCAACTGGAAGTTGACTTTGACCAAGGAGTTGACCTTGGACCAGGGGTGGGTAAGGGTGTGTATGAGTGGCTAATCTATGTTTATGATTTATAGCCGGAGGATTACCGATTCAGTAGTCAGGCGCTTAGTAAGCAGACTTTTAGCAACTACTTTTCGAGGTGAGTTACCTTCCAGTAGCGGTGGGTCTAAGGCCACAATGTCGGCCCACCAGTAGGATACGTATGATAGATGATTGTCTTTGTGATATCATATAGGTTTGCTACTACCTGATATGTTATATGCTAGCATGATATGTTGTATGTGATAGTAGTAAGAGTTCGGTTGTTAGGACGGAAGGGTAGTCAGATAGCCCAGGTACGTCTAACAGTATGTGATTATATGTTTGCATGTTGGCTTGTTATGTTATATGCGATAGAGGTAGTAGGAGGGGACTAGTCCCCGAGTTCGGTTGTTAGGACCGAAGGGTAGCTCAGGCACCCCAGATATGTTTGATAATATGTTTATGTTATGTTATATGTGATAGTAGTTGTAGGGGGTGAAATATTCCCCGAGGTTCGGTTGTTAGGACCGAAGGGTAGTCAGCACCCAAGAATCGCTCGACATGGGTAGGCCGGCACCCTAGAATGGTCGTACGGGTAGGTCAACACCCTAGAATGGTCGTACCAGGTAGGTCGGGCACCCCAGAAATGCCTGGCACTATGTATGTGATATGATTGTATGGTATGTGGTACGATGGGGGAACTCACTAACTTCGTGCTTACAGTTTTCAGCTTTGGTTTCAGGTACCTCTTCAACGAAGGGGAAGGAGTTGGCGCGGTAGCGGCACATCATACACACACACATTGAATTTCCGCATTATGAAATGTTCTGGGATTGTACTCTAACATTATTATTATTTTCAGGTTTTGGGTTTTAAACACGAAATATGTTTTATGAAATGATATGACTGGATGATGTTTTACTACAAATATTTTAAAAACCACTTATTTTAAATGAAACTTTTGGGCGTGAAAATTGGGTCGTTACAAGTTGGTATCAAAGCCCTAGTTTGAGGGATTCGGACACACCTTTGGGAGTGTCTGAACTCAAATCAAGGGATTAAAGGATTTCGAAAAAAAAGGTTTTCTAAAAGATTAAGTAAAGAATTTTAAGAAAGAACAAAGTGTGTGATGTGTGCAACCGGCCGAGCTCAAGTAAGTATTCCCCAAAGTACTCATACAATGTTATACTATGTTTATCAGTTTCAGTAGAACAACATGCTAGAATAGGACTAAGGATCTAGGAGGATGCCTTACGTGCCTGCTCTATGTGTTCCAGCCTTATGTGAATTGCATGCTAGAAATTGAGTAGACAGCAGTACAATAGCCTGTTTAGGTTATGGCTGATAGTATGAGTTCAGCATTGTATGCTAGTGCAGTTTCTTGATTATAAGAGTAGTTTGCATGAGTATGCTTCCTTTATCCAAATGTTGCTATAGAGTCTATGTATTGTAAAATTCGAAGTAGTTGTTTCTTTTGAGTTTTGCATATTAGTTATTTTACTGAGTCACAGTTTTATGTGAAGCATATTGTAATAGACTTAGTACATTTTTTGTACACTCAGGTCTCCTATAAATAGGGACTGAGGATAGAAGTAGAAAGAACTTTTGTAGTCAAGTATTAATTCTGCTTAAAGCTTTGTAATCAATCTTCATCAATATAAGATCTGATTAATATTTACTCGTGGTGTTCTTACTTTTCAATCATTCAATCATAATTGTTTTCATAATCTCGATAACAATTCTCTACAATTGGTATCAGAGCAGTATTCAACCTGCATCGATCTGATTTTCCTGTTAGAATCATTTGTTTTTGATTAGTAACTTTACTCAAAATTTTCCGCGCATTTTGGTTCTGAAAATCACTTTTGATCTTCAGATTTGAATCGATTATCCTTTGGATTGTTTAGTCGAGTGAAAATCACTTTGGATTATTTTTGTTGATCAATTCTAAAATTCATCAAGTTTTTAAGCCTTCTGAAATTTTCGTGTTCATCAATGGCGAACTTCAACATGAATACAATGAATTCTTTCTCTCTTTTGCTTGGTTCTTCAACCAAAATTCTGATGTTAATCCCTGAATACTATGATCAATGGGCTGATAGAATGGAGGATTACTTAAATGGAATTGATGAAGAACTTTGGAATTGTATCAACGGAATAGTTCAAGCTCCTGCTAATGTTCAATCAATTGGACCGTCTACTACTTCTGTTGATGTTTCTAAACAACAAAACAGTCTGAAAAAGAATGAAAAGAGGTGCACGAGGAAACTAAGAGGTGCTCTACCTCATGTGGTTTACAATTGCATCCGTAGTTCTAAAACAGCCAAGGAGATCTAGAACACTCTGAAAGAGAAGTATCAAGGTAGCGAAAAAATGAATATCAATTCTATGAAGCAATGTCTTGTTGATCTAAAGGAATTCAGACAAAAGGATGTTCAAACTCTTGAAAGTTACTATGACCGTCTGAATGAGCTTGTGTATCGCTGTAATACGTATGGAATCACTAGGTCTCTCATGGAGTTCAATTTAACATTCATCATGGGCCTTCGCAAGGAATGGAGAAGTGTGAGTATGATGATAAAGAATCAACAAAGCTTTGATACAACCAGCCTGAATGATCTCTACAATCAGCTGAAAACACACGAAAGTGAAGTCTCAGAAATGTATGAAGAATCAAAAAAAAGTATAGGAGGTCCTTTGGCTCTTGTTTCAAAGCATCTGAAGTTGATACTAATGAAACAGATGGTTCAGAAAACGAAGGTTTCTTAATGAACTCTGATGATGAAGTTGTAGCATTCTACTCAAACAACAGAGTTAAGAAAATTTTCAAAAAGCCTTTTAATCCATAAGGAAAGGCAAATGATGCGAAGAGTGGAGTTGCTAAAACTGGAAGTGAGGAGAAGAAGAAAATGGACAAAGTTGATGAAAAGCAAAAAGATGCGAAAGATGTGAAGAAACTGAAAGGTGATTCTGGAATCTATTGTCACTACTGCAATGGTGCGAATCACTTCGCAGCAGATTGCATGTTGCGAAAGAAAGAGGAGAAAAAGAACAAAGTGAAAGATGAAGCTTATTATTCAGAAAAACTCGAAGAAGTGTGTGCGAAGGCGAAAGGAATGTCACTGGTTGAAAAGGGCAAGTGATCCTCCCACAATGAATAAAGGTGATCCTGCGAAGCTTTATTCTTATGAAACTATAGAGTCAAATGTGGTGGGGAAGGAGATGTATGAATTTGAGAAAAAGCCAAAGAGGAGCTATGATATTGCGAATTCGGACAAATGCCAATTGGATATTCTGATTAATGAAACGCTATCCATAACAGCTCAGTACAAGATAAGTGAGAAGTTTAAAAGTGTTGATGATTAGATACACATGAAAATCAGATTTCATGATGTATTAGGGAAGAATCCAGATGAAATATGGTCATCGTTGAAGATTAAAAAGGTGTTGACGATTAAGAAGGATTTATTGTATGAAGACATGCTTCAGAACTTTCGATATTTTGTCACTAGAGCTGATAATAAACCATATGACTTCACAATAGCTGACTTCCCTCTAATGAACTGCAATGATCTTATCCAAGTAGCTCTTATTCTGAAACACATGCAAGATCAAAAGCTCAAACGATCTGAAATGGAAGTGTTTAGATTCGGTTTCGCACATGTCAAGATTTTTATTGATAACTACTTTGAATGTTTGACATTAACCGATGAAGAACTCACAACAACCTTAGGAAAGGAAGTAAATGTCCCCTGGGAAGATACTTTGACACAGTCAGCATTATCTAAATATGCTGATGGTGAAATATGCCTGAAACCTTTTGGCATGGTATTTTCAGGGAAGGATACTAAAGGAAAGCCCAAGAAATTTTTGTTCAAGATCTCAGAAATTGAAAGATATATTTCTTCGCAATATATGCATTTTTTTGTTCGTACGAATAACTACAAGAAGAATAATGAAGGAGACAAGAGGGAGCTTAAAAAGGTGATTTCTTGGTATTGTGAAGTGCGAAAGAGAATCTACTCAGCTGTTCAGAAACTTATGGACTGAATAGCTTCGACTATTTACAAAGGGGAAGAGTGTAGAGTCTATGTATTGTAAAAGTCGAAGTAGTTGTTTCTTTTGAGTTTCACATATTAGTCATTTTACTGAGTCACAGTTTTATGTGAAGCATATTGTAATAGACATAGTATATATTTTGTACACTCAAGTCTTCTATAAATAGGGACTGAAGATAGAAGTAGAAAGAACTTTTGCACTAGAGTATTCTTTCTGCTTAAAGCTTTGTAATCAGTCTTCATCAATATAAGATCTGATTAATATTTACTCGTGGTGTTCTTACTTTTCAATCATTCAATCATAATTGCTTTCATAATCTCGATAACAATTCTCTTCAGTTGCTTGCTTTCTGCTTAGTCGGACTCTGAGTGATGGGAGTTAGCCATTAGGTGAATACGCCACATCACATGTGATCAGGGTTGAATAATCTCAGAGTGCTGGATTTGGCCCTACTGCGCAGCTCTCGTCTGAGTCCAACCGTTGTGGGGACGAGTCTTATACTCGAAGGATTATCCGAGCCTCGTCACATGTGATGGTATTCAGGTGATGGCTAACTGGCATTACAAGGAGGCCTTCATCAGCTAAGGATTGATTTAAGTGGAGCTAGAGATTTTCCTAGGGTAATCCTAGGATAAAGATAACAGTGGTTAGCAGTGGTAAAAAGGGATCTGGTGGAGTCAAGGCAATCCTTGAAGAAGGTACGGATAAATGTGGAAGGTAGTATAGGCTCGTACTACTGAAAGCAGAGGATCCGTACCCGAATTAAGGAAGGCTAAGGCAAGACCAGGTAACTTGTAATAAATGTAGTCCCTTCAAGAGGTATCAGTATCGTTAACAGTCGTTGTTTATATATTGCAGAATGGTGGTACTACGATTGAGGCCAGCAGTTGGCAGTTCAGGAGATGGATCAGGTTCGGGATCAGGTTCCGAGCTAGTGGATGAGAGGCTACACGAGTTCATCGCGTCGGAGATCACCAGGGGAATCCTTGAGTTGACTCCCATTATCTTTGGGTCGATCAAGGAAGGGATAGTTTAGTTGATGGAGGATCACCTCAGGGCATTCAGGAGCGACATAGCATCTGGCCATTCGGGATCTCACACACTGTCCTTTAAGGACTTCAGGGGAAGTGGTGCGCCGGAATTTCACGGGGCGAAGGACCCCATACCTACCATGTAGTGGATTGCAGACATCGAGTTTGCACAGTTGACTAGCTTCTGCCCTGAGGGGTCGAAGGTGAGATACGCAATAGGGTGTTTGAGAGACATAGCTAGAGACTGGTGGGAGTTTGTTGGTGACTCATTGGGAGCCTCGGGTGTCGAGGCTATGACCTGGTTGGACTTTGTGACCAGGTTCAGGGTAGAGTTTGCACCGGCGGTCAAGCTTCAACAGCTGGCCAGGGAGCTTTTAGGTATGAGGCAGACGACGAAGACTGTAGTGCAGATCACCGCCAAGTTCTGGGAGAGGATGTTATTAGTGCCACAGTATGCAGGTGATGAGGATATGAGGCGGAGCCTCTACCATGACATGTTACGAGCTGACATCCGGGAGCATGTTAGTTTTTCAGCTTGCCCTACCATGGATTCCATGATTTCCAGGGCTAGGGAAAGGGAGATTGATCTAGAGCATATCCGGAAGAGGAAGGCAGAGGAGGGACAAGTTACAGGGGCATCAGGGAAGAATCCTAAGGGATCAGATGCTGGGCCAAAGGGCCAATACAGGCGAGGCCGCTGCAGTGAATGTGGCAGGCCACATGAGGGGGCATATAAACTGGGATCATCAGGCTGCTACAAGTGCGGAAAGACGGGGCATTTCAGTAGGGATTGTACAACCCATGCACCAGTTATTCAGATGTCTGAGTTGTTGTGCTTCCACTGCAACCAGAGGGGCCACAAGAAGGCCAATTGCCCCCAGTTGACAGCAGCATCAGTGCAAGTGAAGGTGCCATCTCCAGCGACCCTACGAATCAGTGATGGCCGGAAGGGCAAGGTAGAGGCTCCAATGGTGAGGATTCGGGCATTCTAGTTGACTACCGAGGAGGCACGCGCTTCACCCGATGTGGTGACTAGTATGATTCTTTATTTATGCTTTTATGTTATGTCGCTGTAATGTTGATATGTTATCTGTATGTGCCCTCCTTAGGATCATTCCATGTGAACGGTATCCCAGTTCAGGTGTTGTTCGATTCGGGGGCTACCCGATCATTTGTCTCTCTTACGCTTAGCAAGAGGTTTCCTGAGTCTTCGGGCAGGTTGGAATTCCCTTTAGAGGTGGACATTGCGGGCGATCAATCGGTGCGAGCTTCAGAGGTTTTCCGGGATTGTGTATTGAGATTGTTTGAGGAGCGTTATCTGGTTGATCTGGTTCACATACCTATGAAGGGGAACAAGGTTATTATCGGTATGGATTGGTTAAGCCCCAATGAGGCAGTGATAGACTGCACGCAGCAGTTGGTGCGAATCAGGACCCCAAGTGGGGGAGAGCTGGTGGTTCAGGGCGAGAAGCCACAGCGAGGGCCAACCTTATGTTCGGTAGTGAGGGCAAGGCATTACCTCCAGTAGGGTTTCGTAGGTTATGTCGCGTACGTTATGGATACCCGGGAGGCGGGTAGAGCGACGGTGGATGAGGTGGCTGTAGTACGAGAGTTCACAGACGTATTCCCCGAGGAGCTGCCTGGGATACCTCCGGAGCGCCAGGTGGAGTTCAAGATCGACCTACTCCCTGGTGCGGCTCCGATAGCCAAGGAACCCTATCGGTTGGCTCCTCCCAAAATGCAGGAGTTGTCTATGCAGCTACAGGAGCTGCTAGACAAGGGATTTATTAGGCCGAGCAGTTCACCCTAGGGAGCCCCGATTCTGTTTGTGAAGAAGAAGGACGGGTCGCATCGGATGTGTATAGACTATCGGGAGTTGAACAAGGTAACAGTGAAGAACTGTTACCAACTCACGAGGATTGATGATCTCTTCAACCAGTTACAAGGAGGATCTTGGTTCTGTAAGATCGATTTGCATTCAGGTTATCACCATATGAGGGTTAGAGTGGAGGATGTGTAGAAGACTGTGTTTCGGACGCGCTACGGCCATTATGAGTTTGTGGTGATGCCGTTTGGGCTCACCAATGCTCCTGCCGCGTTCATGGACCTCATGAACCGCGTGTGCTGACCGATGCTGGATCGGTCTGTGATAGTTTTCATTGATGACATCTTGGTCTATTCCAAGATGCAGGAGGAGCACGAGGGGCATCTCCGAGTGGTGTTGTAGACCCTGAGGAGAGAGAGCTTATATGCTAAGTTCTCTAAGTGTGAGTTCTGGTTGTGCAAGGTGCAGTTTCTTGGGCACCTTGTCAACCAGGACGAGATTTCAGTAAACCCGGCAAAGGTAGAGCTTGTGATGAGATGGGAGGTTCCGAAGTCTCCATCCGAGATTCAGAGTTTCCTGGGTTTAGCGGGCTATTATCGGAGATGCATCTACGATTTCTCCAATATAGTCGTACCATTGACCAGGCTAACAAGGAAGGTCGTGGTCTTTCGTTGGGGGCCTGAGCAGCAGGCAGCGTTCAAGACACTAAGACAGAGATTGTGTGAGGGGCCAATCTTAGCCCTGCCAGAGGGCATAGAGGATTTTGTTGTCTACTGCGATGCGTCCATCTCAGGTTTAGGGATAGTATTGATGTAGAGAGGGCATGTCATCGCCTATGTGTCGAGGCAACTGAAGCCTCACGAGGAGAATTACCCAATGCATGACTTAGAGCTGGGGGTTGTTGTGTTTGCCCTCAAGATTTGGCGTCATTACCTCTATGGGGTTCGCTGTACCATTTACACGGACCATAAGAGTTTGAGGTACCTCATGGATCGGTCGAATCTAAACATGAGGCAGCGTCGGTGGTTGGATGTAGTAAAGGATTACGATTGCAAGATCCTTTATCACCCAAGGAAGGCCAATGTGGTAGCCAACGCACTTAGCCGTAAGGCAGTGCCTATCCGAGATATCTATCTACGGATGACAGTAGTGACTCCGTTGTTGGAGCGGATTCGGAAGGCTCAGCAAGGGGCTATGAAGGAAGAACATCGAAAGAGTGAGCGGATTGTGGGACAGGTTACCTCCTTCAACTATGATAGTCGAGGGTTATTGACTCTTCACCGTAGGGTGTGGGTCCCTTATCATGGTGGCGTGCGTCAGGTTCTGATGGAGGAGGCGCACAAATCTTGGTTTTCTATTCATCCTGAGGCGACGAAGATGTATAGGGATCTTCTTCTAGACTATTGGTGGTCCTGCATGAAGCGGGATGTGGCTTGGTACGTTGAGCGGTGTTTGACATGTAGGAAGGTCAAGGCCGAGCATCAGAGATCGCACGGAAAGATGCAGCCGTTCGACATCCCATTGAGGAAATGGGAAGATATTACGATGGATTTTATCACAAAGCTTCCCAAGACCGCACGAGGAGTGGATTCGATATGGGTCATCGTGGATCGATTGACCAAGAGTGCCCATTTTATTCCAATTCAGGAGAGCATATCGGCCGAAAGGTTGGCCGACATCTATATCAGGGAGATAGTGGCATGGCATGGGGTTCCAGTATCCGTGATTTCAGATAGGGATGTGCATTTTACTTCCAGGTTTTGGAAGAAATTTCATGACGAGTTGGGCACTCGTCTGCATTTTAGCACCGCCTTTCACCCGAAGACAGATGGTCAGAGTAAGCGGACCATCCAGACTCTAGAGGATATGTTGCAGGCATACGTGCTAGACTTTGGTGGTATCTAGGATACCTATATTCCTCTAGCTGAGTTCTCGTACAACAACAACTACCAAACGAGTATTGATCGACCTCCCTTCGAAATGTTCTACGATAGGAGGTGTCGGACCCTGATATGTTGCGGTGAGGTTGGCCAGAGGGGCATGGGGAGCACTGAAGTGGTGCTCAAGATGACCTAGAAGATTCACCAAGTGCGGAGCAGGCTTCAGACTGCACACAGTCGGCAGAAAAGTTATGCCGAAAAGCGTCATTCACACTTGGAATTCCAAGTCGGGGATATGGTTCTTCTAAAGGTGTCGCCATGGAAAGGAGTCATCCAATTCATAAAACGAGTCAAGTTGGGCCCAAGGTACATCGGGTCATTCAGGGTTATAGCCTGGGTGGGAAAGGTGGCATATAGGTTGGATCTACCAGCCGAACTCAGCCAACTCCATAGCACTTTCCACGTCTCTCAGTTGCAGAAGTGTTTGGTGGACAGCTCGGAAGTGGTGCCTTTGGAGGATATTCAGGTCGATGACAACCTGAATTACATCGAGCGGCCTGTGGCAATCCTCGATAGGAAGTCGAAGGATCTGAGAAACAAGAGGGTGGAACTCGTAAAGGTGCAATGGTAGCACCGGAAAGGATCGGAGTGGACCTGGCAGCCGGTGGAAGAGATGATGGAGCACTACCTCGAGCTATTTAAGGATCAAGCAGCAGACTTCAAGGATGGAGTCTAAAATAAGTGGGGGAGATTTGTAGCACCTGGTTCCCGGTACGTATTTCTTGTAATTAATAATTCTTATATTTTCCATTTTTTCCTTGGACTCGGCAAGTTGAAGGACAAACTCGCCGAGTAGGAGCGGGATGAGACGCGGGGTCTGAGCCTCGTACTTGGTGACTAGGCCCTGTTTGGGCAAAAACCCTAACCCGAGTGTTTGCACCCTATTTAAGCACTCTAACTCGGCCTCCCTTGTCCCTACCACTTCCAGAGAGCTGTAGAGTGATACCCGAAGTTTGGAGCTTAGAAGAAGAAGGAGGAGGTTGAAGAGTGCAAGGAGTGGAGTAGATCCAAAATCTACACTGTGAGAAGCTTCCATTCAGGTAGAAAAGTTCCTACCTTGATCACTAGTTCATTAGATACCAATTTTGTCCCTAATTGGTGGTTTTCAAGCCCTAAAACACCAAACTCCATGTGTTTGTGCTTAATGATCTGAAAGGACTTCAGATCTAGACCTTGTGGATGTATTAGAAGCATATAGTTTCTATGGTTGAAGTGATTGAGGTCCCCATTGAGTGTATGACCTCATAAAGAGCTTGGATTTGCCTTTTGGAGCTTGTAGGGCCATGCATGCACGTAAAGTTTGCAACTTTATGTGATAAGCATGCCCTAGGAACATAGATCTATGGTTTTGAAGCATTGCATGTCTCAGATTTGCTCTATATGGGAAATGGTTCAAGGGACTCGGCAAGTCCCAAAGTGGAACCAGGCGAGTTCTTTGAAGATGGCCTTAGACTCGGCGAGTTGGATGAACAGCTCGGCGAGACCTATGAAGATTTCCTGGTACTCGACGAGTTATTCTTCAAACTCGGCGAGTCAGATGAATAGTTACTCAGTAAGAGGGGTTTAGGTGTTGAAGGTCCACCCCATCGTGTTTGCATGCGGAATTAGCAATCTAACGTGTAGTAATAGTCACAGAAACCTAAATCCTCATAAAGGATGCTCTGGTGAGGATTTAAAAGTGAGTGGGAGATCTGCTCATATGGACTCGGTGAGTTGTTCCGGTTCTATCATCCCAAGTAGTGAGTTAAGGGTGACTCAGTGAGTGGAAAGAGGGACTTGTAGAGTAGGACCGGGTTAGTGTGAGAAGGACTCGGTGGCTCGGTGCCATGACTCGGCGAGTCCAGTCAACTGAAAGTTAAATTTGACAAAGGAGTTGACCTTGGACCCGGGGTGGGTCAGTCATCTGACCTAAGGGTGTGTATGAGTGGTTCATCTGTGTTTATGATTTATAGTTGGAGGATTACTGATTCAGCAGTCAGACGCTTAGCAAGCAGACTTTCAGCAGCTACTTTTTGAGGTGAGTTACCTTCCAGTAACGGTGGGTCTAAGGCCACAATGTCGGCCCACCAGTAGGAGACGTATGATAGATGATTGTCTTTGTGATATCATCTAGGTTTGCTACTACTTGATATGTTATATGCTAGCATGATATGTTGTATGTGATAGTAGTAAGAGTTCGCTTGTTAGGACCGAAGGGTAGTCAGACACCCTAGGTACGTCTGACAGTATGTGATGATATGTCCGCATGCTGGCTTGTTATGTTATATGCGATAGAGGTAGTAGGAGGGGACTGGTCCCAGAGTTTGGTTGTTAGGACCAAAGGTTAGCTCAGGCACCCCAGATATGTCTGATAATATGTTTATGTTATGTCATATGTGATAGTAGTTATAGGGGGTGAAATAGTCCCTAGGGTTCGGTTGTTAGGACTGAAGGGTATTCAGCACCCTAGAATGGCTCGACATGGGTATGTCAGCACCCCATAATGGTCGTACGGGTAGGTCGGCACCTCAGAATGGTCGTACCGGGTAGGTTGGGCACCCCAAAAATGTCTGGCAATATGTATATGATATGATTTTATGGTATGTGGTACGATGCGGGAACTCACGAAGCTTCGTGCTTACGGTTTTCAGGTTTGGTTTCAGGTACCTCTTCAGCGGAGAGGAAGGAGTTGGCGTAGTAATGGCACATCATACACACACACATTGGATTCCACATTATGAGATGTTCTTGGATTGTACTCTGACATTATTATTATTTTCATGTTTTGGGTTTCAGACAGAAAATATGTTTTATGAAATGATATGCCTGGATGATGTTTTACTACAAACAATTTACAAACCACTTATTTTAAATGAAATTTTTGGGCGTGAAAATTGGGTCGTTACATGTATGTAGGCAAAAGTCATTAAAGTTGATCATGCGTTCTTTCGCGTATGTTATGAGTACATATTCATACGTTGGGAGAATTCTTGTAGAGTACAAAACCTTCAATTTTAGGGTTGAGATCCTATTTAAACACCTTATAACCTCAAGGCCTCTCTTTTCACTAGCCCCCATTGTCCCAAAATAGTCCCCTCGAAACCCTAGCCCCTTTTGAGTGAGTATTGAGCCTTTTGAGTGATATGGTGTGTTTTTTAAGAAGGATGAACTCTATAGAGAAGCATTGGTTGGTTTGAAGTTTGTAGATCCAGACCTTGTTCATCTTGTTTATCCTTCTGGAGGTTTAAAGTCTCAACCTTGGTGATTCATCTCTTAGATCTAGTTACCTTTGGGGTTTTGGCATATTTTGGTCCCTTGGGTTGATTCATGTGAGTAAACGTTACCCCAGAAGCTTAGGTTAGTATATCTTGATGTTTCTGCGGTCCCTAATGCATAAAACTAATATATTGGTGGCTTTAGCTCAACCATGCATGAGATGATGGCAATAATATGAGGTTAGAAGCTTAGAAATTGGTTTTGGGCTTCTTTGAGCCATGCAAAGGCATCAAGTTGATGACTTTATCATTTAAGTCATTCCCAAGAGAAAGATCTATGATTTGGAAGTTTAGACTTAAGGCATTAAGTGCTTAATATGGATCTTTGGGATTTAGGGGAGTACGTTAGGCGTAACCTCTAGGTACACTCAGTGTAACGTGTTCAGGCCCGATCTCCTTTGTTGTTAAGGCTTGTACGTTGGGTGTAATAGGGTGGTATAATTAGCATACTCGCCAAATGGTCATTGGGCTATTGTTGGGCCTTAGGTCTTAATGGGTTTGGGAAATGGTTAGATGGGTCAATTAAGAGAAGGGTAAAATGGTCTTTTACCCTTAGTATGTTAGATTAAAATATGGACCATATATTATGGTTTACTACCTTGATTATTTACTAGGGTTAATTTTAGATATGTTCAGTGTGACGAGTCGTGGTAGCAGCAGCCCAAGAGTATGATTTGTTTATCTTCATATGAAGGTGAGTTTCCTTACTATACTTTTAGATGAATGCACCAATGTTGGCCGATTAGGTTATGTTGTAGGGTAGTAGTGGTCTTTGTGACACTTACTTATATACATGTATGTACTTTCTATCTTCATGACTCTTGCTAGTATGACTGTATGCTTAGCTGTAAGGGTGAAATAGACCCATACTGATTGAAAGATACCAAAGGAGACGGAAGGATCCTAGAGAGTCAGAATGGACTCGAAGAGTCGGAATGGACTCGAAGGGTCGGAAGGGACTCAGAGAGTCGGAAGGGACGCAAGGGTGAAATGGACCCGTACATGCTTTAGTATGATATGTATGTATGATGTATCGTATGTGGTTGTCACACCCCAAAACCAAGAACGGCGGAAACATTCCGGGGTGGAGGACGTCATGTACAGTATCACAACAGTGTAAAGTAGTAATAAGGAACAACATCATCCATTGCATTATACGTAAAGTTTTAATACATGTGTGTTCTTTCATTGTATTAAGACACCAAAAATATACAATCAAAATAAAAGACGAGACATGTATGTGCTCCGTCTTTTCAAAACCTGGCCATCGTACCTGTCTACTGGTGACCTGAGAATACAAGTTATTTTGAAAAAGAGTATCAGCTTTAAAGCTGGTGCATTCATAAGTATTTAAGTGTCATTGTCTTGCTTTGAAAAACTGTTATGAATGTCATGTAAAACCTTTAAGTAAGACAGTTGATATAAGTATGAAAAACCCTAAGAAATCCATTATTTCCTACTAGTATGAAATGTAGTCTTCTACCAAGACCCGAATGTTTTGTTATGACAATGTAGTCTTCTACCAAGACCCAAACGTTTTGTTATGACAATGTAGTCTTCTACCAAGACTCAAATGTTTTGTTATGATAATGTAGTCTTCTACAAAGACCCGAATGTTTTGTTAGTAAAATGATAGTCTTTCCTTCTTTTTGACTACTACAAATAGTAATTGGTCTAACTCATTGTTTATGTGAATATATCACAAAATAAAGTAAATAGGAAAACTATAACCATGTAAGTGTTATCCCTGGATACCAGGACTAACATGTCATCGCAGTAAGCGATATGTATAACCTAATGAACATCCGAAGATTGTCCAATTGTCCTCTATAGCAGCGGCAGGTTGGAAGAAGGGTTAGTCCCGTAGCCGACTCCTAATATAAGTGGTAACCTAATAATCATCCGAATATTTTTCCTCTCATCCTCTGTTGCAACAGCAGGATGGAGGAATGGTTAGTTCCGATATCAATCTATCTATTATAAGTGATAACCTTACACATCCATGGATGTTCATTACCCAGTGGTGCTAACAGCTAGGTTCCGGAATGGTTAGTTCCGTCTAGACATCCCGTAGAATAGGAATAGGCAGGAAAATTTACACAGAAGGTACGAATAAATCTTCCCCATAACTCTAGGTACAAGTGTCCAGGTAAGTGAATACAGGATAATGTATCTATGTAACAGTATTCATGTATGGTATTCATGTAAGCGTATTCAGATAAATGTATCTATGAAAAGGTACTTATGTATCACGTAATCCTAGATAAATGTACTCTTGTATCATGTAATCCTAGATAAATGTACTCATGTATCATGTAATCCTAGATAAATGTACTCATGTATCATGTAATCCTAGATAAATGTACTGATGTATCATGTAATGTACTGGTATAGACTCATGAATGAACTGATTCTTGTGTGATTCCTAGGAATAGGAATATTGTTTTGTATCTTCTAACTATCCCTATGATAATTAACTGAAAGGCAATTGTTTGTTCAAGAAGGTAAACGTAATGGTTTTGCAAGGTATCTAAGAGTTTTGAATACTAGTTAAGAGTGACTTGATGTCATGTTAATAAACATTTCAAAACTAATACTTTTGTTATCAAGGTATTTTAAGATGGAAAACCATTTCATGCATCACATTTTGTAGTATGTGAAATCTGCTGGATGAAAACACAGTTATAAAATACATATGAGTGATTTAATAACATGTTGTTTTCTACTTGTATTCCCCCCCGCTCCCCATTAAAGCATTTAAAAACATTTAAAATTTTCATTTAAGGGTATGGACTCACCTGTAGAGGGTGGTTTGGATGAACTGAACGGAGTAGGATTGTTAGGTGTCAAGTGACGACTTGTACACACACTACGATCCCAATGAACATATAATCATACATATATGCACTCAATTAGTCTTAAATTACTAATTGATAATGTTAAGACATCCTAGAACATAATAAGCACTTTATATAAGTGTTATAAGCCCTAAGGATTGCATCTAAGCTATTGTGGGACAAGGCACTTCGGCTTAGGGTTCCAAAGGACCCTATACTTGAGTTTACTCTCCATATAGCCTCACACATGGAGTTTATGGTTGTAAACTCTTGAGTTTACGGCAGTAAACTCCAAGACTTCATGTCCTTGGTTGTTTTGAGGTGTTAAATGATTCGTAGAAGTATTCCAACTTGGTGGTTTCATTCTTGGAAGGGTTTAGGGCATAGAAACACTCCTTTGAGGAGTTTACAGCCCCAAGGCCAATTCCTTTGGAGTTTACTTCCGTAAACTCCCTTGGAAAGATGTTTTTGATGCTTTCAAGTCTCATGCACATGTAGTATAGGTCTTAGACTTTTATCCCAAGCATATGAAGGCCTTAGGCACACTTTGGTGCCTTTGTTTGATGTTCACGGCCCAAGAACCTTATTAGGGCCGTGAACTCACTTTGAGGGGTGTTTTTGATGTGTTTTGGTCGTTGATTTAAGTGGAAACAATTCCTAGTAATTGTCTAAGGCTTTAGGTGACTTAAAAACACACTTCGGTCCAAGATTTTGGAGTTCATGGTCCAAGATCATCTTAGGCCGTGAACACCCAACCCTTGATGTTTCTTTGTTGTTTTCATGTCCCAAATACACGTATATATAAGCCTAAGGCAGTAGCATATCACAGGGGAAAGGCTAGGCATTGTTTAGGGAGTTTACCGCCCAAGAACACCTTGTGGAGTATACTCCTAAATCTAGTTATTTAGCTATGTAATCTATGTTATGAACACATTTTAAGCTATATAACACTACTGGGGAGAGGTACTCACGATTTGGGATAAAAAACCGAAGATCTGTGAGAGAGAAAATAGCTTTTCTCTAGTTGAAAATGTGAATAATGAATGAAATTGGTTCAGAATTCTATTTTTAGTCCTGAGATTTTTGGCAGAAAATATTTTATTCCTGAAATGATCTCTAATATAATAAAGTTTTGGAATAACAATGTTGCACAAAACCCTAGTATATCCTTTATCCTGATATTTCCTAAAGTGTAAACCCTAAATTACTCAAACTTATACGGAAAAGTCTGAAAGTTTACTGTGACTGATATAACTTCTATTGAAGTGATATTGTTTGTACATAATGGAAATTCCGGGTTGTCACATCATCCCCCCGTTAGAAGGAATTTCGTCCCGAAATTAGAATTTAAGAAAATAAGAAGTTACAATTAACTAAGCGAAAAGATGAGGGTATTTCGGTTTCATCTGATCCTCTCGTTCCCTAGTGAATTCAGGTCCACGCTTTGCGTTCTAGTGAACCTTCACTATCGGGATATGACTCTGCTTTGTTTGCTTGACCTCTCGGTCCATGATCTCTACTGGTTCGTCCACGAAGTTGAGGGTCTCGTTGATCTCGATCTCGTCGAGTGGAATAACAAGAGTCTCATCGGACAGACACTTTTTCAAGTTCGAGGCGTGGAAGGTAGGATGTACGTTACTGAGTTCGTGCGGTAGGTTAAGTTTGTAAGCTACAGGGACGATTCTCGCGAGGATCTCGAAAGGCCCTATGTATCTTGGATTGAGCTTCCCGCGCTTTCCAAAGCGTATTAAGTCCTTCCAGGGTGAGACCTTCAATAGGACTCGGTCGCCCACCTGGAATTCCAACGGTTTCCTTCGCTTGTCAACGTAGCTTTTCTGTCGGTCTCTAGAGGCTTTCAATCATTCACTAATTTGAACGATCTTCTCTGTCGTTTCCCGAATGATTTCCAGACCTGTGAGAGTGCTTTCGGGAACTCGTCCCTTAGCTAACTGGGTATCACCCACCTCAACCCAACACAGAGGGGATCTGCACTTTCGGCCATAGAGGGCCTCGAATAGAGCTGCCTTTATGATCGTGTGATAGCTGTTGTTGTAGGAAAATTCGACGAGGGGTAAATGGGTATCCCAAGCTTTTCCAAAGTCAACCACACAGGCACGCAACATATCTTCTAAGGTCTGGATAGTCCTCTCACTTTTCTCGTCGGTCTATGAATGGTAGGCTGTACTCATGCCCAGCCTGGTTCCTAGGGAACTTTGTAATGACTACTAGAACCTGGAAGTGAATCTACTATCTCTGTCCGAGATGATAGATAAAGGAACACCGTGCAATCTTACAATCTCCCTAATGTATGTTCGTGTGAGTTTCTCCATCTTGTCTGTTTCTTTGATTGGCAAGAAGTGTGCAGACTTGGTCACTCTATCGACGATGACCCATATGGAATCAAGTCCACCCGTCGTCTTGGGCAACTTTGTTATGAAGTCCATAGTGATCCGCTCCCACTTCCATTCTGGTATCTCCAGTTGTTTTAGAAGACCGGAGGGTTTTTGGTATTCGACCTTCACCTTCGCGCAAGTAAGGCACTTACTTACGAAGGTAGCAATATCTGCTTTCATGTTAGGCCACCAGTATAACTTTTTAAGATCCAGATACATATTATCTGAACCTGGGTGGACGGAATAACGAGTGTTGTGAGCTTCCTTCATGACCAAGTCTCTGAAGCCACCGTGTTTCGTTGTCCAGATCCGATCCATGACGTATAAGGCTCCGCCACCCTTGACTTCCAAGTTCTTATCCATCCCTCTAAGGGATTTACCTGCAATGTTTTCAGGTTTTAAAGCGTCGAGCTGAGCCTCCTTAATTTGCGCGGACAAGTGTGAATGGATAGTTGGAGTCAAAGATTTGACTCTACGACCAGTATATTCTTTCCGACTTAGTTCGTCGGCTACTATATTGGCTTTACCCGGATGATAACGAATTTCGCACTCGTAATCACTGAGTAGCTTGACCCATCGTCGTTGTCTCATGTTGAGCTCTTTCTGGTCGAAAATGTGTTGTAGACTCTTGTGGTCTGTAAAGATCGTGCTTTTTGTACCGTACATGTATTGTCTCCAGATCTTCAGAGCAAATATGATTGCTCCTAGTTCAAGATCATGGGTGGTGTAGTTAACCTAATGTGTCTTTAGCTGTCTCGAGGCATAGGCTATGACTTTACCTTGCTGCATCAGAACACATCTGAGTCCTTGATTGGATGCATCGCAATACACAATGAAGTCTTCTATCCCTTTGGGGAGGGATAGTATCGGTGCGGTGCACAAGGCTCGTTTGAGCTTTTGGAACACTATTTCCTGTTTCTCTTCCCAGTCAAAAGCCACGCATTTCTAGGTCAGGGTTTTCAGAGGTTTCGCTATGCTGGAGAAGTTCTGAATGAACCTGCGATAGTAGCGAGCGAGACCTAGAAATTGACAAATTTATGTAGGTGTCTTCGGTGCTGACCAGTTCTCAATGGCCTTGCTTTTGGAAGGGTCTATGTGTATTCCCTCTTCGCTAACAACATGGCCCAAAAATTCGACTCTCCGAATCCAAAATTCGCACTTGGAGAACTTCACGTAGAGCTTCTCCGACCACAATGTTTCTAAGATTTTACGGAGATGTTGGCTATGTTCCTCCTTACTTTGAGAGTAGATGAGTATGTTATCAATGAAGACGATGACAAACTGATCCAAGTAAGGATGACACACCCTATTCCTCAGATCCATGAATACTGCGGGTGCGTTAGTTAAGCCAAACGGCATTACTACAAACTTGTAGTGTCCATAACAAGTTCGGAAGGCTATCTTGGGAATATCCTCCTCTAACACTCGTAGCTGGTGATATTCGGATCGTAGATCTATCTTCGAGAAGTAGTTGGCTCCCTGAAGTTGATCAAATAAATCGTCAATGTGGGGGCAAAGGATAACGATTTTTAATGGTAAGCTTGTTGAGTTCTCTATATTCGATGCACATGCGAAACGATCCATCTTTCTTCTTGACGAACAAGACCGGTGGTCCCCATGGTGAGAAGCTTGGCCTAATGAATCCCTTCTAGAGAAGTTCGTTAAGTTGACTGGAAAGTTCCTGCATCTTGGCCGGTGCTAGACGATAAGGATATTTGGCTGCTGGGGTAGCTCGTGGCACTAAGTCGATTCTGAACTCGACTTGGCGTTGCAGTGGTAAACCGAGAAGTTCTTCTGGGTAGATGTCGGGAAAGTCGCGTACCTCTGGGATGTTCTGGATGTCTTTTACTTCTTGACTTGTATCGACGACGTGTGCGAGGAATGCATAATATTCCTTTCGCAAGCACTTCTGGGCTGGAATGCACAAAATGATGCGAAGGCTCGTACTAGGTTTGTCGCCATAGATAACTAAGGTTTCGTTGTTAGGAAGGTTATGACGAACTGCTTTTTCAAAGCACATGATGTCTGCGCGAAGAAGACTCAACCAATCCATGCCGATGATAATGTCGAAACATTTAATTTGGACTGGCATGAGATCTATCTTAAAAGTATGGCCATCTAAAGTTAAAGTACAACCTACGTATATGCAGTTAGTACTCTCCGTTTTCCCGTTAACCATTTCTACCGTGAATGAATTATCTAATGCACAGGGTTTTTGTTTAAGCAGGTGTGCAAATTTGTGGCTTACGAAACTTTTCTCTGCTCCACTATCGAAAAGTATGCAAGCACATGAGTTATCAAGGAGAAACGTACCAATAACTATCGTAGGATTAGCTACTGCTTCCTCGTGGCATAGGGCCATAACTCTTCCTACTCCTCCAGCCATCCATGCTTTAAGGAAGTTCCTCTTGTAGTGGCCCACTTCGCCACAACCGTAGCAAGTTTGGCCCATACCGGTGTTAGGAACCTGGGCGGCCTGAGCTGTTGGAGTCTTGCAGAAACGGACTGTGTGTCCCTTCCTGTTGCAGTTAGAGCACTGCATTTCCTTGCAAGGTCCGTGGTGATGGAAATTACACTTGGTGCACCTCGGGAGAGTTCCAGCATATGTTTTTGCTGGTAAGGGGTTCACAGGGACAATAGGAGTCACTGTGGCAGCATTGATCGCCACAAGTTGTTGTTTCTTGGAGGATCCTTGCAAAGCCCCTCTTTTCCTCTTATTCCACCCCTTCCTGTTGTGGTCGGGGTTGGACTTTTGTTGTACGGGTGTAGGGATTGTTGGGTTCTAAGGTTTCCTGTGATCTATGAGAGATTGTGCCAGTTCCTTGGCACTATCAAAAGTGATAGGCCTAGAGGCTAACACACTTGACTGGATCTGGGGGGACAATCCCTAGATATACCTCTCTATCTTCTTGCTCTCAAGAGCAACCATATCAGGGCATAGGTTTGCCAGATCACAGAACCTATTTGTGTAGGTCGTGATGTCGGATCCAACCATTTGTAGACCCCAGAATTCCTGCTCGAGTTTTTGTACTTCGCCTCGAAGACAGTACTCCTTCATCTGCATGTCCTTCAACTTTTACCAGCTGATGGAATACACCACCACCAAAGTCAGATACTTAACATGGCCGTTCCACCATGTTAGTGCTTTGTCAGAGAAGGTACAAGCTGCAAACTTGACCTTGTTGCCCTCCTGGCAAGCGCAGATTTCAAAGACGGATTCCATCTTTTCAATCCATTGTCTCAACCCCATAACACCGCCAATTCCATCGAAGCTCCGTGGTTTGGCGTTTGTGAAGTCCTTGTCGGTGCATTCTCGAGGGTGTCCATGGCTTCCGCCATGTTTCGAGGGAGGTGCACCTGTTTCCGATCCACTAGGGATAGGGGCGTTGATTGCTGACACAGCAGCTGCAACTACTGCTGTGAAAGCTACCTGGAACATGTTGGCATTGAAGGGGTTAGGTGGTTGAAGAGGTTGTGGTGGTGGTGGAGTTGGTGGTATCGGTGCTTCGTTGTTTGGGTTACGCTTGGGATTTCTGTGTGGCGGCATCTTTAACTATATGTATAAAAGATGACGACATGGATAAGAATAAATGAATAATGACTGTGTCTCATGCACTAACTCCCCATAGCCCAACAACAAATGAACAGAATGACTAAATGAAGATAACAGCATTTGGATAATAATTTCCATATGATTAGATATATGTCAATAATACTGGAATTACAGATGTAACATGTTACATCCCCATTTTTCTCGGCCAGAAAAGACCGATTTAATTTATGCTTTTTAAAATAAAATCAGAGAAATCTTTTTAAAAGATGTTGCGGAATTGGTCCCCAAACAAAATATGATAAAAGTTTATCAAAACCTACTTTAAGAAATGTATAGTTTCATTTCATATCAAAACCTCGGGATGTCATGTTCCGATTAAGATCAAAAGCATAAACAAGACATTATAACCATTTCAACAATTATTTACAACTACTGGCCTATAATCCAAAAATCTCTCATCGTCCTCCAACTATGCTCGGGGTCCACTTCCTGTAATCATAAAACTGAGTGGGTTAGGCTTAGGAGCCTGGTGAGCCTATAGGGTTTTCAAACCAACATTAATAATATACTTATTAAGTTCACCAATCAACAATAACCCTGATTACTCATTCCCGTTGTCCTCACTTTACGTCCCTAAACACCTATCACAAGGGACCTAGCCTAAGGAATATCATCGGGATGGACACTACTGCTAAGGGGTTTCCTCAGCCATACATGTCCTTAAGGCAACCATGAGGGGGATGAAGTATGCCAATGAACATTTAAGTCATCAACACCTACAAGTTGCGAAGCTGCTAGTGTTCCACTGGACTATCTAGAAAGTCTGTGGTCGTCATCTATACTTCGCTAGATGACTACAACAACAACAACAACAACAACAACAACAACATCGAGGCCTCTCACCATTTTAACACACATCAACTATTTCATCTACCCATGTTCTACCCAACATATTTTGTAGATCAAAAGCATATACAGTTTAAAACTTGTATAAAACATCAATTCAACAGTTACCTCAAATAAACAATTAGCATATTTACACATAACACGTATTTCGAGGTAAATACTTCATATCTATGTGTAAATTGAAAGTAACTACACACTCACATATTTTGGTGAAAATCGGGAAACAATTTGTTTCCTAAAACGATCGTTTCTAATAAAACCGGGAGCTTTATTGAGAAACCGGGCTCTGCGAAAGGTCGGGCTTCGAAACCGAAAAGATAAATTTTCCAGGCTTCTCGGGCACTTTCGTGGAGTATTCCGGGCTTTACAATCGATATTGGGGCTTTGTGGGATGTTAAGATGAAGAAAATATGGGTTTAGGGGTTAAAATTGACAAATTATCAAAGTTACCCGGGAGGTCTCGCACCCTTCTATTTATAGGGGCGAGGCTTCTGATCGGAGGGTCAGAAAGAAGACACGCGTCGCAGATCCAAGGTTCGCAGGGGGTGGCTCGCACGAGGACTGCACGTGCGAAGGGCTCGCTGGAGGCTCCTAATTGGACCGCGGTCTACTGCAGCACATGCGAGGTTCGAAGTTAGGTGTGAGGCTCGGTCCAGCTGCGAGCTTCGGATGGGGCCTCCCTTTGGTCGAATTAGAAGAGGACACGAGGCGAAACGCAGTGGTCTCGCATGCGAGGTGACTCAGAAGTTCCGATGCGTGGCGCATGCGGAGCGAAGACACGTGGCTAGCCTGCTGCGAGGGTGACGTGGCCGAAGCCACATATGCGAATTTTCTTAGTTTTTGTGCAAAAACTTCTAAAATTCATAACTTTCGCATACGAGCTCCGTTTTTGACGTTCTTTATATGCACGCGTAGCTAAAATTACGCTCTACAACTTCCGTTTAGGCTTCGTCAGCTAATTTTGATTTTAAATTTTATATTATTATTTTTAACAGATCGGGACAGTAAATTCGTTAAAAATTCATAAGTTCTTCATACGACGTCCGTTTTCATCAGACCTTTTACTGTTGTGCTCCTAATGACGAGACCTTCAATTCTCGTTTAGGTTGTGTCGGCTAAAAATCACTCGATCTAAAATTCGAGTTTTTACGTGTCTACTGCTTTGCCGAAACTTCGAAAACATAACTTCCTCATACGAAGTCAGATTTGGGCGTTCTTTTTATCGAACTTCTCAGTTTAACGAATACTACGACTTTCGTTTAGATTACTAAGGCTAAAAAGTAGTTTTTCGAAAAATCACTTTTTATGACATTCAGCACCATGTCGGTTTTGTCGCGAAACTTCGACAAGTCATAACTTCTTCGTTATAACTCGGATTTTGGTATTCTTTATATCCCCGAAATCCTTGTTTCGAGCACTACAAGTTTATGTAAAGATATCGGGCTTATCTCAAAGTTCAATTTTTTCGCTTATTTTTATTCTTAATTAAATAAACCCTAATAATTAAGCATAAAACACATAATTCACATAATATTCACATAATTCCTTTTCATTTCTTCAAAATGAGTTACAAAGGTTAACCAAGACTATCAACTGAATATAAATGACTAGGCTAGAAACACGAGTGTTACATAACAAGTTCGGGAAAAATGGCCTAGAAGTAGGCCTTACATCAACCAAGATGGAAAATTTTGACAGAATTAAGACTAGATCAAGACCTAACAGGTCTAAGATTTATAAAGACAGGAAATTAGACCAAAGTTTTACATAAACTAGGTTATATCAAAAAGATGAGTCATCAAGATTCTATCGGCGATGAGAACTGCTAGCATGAGTTCTTGATCCCGATAGTATACGTTCCATGTCCCTCATACACCTGTCAACTCTCACTTGCTGAGCTCGAAGTTCCCTAACTTCATCTTGAGTTTCAGCAAGTTCCCTCCGCAGATTTGCATTGCGGACGAGGGTCCTTTCATGAGCTGACTCTAGTTAGCGAATGTGGACTGTGTTGACGCCAGAGTTAGCATCAATCTCCAAAACTCGATTGATAGTTGATTGACCCAGTATCATGTTCCGAGAAATCCTACGAACCATGATGGGTAGGACTATGTCAGCAGAACCTCCTTCAGTGAGGTTGTAGAAACTTCGGTCTCCATTGTAGGGAATGGGTTGACCTTGTTCCTGGCTCCATGTATTCAAGTTCGTGGCCCATAGAGGTGTGGGTCCTTGAAATGCAGGACGAGGGTTCAGGTTTGGGTATTGAGCATTTGGGGGTAGGTTGTTGACTTCAGGCTCCGAGTCAGAACTATCGGAAAAACCCTCAGCATGGTGATCATCCAAAGGGATTTGGTGATCATCTTCTGGTTCTGCCTCTAGCCGACCAGCATTGCCTTGGTTTGGGATGTACGGATCGCCATGGTGAAATCCAGCCATTTTAATCTACGCAAGAAAAGGGATATAAGATATAGCTAAGTAGGCGGACTGACTAAGATGATTACAGTAAACACAAATACCCCTATATTTCTTTATGGTTGTGTTGGTAAGTTTTTAAACTTGTTGCCACATCACAACCATTCTTGGGCACATGCTAATCACTCCTCGGACCAACATAGTTGATCAGGCTATGCCATTCCCAAGACTGACTATATATCCCCAGGCTTACTTGTGATATTCAACAATCGTAATACTTTTGTTCTTGTCATTGTGACACTGGTTTTAGTTTGAATGCAGGCACGTATACTTTGTTAAATATTTTATTATTTAAAAGTATAACACTTAAACAGAGTGTTTTAATCCCAATGTATTTATATTTAGTATATCTTTTATGGGTTGATATACTATATTTACTATAAAGAATGCTCTGATACCAATCTGTCACACCCCAAAACCAGGAACGGCGGAAATGTTCCGGGGTGGAGGACCTCATGTACAGTATCACAATAGTGTAAAGTAGTAAATAAACAACAACATCATCCATTGCATTATAAGTAAAGTTTTAATACATGTGTTTTCATTGTAATAAGACACCAAAAATATACAATCACAATAAAAGACGAGACTTGTCTGTGCTCCATCTTCTCAAAACCTAGCCATCGTACCTGTCTACTGGTGACCTGAGAATACAAGTTATTTTGAAAGAGAGTATCAGCTTTAAAGCTGGTGAATTCATAAGTATTTAAGTGTCATTGTCTTGCTTTGAAAAACTATTATGAATGTCATGTAAAACCTTTAAGTAAGACAATTGATATAAGTATGAAAAAACCCTAAGAAATCCTTTATTTCCTACTAGTATGAAATGTAGTCTTCTACCAAGACCCGAATGTTTTGTTATGACAATGTAGTCTTCTACCAAGACCCGAATGTTTTGTTATGACAATGTAGTCTTCTACCAAGACCCGAATGTTTTGTTATGACAATGTAGTCTTCTACCAAGACTCGAATGTTTTGTTATGATAATGTAGTCTTCTACCAAGACCAGAATGTTTTGTTAGTAAAATGATAGTTTTTCCTTCTTTTTGACTACTACAAACAGTAATTGGTCTAACTCATCGTTTATGTGAATATATCACAAAATAAAGTAAATAGGAAAAATATAACCATGTAAGTGTTATCCCTGGATACCAGGACTAACATGTCATCGCAGTAAGTGATATGTATAACCTAATAAACATCCGAAGATTGTCCAATCGTCCTCTGTAGCAGTAGCAGGTTGGAGGAAGGGTTAGTCTCGTAGCAGACTCCTAATATAAGTGGTAACCTAATACTCATCCTAAGATTTTCATCTCATCCTGTGTTGCAACAGCAGGATGGAGGAATGGTTAGTTCCGATATAAATCTATTTATTATAAGCGATAACCATAGACATCTGTGGATGTTCATCACCCAGTGGTGCTAACAGCTGGGTTCCGGAATGGTTAGTCTCGTCTAGACATCCTGTCGAACATGGATAGGCATGAAAATTTACACAGAAGGGACGAATAAATCTTCCTCATAACTCTAGGTACAAGTATCCAGGTAAGTGAATACATGATAATGTATCTATGTAATAGTATTCATGTAAGCGTATTTAGATAAATGTATCTATGAAAACGTATTTATGTATTATGTAATCCTAGATAAATGTACTCATGTATCATGTAATCCTAGATAAATGTACTCATGTATCATGTAATCCTAGATAAATGTACTCATGTATCATGTAATGTACTGGTATAGACTCATGAATGAACTGATTCTTGTGTGATTCCTTGTAGTAGGAATATTGTTTTGTATCTTCTAACTATCCCTATGATAATTAACTGAAAGGAAATTGTTTGTTCAAGAAGGTAAACGTAATGGTTTTTCAAGGTATCTAAGAGTTTTGAATAATAATTAATAGTGACTTGATGTCATGTTAATAAACATTTCAAAACTAATACTTTTGTTATCAAGGTATTTTAAGATGGAAAACCATTTCATGCATCACATTTTGTAGTATGTGAAATCTACTGGATGAAAACACAGTTATAAAATACATATGAGTGATTTAATAACATGTTGTTTTCTACTTGTATTCCCCCCCCCCCCCCATTAAATCATTTAAAAACAGTTAAACTATTCATTTAGGGGTATGAACTCACCTGTAGAAGGTGGTTTGGATGAACTGAACGAAGTAGGATTGTTAGGTGTCAAGTGAGTACTTGTACACACACTACGATCCTAATGAACATATAATCATACATATATGCACTCAATTAGTCTTAAATTACTAATTGATAATGTTAAGACATCCTAGAACATAATAAACACTTTATATAAGTGTTATAATCCCTAAGGATTGCATCTAAGCTATTGTGGGACAAGGCAGTTAGGTTTAGGGTTCCAAAGGACCCTATACTTGAGTTTACTCTACATATAACCTCACACATGGAGTTTACGGTTGTAAACTCTTGAGTTTACGGCCATAAACTCCAAGACTTAATGTCCTTGGTTGTTTTGAGGTGTTAAATGATTCGTAGAAGTATTCCAACTTTGTAGTTTAATTCTTGGAAGGGTTTAGGGCATAGGAACACTTCTTTGAGGAGTTTAAGGCCCCAATGCCAATTCCTTTGGACTTTGCTTCCGTAAACTCCCTTGGAAAGATGTTTTTGATGCTTTCAAGTCTCTTGCACATGTAGTATAGGTCTTAGACTTTTATCCCAAGTATATGAAGGCCTTAGGCACACTTTGGTGCCTTTGTTTGATGTTCACGGTCCAAGAACATTATTAGGGCCGTGAACTCACTTTTAGGGGTGTTTTTGATGTGTTTTGGTCCTTGATTTAAGTGGAAACAATTCCTAGTAATTGTCTAAGGCTTTAGGTGACTTAAAAACACACTTTGGTCCAAGATTTTGGAGTTCACGGTCCAAGATCATCTTGGGCCGTGAACACCCAACCCTTGGTGTTTCTTTGTTGTTTTCATGTCCTAAATACACTTATATATAAGCCTAAGGCAGTAGAATATCACGGGGGACAGGCTAGGCATTGTTTCGGGAGTTTACCGCCCAAGAACACCTTGGGGAGTAAACTCCTAAATCTAGTTATTTAGCTATGTAATCTATGTTATGAACACATTTTAGGCTATATAACACTACTAGAGAGAGGTACTCACGATTTGGGATAAAAACCCGAAGATCCATGAGAGAGAAAATGGCTTTTCTCTAGTTGAAAACGTTAATAATGAATGAAATTGGTTCAAAATTCTATTTATAGTCCTGAGATTTTTGGCAGAAAATATTTTATTCCCGAAATGATCTCTAATATAATAGAGTGTTGGAATAACAGTGTTGCACAAAACCCTAGTGCATCCACTCTCCTGATATTTCCTGAAGTGTAAACCCTAAATTACTCAAACTTATACGGAAAAGTCTGAAAGTTTACTGTGACTCATATAACTTCTGTTGAAGTGATATTGTTTGTACATAATGGAAATTCCGGGTTGTCACAGTGGTATATAGGGAACTCACTAATCTTTGTGATTACAGTTTAAGTTAATGTTTCAGGTAGTTCTAGTTCGATAGAGAAGGGCTCAGCGTGATCGAAGCGCATCCACCTATTTTTAGCATTTTTTTTATTTTGGGATTGTACTCTGATAACTGTTTTCACATTGGCATACTTTTGATGGTTCGAGATGAATATTTGATGGATTTTGGTTGACTTAAAACTGAAACTTTTACTTATGATTTTGTAGATGTTACAAGTTGGTATCAGAGCCTTGATTTGAGGGATTCGAACACACTATCAAGTGTGTCTGAACTCAAACTGGCAGTTTGGTAAGATTTTTGTAAAATAAATGATTTTCTAAAGAAATTACTACAATAAATAAAGGGTGTGATGCATGCAATTGGCCAAGCTCAAGTAAGTGTTCCCAAAATACCTATACATGTTTATTGATTCAGTATGTAAATATGAGAATAACAGGCTAGATTAGGGCTAAGGATCTTCTCAGAATTTTATGACAGGAGAGATGCCTTTGTATGCTTACTGTACGAGCCTCTAGAACTACATGTTGGCGTGGATTACTGGTGGTATGTTAGGATGACATGTTAGGCAGTTCCCTGGTTAGAAATCGATGCTCGAATGTGGCTTGCTTTGTGCTTTTATGGACCACTACTAATGCTATTTAACTATCAACCGAAAATGCTAGGTTACATGTTGTAGAAATTAGATCTTTTTAGAAGGCTAGGTTTAACTCTATTGTGCAGCTCTTGTTTGAGTCCAACCATTGTAGTATGAAACCTTGCAGTTGAAGAATTATCTAGTGTCTATTACATATAATTATTTTCGTAAGGTAGTTAATTGGTATTAATGGGGGTTTGTTTTACAACTGATGATGGAGATTGATGGGAATGGAATCCTAGGAGAACGTAGGAAGCATGCTAGCATTAGCAGATGTGTGGTTTAGTGCGATTGTGGAATGTTGTGGTCACTTAGGGTAAATCGGATGACCCTTGAGGAAAGTTTGGATATGTATGGAATGTAGTATAAGGCCCATCCTACTAGAAGAACAAGATCCATACTCGAATCACAGGATTCATGAGGATACTAAGGGACTCGCATGGTGTGAGATTCTTCGAGTGTAAAATATGACGTCGTTACATATGGAAGAGACTTGGGAGAATTTGGTGCCATTAGAAATTGGTAAATATTTTAGTATTTTTACATAGTTATAAGTTTATAACGTTATAGGTTTATAACTAAATACTATTATTTTTGGTTTGTAGAGGAATTGGGGTGTGGTCAAGGCAGTTGCATGGATGAGGATTTTACTTGAATTTTAAAGGTTTATAACTCAATAATTATAAATTTATACTTTTACAAAAGTTTATTACTCAATAATCAGTACTAATGTTTTTTGGTTTGTAGATGAATTGGGAAATGGTGAAGAGATTTACATGGATGTAGATTGAAGATTCTTGTTTTCATGTTTTCGTTGTAATTGACTATTCCAGACTTTGTGCTTTAGTTTGATAGTGTTTTGGTGGTAATCGACTATTCTAGACTTTGTGTTTTACTTTGATTGTGTTTTGGTTGTAATAAACTATTTCGAGGTTTGGTTGTAACTTGTAATAGACTATTTGGTTGTAACACTTATGTTTTTTGAAGTATTTAACTTCAATTTGGTGTTTTTTTGAAGTATTTAACTTCAATTTGGTGTTTTTTTGAAGTATTTAACTTCTTGCTTCATTTATGGAAAATGGGTTAAGACCCGAAACCCATGGGTTTAAACCTAGAAACCATGAGTATATGGGTTGAACCCAAGAAATTGAAAACCACCCAAACCGACCTTAGAACCCGAGAAACTGACCGACTGGAAACCGATCCTATTGGGTTCTAAAAACAAGAATCCGACCATTTATGGCTTGGGTTCGGTTTAGGTCCAAAACCAACCCAAACCAACCCATGCACAACCCTAATAATGAGTATTTTTTGACGATTCTAATGGTAGTTGGAGAGGCTGTAGATCCGTTTATGATATTTGTTAACTAAAATGATGGCTTACGTTTCCACAAAACTAATATCATCATAAATGATTTTTAACATCATAGAATTGTTGCCTATAATTATGTGAGTTTTATGTGTTAGTGACATTAAGAGACTAATTTGACTAAAAATTTGATTTACTCATTTCCATAATTATTATTGGTATTTACTCGACCCGAGAGTAGTATGGTTCATTTGGGGTGCATGGCATCGAAACAATTGGATAGAAAAGTGAGAAAATGTTATTTATTCTTTATGTTAATGTATTGTAAGTTCTAATAGATTAATATGAAATTTTATTATTTAATTAGTATTGATCAAGATTTAATTTGGAATTAACTTTGTGATCAAAAGAGACTAATTAAATATATGGGGATTGGTTATGTAAATCATTCATTCTTATATATATATATAGACTTGTGATCCATTGTCCTTCATGTTGGGCTTAACCCGTGGATACTCCATGGAGGTTAAAACCCATGGATCATGAAGGAAATGGAAAGTCATGCACATTAGGGTTTACATGGTGTAACCCTAATGAGCCACACTATATAAAGGATCCTATGGCTCATGAAATGGCACTAGTAGATACACATAGTGAGGGAAAGGACTGATTTCATAGGGAGAACCAAATTAACTTTCTTCTTAAGTTATTCCATTTCAGGCTTCCACACTATTGGGGCGAAGCTCTTAAAGGTTCAAGACTTCAAGCTCCATCAAAAGGTATGTCATCTAACTAGTTTTTTGTAGTATATTTGCTCCATAATATGCTAGTTAGGATGATGCTTTGGAATTTTGTATATTTGCATGTATAATACTGAAAACATGGATCCAAGGCACATAGTGTTGCATGCACACTATGGGAGTGTTAGAATGCTCAAACGCCTTCAGTGGTATCAGAGACTAGGCTTGGTTTTCAATTATACTTGATGCAATTGTTGAAAAAAAAATCGAAAAACTAGCTTTCTGGACAGTGGACTTGTCGAGCCCAATGCAAAAACTGACTAAGTCGCCGAGTTTGTTCATACACTCGACGAGTTAGAGGCCCTGAATGCTGATTTTTGACTTTTGAGGATGTAATTAGACTAGAATCATTACCCTAAGCTATTTTTGAACTTATAACCCTGTTTTTTTATGTGATAATTATCATTCTAATCCAATTAAAAAGATAATTATCAAATGTTTCATGTTTTGTATTAGTTTAATGGTTAGGCACTACTAGAAAACAGCCTTTAATGACGCGCAAACAATGACATGTGCTGATAGAGGACACGTACTTGTGCATGCCCTAAAATATAATGTCAGTTTTGCAAAATTTGAAGGATAGAGGACACGTATTTTTGCGTGCCCTAAAAATTGTGTTAGAAAAGAAAAAAAATACGGAGGGCACCTTTCATAAAATGTGTGTCATCTAAGTTTGTGGCTTTATAATTTTTTAATGAAACACGCGTTTTAAGGCAGTATTTCACCCGCCTATTGGATCCCAAAAATTAAAAACCCCCGCCTCTTCCAATTAGTAAGGAAAAGCCCTAGGGCCTTCGTCTTCACAGTTGCTTCTTTTGATTCACATCTGTGGTATCGAATTGGTCAGGTCAGTCTTCCATTCTTATTGGTGATCTAGGTTTTATTTTTCTTTTGTTTTCATGTTCATTTATAGTTATCAATCAAAACTTAAGCAACATTCTGCTCCATTTTGGTTTAGATCGATAGTTCACTACAATTCTCTGAGACAAATTGTGAGCGAACCTAGGGTTTTTGTTTATCATACTCCAACGACACAAATCAACACCTCCTGGAAAACCCTTTCTCAATCGACGCCTTACAAAGAACATAGTATCATCTTATGCACTTGATAAAGTATACGATTTTCTCTGCGAACAAACTAGCCCTAGGTTAAAATTGGACAACGGGATTTCGTCAAATTCAGAAAGTTTGTCAGTTGAAAATTTTAATTCTTCATGGGAAAGAGAAAGGGGCGTAGACTGGCGGCGAAGACTGCAGTTAATAGATGGGTAAAACTTGATCTTATAGCCGAACCCTCTGGTAATAGTGTCGTATGCTCCTTCTATCTATTTGATTATTTCAATTTCTGTAGTTGCTTATCTATATAGTTCAATGACATAACGTACAATTTTACTTGTTGAGATTGCAAAGACAATTTTTGTAGTGGAACTTTAAGCAAGCCATGTTTGCTCCCAAGATATTCCTTTCAGAATGTTAGGTGGTTGTGATATTGGGAACTCAATTGGAACTAAGTGGATGTTCTTACTTCAATAGTATGTGTATTTGATTAGGTGAATTATGTGAATGTGTATAAAAGTTTGTTAATTTTACAAGAATCGTGTTGTGATTAGCTTCTCCCTAAAAATTTGGATCAGTTTAGGGAAATTCTTCCTCAGTTGATATTGGAGTCGGTTTTGCAGGTTAGGCAAGTTAAAACGCAACGTTTCAGAGCATGCATGCAATCCCACCATTGTTCGCATTGATAAATTCGTTAAATTGGTTCTGGTTATTTAAAATTGCGAAAGGAATAGAAGAGTTGATAGTCCATAGTTAAACAAGCTAAAAAGGATGTTTCTGAAATTTCTCATCAAATGTCATGTACAAAACATATTTGTACCCAAGTCTTTGAGCAAAAATGAATTTGAATTTGTTCTTGCAGCTCATTGAATTCTCAATTGTGATTGTGATATCCAGTTTCTTTCGGAAAGATAAGAATTAGAATTATGTAATTCACCGTTTTTCTTTTTTACAAGTGATTAGATCATCATATCTAAAGTCTATTCTATACAATCAACAAGAGTTTAATACTTTCATTATTTGTTTTAATTACTTTTTAGTGAAGAAAATGAGGTTCTACATAAAAAATTAGTTTCCATGTAATCTTGGTAATTAAGTATATGTTTTTTGTAGCAAGTTCACCAACGTGTTATAAGATCAATCATGGAGGATGTTGGCTACAGGATAATGAAATGAGAAGTGCGTATGTCCTTCGGTGCGATGGTGCAGAACTGTTCAATTCTTAATTCATGATTTTATATGCACGAAAATGTTAATTTGATTTTAATTACTAATAAACATTTTTTCTGCAGTCCCCTAGTTTAGACTTACACTACACATACTTACTATAAATATAAAATGCAACACATAAATAAAAGTCCTAAAAAAAAAAAATAGAACTAAAAACAACGTTACATCGTACATGCTCTCAAACTCGATGTGAAACTGTCCAACAATATTTGGCCCACATTTGATCTCTGACTTTAACCGTTTTAACGGTCAATTTTCCACATGTTTTTAGGCTGAATTTGACCGAAAATCATTGAAACCTAAACAAATAGAACCTCTTCAAATTGATCTGTTCAAACTTCATTTTCTAGTGGTGCTTACTTTTTCTGAAACCCTTGATTTGGTCACATTTACCACAAATTTAATTTGTAACTATATTCCCAAATCCTAATTCCGCTTTTAAAAGTAGAAATCATAATTATCTAACACACGAAAAGTTCTACTCTCTATACCTAAATGGCAATACATGCAATCCCTATCCCATGAAGCAATAATAGACCATGGCGGAGTCCCACCCTCGGAAGCTTCCACAGGAGATACTTTTATTCCAGATACTACCAAAGATGCCGGTGGAAGCTCTACCCAGTTTAATGTGTGTTTGCAAGAAATGGTACTTGTTCCTAAAATCGGGTGCTTTTGCGAGCGCATTAATCGATGATCATGAAAATCACCACAAACACCTCGTATTACCTACCACCGATGGATATACATTCAGTAGCATAGACTGCGAAGCACCTAAAGATGGTTTAACCATGGGCCGTTTTCCATTTCTTTTACCAATTAATAAGAGGCACATGATAAACATATCGATTTTAACATCTGTGCATGGACTGTTATGCATAGGTACAATCAAGCACGAAAATCCTGACATATATTCTGATCTAACTTTATGGAATCCTTTCACAAATGACAATAAGAGTCTATCTAACACGAGTTGCGATACACAAGGGATATTTGGGTTGTATTATATCTCTGGTGATGACGACTACAGGCTTCTACATGTAACCCATCATCCCAATATTTATATATACTCGTTAAAATCGGACTCATGGAGAAATGTTGAGTCATCTGAGGACTTCAAACAAATGGCTTCCGACTGGACTGAACCTGGAAATTACTGGACTAAACCTGGAGATTACTGGGAGCACCCAAGTCATTTTCTATTGAATGAAAAACTCTATTTCTTAAAACAAGTTGAAACAGAACCAGAAAGCTTTATTCGGTCTTATTCAGTTATGAGATTCGACACAAAGACTGAAAAGTTCACAGAGATAGCAATGCCCTCTTTCGGAAATCAAATGACCAACTGTTTGGGTTTCATGGTTCTTAAAGGATGCGTCCACTTCTGTGTCGCCATTCTCATTGGGGAAGAAAGCGATATGACAAGCGAATATTGTAATGAAATGATCGAGTTGTGGAAGATGGATGGAGATGGAGATGGAGATTGGACGAAGGTGTTAACTTATGGCCCAATTTCGTTTTTTCCATGGAGTAAATCGCTAATACACTTGATGAGAAACGGAAATTTGCTCATTCATGCTGAACGTAATGTTTACCGATTAGATATGAAGAAGAACACCAAAGAAATAGTGTTTACGTGTGAAGATATGGATTCCAAAATCTCTCCGATAGGGAAATACATCGAGTCTACAGTGTCACTCAACAAAGACGTAGTACGAAACTAAACTAACATCTCAATCATACGTTTCAATAATACTTATTTTGCTTATGTTTGGATTCTATTACATGTCGCTGAATAGGTTAATATAGTTTTCACAGGAATTATTTTATGTTCGTATGTGAAAAAGTTAACTTTTAGTTTGGGTTTGCTTTACAGGTATCCAAATGGTTTTTTACAATAAATGGGTTAGAGTGGTGTACTGTTACATCGTGGAAGGAGTATGTAAGTTATATTTCTCATCTTTTTCTTGAAATATTTACTCTCTTGACATCTACTACAATAATAAGAATGTTGTTAATTGTAGGAGGCATATGAGAGATCTATGATTGAGAAGTATGGAGAGGACATCATTCAGCATACAGGGGATAATGTTGAATTGTGGGAAAAAAGTCAGATAGGGAAAAAGAAGAGTCATGTTTTTGGAATAGGATACTCGGATCTTAAATTTGTAGCGACACGGAGACCTTCTTACGGGTGTGCCATGTCCTCCTTTGACTACACGCAATTGCAGCAGCAGGTACACTTTTCTTAAAAACGAATTGTGTGTTTATGAAGAAATATATGTCGCTTTTATGGATAGAAAAGTAAGTATATTATTATTATAGAAAAAAAATTAGGTTGCTAATATAAATGTAAGTAAGTCTATTGTTCAAACGAAGATAGTCTGTGTTTCTATTATGGAAAAAAAAAAAATGTCGCTATGATGCATTAAAACCAGTGTGTTGCTGGTATGGATAAAAACGCAATGTGCATGCATTTTTACTCTAAATAAAAAAGAATCTTGCTATTGTAGGTAAAACAAATGTTAGTGTATTGCTAATGTTAGAAAACTAATGTACACTTATTATGGATAAAAAAAATTTAAGTAGAATTTTTATTTTGGTATAAAGAACATGTTATGCTGTTTATCATGGTTAAAATTGACAGTATGATGTTATTATGTAAAAAAGAAATGAAGTTTTCTAATTATTTTATAAAAAAGTGTAGTCATTAAGGTAAAACTTAAAGGTATATTAAGTAGGTTACGATTATAGATAAGACCAACAATATGCTAAAGTTTAGTATGTTGAGAATATAGATAAAAACGTACATTTCTCTATAGCAATAAAAAGTAAAGTATACTGGATCGGAACCGAAATAACCGAAAATCATAAATTTTGGATCGGGAGAATTGATAACATGACTAAATCAGACCAAAACGAAAAGAATCAAAAGTAAAAATGATGGATTAGGAGAACAGATAACCGGGCCAAAATACCCATACTCAGTTCCAAGAGGTTCTAGTTCCGGTTGGGTTTTTTGATCAAATGCTTATCCATAAAATATGTTCCTATTATTTGCTAAAATAATGTACGTTGCTATAATAGATAAAAATGTTAACATATATATATATATATATATATATATATATATATATATATATATATATATATATATATATATATATATAATTGTTTTACTATTTATAAATTATTTACTCACTAGTTATCTATGATTGTTTTAATATGTTTTAGGTACAAGAGTTGCAAATACAAATAGAAATGGAACGAAAAGCACGAGAAAAATTACAAGCACAAATATTGGAACTTACGAGACGACTTAATAACAACCCTGGAAATCCACCAAACCCATCCTAGTTCATCATCCATCTTGGAAGGAAATGTGGCTAATCCTAATCTCCAATTTGTCTTCTCTTGATCTCAAAGTTTAGGGAATTACTCTCTATCTCCTTCTAATTAACACTTTCTTCCATTTTTTGGTGAAACAAAAAATACAAGGTCATGTACTATGTTCCGTTGCTAAGTTACACAATGGAATCATGGAACATCGATTCTCGGATTTAAAGATAAGGTATGAATTTATAAATGTTTTTTACAATTATTTGGATTGGGCTAAATTGAAAATGGTTGGAATGATAATGGAATGATTGTAATGGGCTGAAAGAAAGGTGTGTATGTAGATGTTAATGACAATAGGGCAGCTAAGGACTTTAGGTTTTGCAGTCATAAAGAAATGAAAATCAATAAGAAAACTTCATAAATGATCATATGGTTTCACAAAATATCAAGTTTTGTCTCTAATTTTAAAAAATCTCATAGATGGTCTCCATAGTCTCAAAACTTTTAATAAAAGGTTCTTATATATTGCTAATTCCATCAAGTTTTATCCATTAAATGAAGGGAATTTTCGTTATTTCACTATTACAGTGTTGGGCTCGATGCGTAAGTATCACACCTCGAAAACCGAAGGCGGAAACATTTCCGGGGTTGACTCCACGTTGAGTATCAAATCCAATGCACATAGTAAGTAAAGTAAAACAACCATTACATTACATAAGAAAAGTTTTACAGTTGTTTCCAAAAGTAAAGTTTGTACAGTTGTGATATATAGTATATATAAACAAAATGAAACGGTTCTTCATGTACTCCGTCTTCTGACCAAAAAGGGATCTTCGGGTACCTGTTCTAACGCTGACCTGAGAACACAAGCGGTTTAAAAATCAGCATAACGCTGGTGAGTTCATAAGCGGTTTTTGTTTGTGAAAATGTTTCAAGTTTCCTTTCTGTTTCTGAAATGTTATTTATACCAAGAAAATCCTATATTTTCTTAAAAGTTGGTTGTTGTTTCAAAAATGTAAAGTATAATAAGTTTGTACACTGAAAACATGTCTACTCATGTGAAAATGTATAGTTTAGTTATCCGGCTTGTTAAACTATTCTGTTTACCTATCGTGTATTCCCAGGAAAGTCCCATACTTTCCTTATTGTATATTACCAATTGTAAAATATGTACTGTTATCAAGTTTGTTACTTTTTCCAGTTATGTAAGAGTTACTCAGGAAAGCCCCATGCTTTCCTGCATGTTGGTTTCCAATGTGAACCATGTGAAAGATGTAAAAGATGTAAACGTGGTTAGGTTCCATGATTACCCTAGGAAAGTCCCATACTTTCCTGAACGTTGATTACCGTATGTGAAAGATGTATAAAGTGGTTCATTATTACTATAAGTAAATCTCTGTTAACCTAATTGCGAGTTCCATAACCATACGATGGACTAAACCTGTGGCAATAAGTAGTCCACATGTGGCAATAAGTAGTCCATATACTTATGACTTTTGTCACCCTTGAACCATTTCGGTTTGGCTGTAGCTAGCAGCCAGGCGTGGGGTAGTCAGCCCCGTATAGATCTATACACTCAAGTCACGCTCTCTAAATACTAGAGATTCTGGTTACGGGTGTAGTCCTCCACTCGCGTATCTTTGTGGAGTGTTCGCCGAGGACGTGTCTCCAATCATACAGGATTAACAAATTTACTAGTAATAATATGATAGTCCTCCACTCGCGTATATGTGTGGAGTGTTACCGAGGACAAAAAAATGTACAGGTATTACATTCAAATGTATAATGTCATGCTTTTAACTGATAAAATGTGGAAAACCATTTGTGAAATATATGTAAAACATAACAGTTTAAAGATCCATTTCACAATATATGTTACGTGATCTGCATGTTCAAATAGTTATCAGTTGTAGTAATCAGTATTAAAAGCACATGGAATATGAAACACATTTGAAAACATGTTTTGAGTACAAGAATTCCCTTGTACTTTGCTTGTGTTCCCCCCCCCCCCTGAAAACAGTGAAAACAGTGAAAAAGGGTAGGGGTATGAACTCACCGGACTCGGAAATGCATCGGTTTTGGATACTAGACGTTGGATTGGGGTTTGATTACTCGTGATGTCCCTATGTAAAATGAAATAATGTCCATATATATTCAATTAGGTATACATTCACTAATTATATGGAACATTACACTCCAACGAGGTTAAACACCTCAAAACAAGCGTTTGGAGTCACCCGGGTGACATCTTCGGACGTGTAATGGCACTAGGGACTTGGGACTTGAGTTTACTCCCCAAGAGTAAACATTTTAGAGAGTTTACAGCCACATAACACACCCATACATGAGTTTACGGCCGTAAACTCATGTTGGTGTGTTTTTGAGTGTTTAATGGCTTAAATGGACATGAGGATTGTTGGAATGGACTTCTAGAATGCCTTGGTTTAATTTGTTTGGATTTATACCATTTAAAAGGGAGTTTACGTCCACAACCTTGGAGTTTGCATCCATAAACTCACCCATGGCCAAGAAAAATTGTTTTAAGGCACAAGGAGCAATCACATGTGATTCTAACTAATTTTCTAAGGCTTGGTATCAATTTTTGGCTTCAATTAACACCTCTATGTGAGTTTACGGCCCAGATACATACTCTCTGGCCGTAAACTCTAATATGAGTAAGAAAAATTAGTTTTTGATGCTTAACACAATCACATGTAATTCTAGGAATTTATCCAAGCCTTTAGGGTGGTTTAAGGACATTTTTGGCATGTCTTTATGAGTTTACGACCAAGGGTATGTTCCTAGGCCGTAAACTCCTATATGTGGTACTCTTGAAGTGTTACAAACCCGAAAACTATTTTTAGAAGGATCTAGGATTTACCATAAGGCCATTGGTTGAGTTTCAAGGCATTTTGACATCTTTTAAGGCACTAAATCCCCCTTTTTGAGGAGTTTACGGCCCAAGAAGGAGTGTTGTCCGTAAACTCTTGTTTGTTCCACAAAATTCATGTTTAATGTGTTCCAAGTCCAGATTGGTAAGCCTCAAGGTCATATCTAAGTCCTAACTATGATTTGGAAGGGTAATTTTGGCTTAAAAACCCCATTTTGAGGAGTTTACGGCCCAAGCTTGATCCTTGGCCGTAAACTCATGTTCTTGAAGGCTAAAGAGGTTAGATAACAAGTTAGGGATGTTACCTCTTTGATTTGAAGCCTTAAATCTTTGTTTTGGACCTTTGATTATGGATGAGGAGAGAGGTTGGGAGAGTTTTATGAGAAAATGGCCAAAGGCTTCAAATGGAGTCTTAAAACACTTTATATAGTGTCTATGTTTTGGACACGGTGGAATTCTACCCGATACCTGCATTAGACGAGGCTTTTGGTCGTACCTGATTAGGTTGTCGTAACTCGATACGGTAATTTCTAGAAATATTCCGATCACTAAAGTTGGGTGTTAAAATGATTTCTAAATGTATTAAGACACCAATTAAGTCATTTTAAATACGTACCAGTTAATGACTTAATTAAACAGGAGATCGGAAATCGAATTTGAAACGACGATTGTTTGCGTGAATTGTACTACAAAAGAGTTACAAGGGATGGTACGGAAATTTCAGGTTGTTACAGTAAGAAAGTACATCCACATTATTAAAACGAGGATGTGACACAACCAAGAGTCTAACATGATGTGTCTATACATATATAGTATTATATATTTAATGTGTGAAGTCATTCATTTGTTTCCCAAAATTCATTTCATTCAACCCGATAGCTGCTAAGAGAGATTTGGGAAGATTCATATTGATGATTTGGGGCTAGAGCTAGGAATTATGAAAAGCATTAAAGAGGGTATCAATTCCACTGGAATTATGGTAAATTCTTCTTGTGTGAACTTAGTTGAGAATTTTGGTGAAATACTTAATTACAAAATTCTAATGCTTAAACTACATTGAGAAAATATGTTAGTAGTATAGTAGTGATGTTTTGAACATGTATTTCTAAGGATCTCATATTGGAAAATAAGACATTAGTATGGCCTTAGGACTATTTTGTAATATCCATTACATGTTAGGTACATTTATATTGGGTACTATAATGTTTGTCATATTGATATATCAGGTCTCTAAGATTAATTATATGTAGTATGATGGATATGACATTTATCCATAAGTTGAGGGATCAAAATTGTGTGGTTCTAATACTTTCTCATAAGGTGTAATTGATTAATTGAATACACATTTAATAGAGAAAACATTTGAAGGGGATACATTTTTTCTTCTCTTATATCTCCTCCAACCTCTCTATAAAACACCATAACAATCTATGTAATTCCATCCATCAGAATCAATCACTTAGACACCATTATGTGAAATGGAAGAATCATACTATGAAGTTAGTCATCTTCAATATCAAAGGATATAATATTCTCCAAGTAAGTGTTCTTTAATTTATTTAGGGTTCTTGATGATTATGTAAAAATTGATCTTGGATTATGCGTATTTATATAACATTGTGGTATCAGAGCATAGATTATCAAGCCATTATTTCATATTTGAAGTGTTGTTTGATAAGAGTGGCATTCACTAATTGAAGTAATGATTCCATGTTCTCTTGAAATTGGAATTTTGAAACCTGTATCCATTTTAGTGTTTGAACTCTATCGATTGTGAGTTGATTTTAAAAGTAGAGATCAAACACATTGGGTAATGATTACTAGCTCCTCTAAAAGTCACATGAATGATGCCAGCAATCTTAAGAATTTCCTATAGAAATTCATTTTTTTAGTTGCATGATTTGTGGTGCTTATAAGTGCCTAACTCAAATCAACCAAAAACCAAATTATTTTGGGTAGGCAATTTCCAATAAGATCCATGTTTTATACGTTCTCCCTAAGTTTTAATTTTGTTTGTTTTATGATACGAAATGATTATGTTCGTAAGTGTTTCCTGTTTTTTTTTTTCTTCTACACAACATAATTAGTGCGCTACGAAATGTCATGGAGATACTCTTCCACCGAATTGGGTATATTAAAGTCTAACTATAAATTAGGATTAGTGTTTGATGGAATTTCATTCTTAATGCTCATCCTCCAAATTATTCAATTTGGTTTGTTATGATTTCTATTTTCCAACTTAAAATTCATGTTGAAATTGGTGCTGTAAGTGGTTTCAAATCTTTGTAGTGTTGAGGCCTAATACTAAGAGTCATTGTCGACATAATATGTTGATTATAATGCCGTTAACAATGAATAAAAGAAAAAGAAAAAAGAATTAAATACTATTAATTTTATTATAATTACTTATTAAAAGGAAAATTTGCAAATCCATTTTGGCGTTTGTTTTTTTTAAAGAAAGTGATTAAATAGTTACAAATGAATTTTAGTTTTTAGATTCATTTGATGAATGATTTACTACTTCAACTCATATAAACTATCATGTTTAATGCCTACAACATTTGAAATTTCAAACTGAAATTCATATGTCCATTACTTCATTTGTAATGTTTCATTGATGCTTTATTAAAATTAAACCAAATGCCAAATAGCTATGATTTTGGAGCAAAGTCTAGTAGGTTTTGTGAAGGATATCCCTCATGAACAAAATCTCTTACGAAAAATCATTTTAAATGGTATATGTTGTGGATAAGTAATGGGATCATATAGCTATTTGCCACTATAATAACATTTAGATATTTTAGTTTGCATCTAATTGCATATTTCCTGCCATCATGAAGTTGTGCTTCATCTATTCCGAATTCAAAATAATTCGTTATTTATCAAGCAAAACTTTATGTTACTAATAATCCTACAGTATTGTCCTTAAGCATGAACCGAAACCCACTTAATGATGCGATTTTAATTTATTATCATATTATGCTTAATGGGTAACAACATGATTTTGTTTGTGACTTAATTTGTATGTCGATGAGTGGTATCTTTGATGTCAAGCTTAAGTCACTGGACAAAAGAACGGTTACATAACTTTTGACATTAGAGTTTATTAAACACCACATTATGCAACTGTATGAGCTATTATTCAAGCAACCCAAAGGCTAATTGAATAATAAGTTATGCAGTGAAATTTCAAGCATAAGATGCATGAAAGTTGTATTTTTGCGCAAAGGTGATTACAATATTTGGGTATCATAGTATGATTTTAGTACGCCATTATTTCCGGTTGTTGGTCTAGCCAAAGCAAAACTGATAATTGGTAGGGTATCTATAAAACCTATTATTTTGGTGTTAATAATAAACATAATGGTATGTTTTATCATGCTATCCCATGAAATGACTTTACTAAAAAAAGGTGCAACTTTTAAAAAAAAAAAAAAAAAAAAAAAAAAGTGATGAGGATATTTCTAATAAGGTCCAAAATATGTGTACGGTAAACCTTGTTGCAAATATTGTCATTACAAGGCCGTACCTAATGGAATTTTTGGCTTACAAGGAAAGATGGATTATACGCATGTATGATTTATAAGTTCAATTGTACGTATGTTTTCTTTCACTACAGGTATTTCATATAATCTGAAAGTTGGATTGAACTTAATGAACAATTAATGTTAGGAATGATGAAGACTTGAACATAGAAACACTTGGCAATGCAAGTTATTTTTCATGTTGTTTTTCTAGAAGTGGTTATCGTTAATGTCTTAAAAACACTCTTTATGTATCGAGTATAACTTGAAACTAATTATTTGTATCTAATTTGGAACCTTCAATATCATTTAATATTGACGAGAACTTACATTGAGAAGTTTGAGACTTTATCCACGTTGTGACATTAAGGCTTAGGCCACAAGGATGATATGTGTCGTAAAATGCTCTATTGTAACTTGACTTCTCATGATTCAATAAATGCATCACTTGCATCCAAAGGAATAAATAAAGATCTACAAGATGCTCAATTTACAAAAGATTATTAATATTGACCTCTATAGATCTTGCAAAGGTATGTGGTCAAAAATCACATATAACTTTTATTAATTATTAATCTTGATATATGTATCCCTACTTGATGAATTGAAAATCTAAATCTATTAAAATGTTTAAAATGCTTGACGCCAAATTTGAAAATCAACTTGTCCATAAATTATAAGCATTAAGAGTAGATATAAGTGTCATATATTATGGTAGGCATACAAAACTTAGAAACGGACCCCAATCTTTCTTTTAATTTTTCAAAGATCATGGGCTAATTAATCAATACCCCATGTCGTGTACTCTTCATTAAAGAATGTTGTTGAGAAGAGGATTAGAAACCTAATGGACATGGTGAAAAGTATGTTTGCAAACACCAAGTCATCCTAATTTCGGGCCTAGGCATTAAAAAACTGCAATCCACTTCTTACACAAAGCTAATTTATAGTCTGTTCTTAAAATTCCTTTTGAGTTTTTGATAAGAATAATACAAGCTTTAGGTATTTAAGGGTGTGGATGTACGGCCGAAACAAAAATCTACAATCCTAAATAACATAAACATGAAAATTGTAAGTTGTTTCTTCATTAGCTATCCTAAAAGCGTTAAAGGTTATAGACTCTTTGTTTTGTCACATAGTACCATATAGAAATGAAGCATGTATGATTTTTTTGAATGCCAAAATCAGTGGGAGTGGTTTATTGAGGGATTTTGACCTTTAGGAACCTTCAATTATAATTCAAGTGCCCATTACTATTAGCACTTCATTAGGAGATTCTAGTTTTGCATAAAAATCCTTTTCAAATGCATGGGTATATGAAACACCATAAAAGATCCCACTCAATATGTTGGCATTAAAACCCATGAATTAGCATATACGACTTCTTTTATGATGTAAGTGGCTCATAAACATTGACGTTTACATGAGACCGATCTTGACAAATGGAAGGAAATAACCCTATCATGGAGAGTGATGCCATAACTTGTGATCAATCAACTAAGCGTAATAAATCTTTGATTGAAGACCTTAATTTAATGTAAAAGAATGATGTGTGGGAACATGCCAAATTACCAAAGGGTTTTCAATCCCATAAGATGCAAGTAGGTCTTTAACCAAATTGGACCCCAATGATGAACACTGAATGTCATAAAGTTCGTTTCGTCACTAAAAGGTATTCACAAAATAGGGTATTTATTACATAGAAACATTCTCAAATTTTCTCGAATGACTTCCTTAGGATCATAATGGCTCTAATATTTCATTTGGATTTAGAGATACATTAAATAGATGTCAAACAATTTTCTTAACTAAGAGTTACATAATGATGTTTACATAACCCACACAAATAATTACATTTATAAGGTTTAAGAACATATTCTGTGTAAACTCAAGGAACCAATATACATGCAGAATCAAGCTTCATGTCGATGGTATCTAATGTTCAACAAAGTGATGAACAATAATGACTTCATTAAGAACCATATGGATCAGTGTATATACCTCAACATTAGTAGGAGGGATTTTATCATACTCATACTATATGGAGATGACATTAGCTTGTCGGGTAATAACAATGATATGTTGCACAAATCGAAACAGTTATTGTTACATCACCTCGATATGAAGGATCTCGATGAAGCCTAATATGCAGTAGGCATATAAATACATTGAGGAATCTAAAGGGCGTTAGACATGTCCCTAGATACATGTATTGAGTGTGTAGTAAGTCGATATAAAATGCAAAAATACTTCCCTTCAGTTCCTTCCATAGTTAAGGTACACGTTTTCACTGGCATGCTTAGCCATTATCATTAAATCCTGGTCTAAATCACTAGGAAGCTTCCAATAAAGTTTTATAATATTTTCATGGGACTAATAATGGCAAACTTGTTTAGTGAAATAAGTAAAAACATATAAGTGATGTTTCTTGGCTATGTCTTTACAAAATGCAAAGATAAGTAGTTATTAGTACGATACATCGGTTTCCTATTAGTCGGCCAATATTATGAGAGAGTCGTAAATAAACATTGACGACTATATCAACTATGATGGAGAAATTTGTTTTTCATAGAAACATTCCATGAAAATTTGTTGATGAATTAAATCACATGACTCATGATCATAAACTCCATTTACAGGCCATTAAAACAAAACATTTTGCTATAATATTGCTTCTATAAGTTTTTCGGTCATTAGCAATAATTATAGTGGAATGAGGCTTTACCTCGATACAAAATATTTGTTCGTTTAAGATCAAGTGGGAGAAATAATATTTGTATCGAACACATTGAGACTAATAATACGCTAGCGGATCCGATAATGAAAGGTCTACCACCCAATTATGTGAACACGTCGTCAATATGGGTTTAAAAATACACCTAGTATTCTGTAATTCTAGCATAGTGTTGCAATGAAGCTTTTAACTTTTAGTTATTCAAGTACTTGATTATTATTCCTCCATAATAATGCATGACCACTTAACTATAAAGTCATTTGGCTTAAATTAATCTTAAGTTTCATATGAAGTACCATAATATGATTGGTCGGGGTCCCGTATCTAAAATCGATGCGTAAGGTTGTACTTTTCTACTTGTGATATTAATATGAAACATGATGAAATTATCTTGGCCAAATAATGAAAAATGTATACAAATAGTCACTCGGTTAAGTGGGAGAATGTTGGAAAATAACACATTAGTATGGCCTTAGGACAATTTTGTAATATCCATTATATGTTAGGTACATTTATATCATGTACTATAATGTTTGCCATAATGACATATCAGGTCCCTAGGATTAATTATATGTAGTATGATTGATATGAAATTTATCCATAAGTTCAATGATCAAAAGTTCTAATACTTTCTCATAAGGTGTAATTGATTAATTGAATACACATTTAGGTGTTGTTTGTTTTTTTGAAGCCAAAATGTTTGCAGTCTGCGGAGCCCATCTGCAAGCCTCTACAGTAGAAGAGGTGGAGCAATGTCTGCAGTCTGCAATGAGAACACTGTTTGTTTTTAATGTCTGTAGCTGTTGAAATAAATTGATTTTTCAAACTTAATTTCATATCATAAACATTAAAAATGAATTTTTAGCAAAAAAAAAAAAAAAAAAGAAAAAAAAAAGCTGCATGGTGGCCCTTGTTTTTTTGGTTTAGATTAAAATGGGGTCTGAAGAGCTTTCAAGACATTGGTCCATGTCTGCGCCATGAAGATCTCGTGTAGACATTTTTTGATCTACGCACTTCCAAAAAACAAACACTCTGCAAGAGCATATGTTTGTGCGTTGCCTGCACGACCCAGACAAAAGTTGTTGCGCAAATCTTCACAAAGAAAAAAAAAACAACCCCTTAATAGAGGAAACGTTTGAAGGGGATACGTTTTTATTCTCTTGTATCTCCCGCAACCTCTCTATAAAGCACCATAACAGTGTATGTAATTCCATCCATTAGAATCAATCACTTAGACACCATTATGTGATGTGGATGAATAATAATATGATGTTAGTCATCTTCAATATCAAAGGATATAATGTTCTCCAAGTAAGTGTTCTTTAATTTATTTAGGGTTCTTGATGATTATGTAAAAATTAAACTTGGATTATGTCTACTTATATAACATCTCATGTTGAAAGATGATCGATTCTTGAATTTGGGGAAATTAAGTTTAAAACCTAATTTGGTGAATTTGTGACAAAACTGAAATTGAGCTTATAATAAATCAATTAAGTGGCATTGATGAGTTGTACGTGGAGGATAAGTGATTTTAATATAAAATTTGGTTATGTGATTAAGTCATGGACAGATGACTTATAAATTTAAGTTATGTTTTTAATTGGTATAATGAGAGTGAAATGAGATTTGAGCTTATGCCTTAATGGTTTAAGACACTTGGATAAGTAATCCCTGGTGCTAAATGAGTGAAGCTACATAATTGAGTATTATATATTATATGGAAATGTTGAATTAATTTATGTGTGATATCTCGAATTATGATATGAAGTATGTGTTATATTGAAAGACCTTGGATTCCTATACTCAGAGTAGTTGTGGAACTTTTAGATGGTTGATATTTAGATATGTAACACTTGTTTTATATTTGAAGAGTACAATATAATATTTGAATTATTGTTAATTGAAATTATATGAGTTAAATGGTGAGCGTAATTGAGAATTATAGCTATTTAATGTTATACGAGTTATTGTCGAGAGTAACTAAAAAAAAATCAATAACATTTCATTATATACTTGTAAATGAATCATTTTTCATTTCATCATATTCATTTGAAACTCTCATTCATTTTTCCTTTCGCCACATTCATTTAAAACTCTCATGATTATTCAGTTTCTTTCTAATAATAATTATCATTTGGTTAATTAGGTTAAATAAATATCAAATCTAAAGTGTAATCATATATAAACTAAATTTCAATATTAAAATAATATATTTACTTCTATTTATAAAGTTTTGTTTTTTAACTTTTGACATATTAAACTTAATTTATTAGTTTTAATATATTGTTAGATGTAAACCATTATCATTTTAAAGATGCAATTTTGGAATAATTTGTATAAAATACTTAATTTATTAATTTAAATATAACGTTACAGAATCAACTTAACTACATGTTTTAGTTTAACATAAACAACCCAAATAATATTTTGTAAATAGATAAAAGTAATAAATTGTAGTGTCTTTCTAATAATGATTATAAGTAAGTTAATAAGGCTAAATAAATACCAAACCTAAAATGTAACCATAATAAACTAAATTTCAATTTTAAAATAATATCTTTACTTCTACTTATAAAGTTATGTCTTTAACTTTTAATATATTATACTTAGTTTATTAAATTTAATATGTTGTTATATGTAAACCATTATCAGTTTAAAGCTACAACGTTTGACTAGTTTGGACAATATAGTTAAATTCTTAACTTAAATATAACATTAAAATGTCAACTTAAATATAAATTTCAGTTCTACCTAACTAACGAAAGAATATTTTGTAAATAGCTAAAAGTGAAAATATTATAGTGAAAAATGCAAAAATTAAATTTTAATATCAATTTAACTAAAATATTTCCTAAATATATTTTTATAACCATTAAAAGTTTTCGAATAAATAGCTTAAAATAACTTACAATAATAAGAGTTAAAAGTAACTCTATATAAATGATTGTTACCTTTAAAATCAAAAAAAATGTTTAATGTTTCAAAAATAATTATAATGATAGAAATTAAAATATTAAGTATATAAATTTTTAAAAAAAAATTAACTAACAGTAACAACTTTAAATAACATTAAACCCTATATTATATTTAATTTTACTTATGTGTAACTCACCGGTAGAATTCATTCAAATGATTGAGATTATAAATTTATAATATATATATATATATATATATATATATATATATATATATATATATATATATATATATAATTCGAATTATCAATATATTATATCAATTTGGTATACACATTATTATATCAAATTTATCAACAATGTTATTGTTATATTTAAAAAACCATATATTTGTAAAGACTTTAACTATATAGGTGTTTCTGCACATTACAATGTCAAGTTAAATATAAATTTCAGTTTCACTTAAAAAACCAAAGAATGTTTTGTAAATAGTTAAAAGTGATAAATTGTAGTGATAAATACAAAAAATAAATTGTAATCTAAATTTAACTAAAATATTTCCTAAAGATATTTTTATAATTGTTAAAAGTTTCCAAATAAGTAGCCTAAAATAACTTACAATAATAAGAGTTAAAAATAACTCTACATAAATGATTATATTGTTACATTTAAAATTAAAAAAATAATGATTGATCTTTTAAATAACTATAATTATAGAAACTAAAATATTAAACAAATAAATTTTAAAAAATAATTAACAATAACAACAACTATAAAAATAACGTTAAACCATATATTATATTCGATTTTATTCATGTGTAACTCGCATGTAGAATTCATTCAAACGATTAAGATTATAAAGTTATAATAGATGTATATATTATCATATAATTCAAAATAATCAATATATTGTATAAATTTAGTATACAAATTATTATACCAAATTTATCAGCAACATTATTGTTATATTTAAAAAAACATATATTTGTAAAAACTTCAAGTATATAGGTGTTTCTGCGCAATGCGCAGGCATTCGCCTAGTATTATTATAAGAGTAAATGAGTGAGTGTATGTGAGATATATAGCATAATATGAGTTAACGAGCAAGTGCAACCAAGATATATAGTTGAGAAATATATTACAAGTTAATGAATGAATATAACTGGGTCATTGCTATATGAGTAGATGAGTGAATATCATTGAAATATATAGTAGAGTAATACTATATAAATTACCGAGCAACTATTGTTGAGATATATAGTAGAAGTATTATTATATGAGTTAATTAAGATTTATAGTTAAATATTATTGTATAATTTGTTAATGATTTAGTGTGTGTGTGTGTGTGTGTATCTGTACATATATACACACACACATACATAGATGATATTGATAGTTTTTGTAACATCCATAAAATTCATGAAAATTTTGAACTTTTAAACAACTCATAAATCATCATTGTTTACAATAGTTTTGAAAACATGTTTAATATCAGAGTTTTACCAAAATCATAAAACAAAACACGTGTAAGCGCACGATCATGCCTTCACCTTCTCACGATCCTCTGATGTACCGGAAACATAATCCAAAACGGTAAGCTCAAATCTTAGTGAGTTCCCCCAAAATACCTACACGTAACAAATAACATATATACAATAACAACATACAAGGGGTCCACATCTAATAGATTAGGTTACCCCTGAGCCCACAGCATAAGTTTGACTTGCACCCGACCCATAGCTTATGTCTAGCTTGCTCCCCGGCCAGATCAGTCCTCGAACTAAATACCACTAATCCCTTAGAACGAGTTTAGCATGCCCTTCCTGACCGTCAGCTCGTCTCTAGAATGATCATGAACCCTCAGTATGAGGCTGGCATGCCCTCCCTGGCCCTCAGCTCATATCTAGATTGCTCCAGGGTTTGTTGGCTATCGTACGGAGCAGTACAACCTCAACCCAACTCACACAATATATCAACACATAACAAATAATAACATACACACATAATGAGACAGTATCACAGGTAGTCCTACAGATCTACCAGACTAGCATATAAAAACTAGAATGCATATCTATTCCATACTCAGCATATTAACGAATATCATTTTATCAAACCATTGGGCCGACCTTGGTGCCTTCGACTCATAAGTACAGTGAGGAAAACTCAGCTCGCAAACTTGATAGAATTCATGAGGCCTGATTCTGAATCTCAACTCTCTACATAATACCTAAATCCACATAGTGACCAACTCCATTAGAATTCTGAAATACCTAAAATACCCTCAAAGTCAAACTTGGTCAAAAATGGTCAAACTCAAAGTCAATTGGTCAAAACCACTAAACAAACAAAGTCAACCAAGTCGAGTCAACTCACCAATTCAATGCAACAAGGGCTGACTTATGCGAGTACGTAGGGCGTAACCCAGAGGTACACAAAGCGTATGTGAAGCCTCACATTGACCAACTTACAGGGTGGTTGACCGAGTACATGGTGCATACTCCCACCTATACGGGGCGTAATCTCGCAAACCTCAAATCCTTATTAAGTGCTTAATGGCTTAAGCACTTAAGCTCATACTTCAGATCTACAGTCCAAATGCACCCTAGAGTCACAAAGTCTCCAACTTTATGATTTTCACATCTATGAAGTCCTTAACACAAGGTCTTAATCCACTGAGACCTTCTACAAGATGCATGAGACAATTCTAGCCATTGGGAGCTCATTTTTATGGCTTAGGACCCTTCCTAGGGTATGGGATCTTTGGGACAAGAAAAACAAGATAAAACTCCCAAAAATGGTATCTAACAACCAAGACATCAAAGTATAGACTTTATACCTTCTGGAGCTTCACAAAAGGGCAAAGATCCCAGATCTACAAGCTTGCTTCCTATTGATGTATGTTGTAAAATTCGAATAGAGTGTTTTGTATAGTTTCGCATTTTATGTTATTTTACTAAGTCATCTTTTGTGCGAAGTTAAAATGTATAGACTTAGTATATTTTTTGTTGTTCCATATAAATAGGGACTTAGGCTAGAAGTTGTAGTACGATGCTTGAACTCACTTCTGCTTAACTTTGTAATCAGTCTTTATCAATATAAGATCTGATTAATATTTACTCTCTGTGTTCTTCATCTTAAATCATTCAAATCTATCTTTTCTTTTCTAAATTCTCGATAACAATTCTCATCAATTGGTATCAGAGTAGGATTCAAACTGCTTAGATCTGATTTTCGTATAAGAATCATTTGTTTTTTGAGTTACAAATTGACTCAAAATTTTCCGCACATTTTTGGTTTTGAAAATCACTTTTGATCTTCATATTTGAATTGATTCTGCATTTGAATTGTTAAGTCGAGTAATCGATTAGTGATTTGTGATCAATTCGTTTGATAAATTCTGAAATTCATCAAGGTTTCAAGTTTTCAGATATTTTCTGTGTTCATCAATGGCGAACTTCAACATGAATTCAATGACTTCTTTCTCTCACTTGCTTGGTTCCTCAACCAAAATTTCGATGTTAATTCCAGAATACAATGATCAGTGGGCTGATAGAATGGAATATTACTTAAATGGAATTGATGAAGAACTTTGGAAATGTATCGATGGAACAGTACTAGCTCCTGCTAATGTTCAACCAATTGGCTCATCCACTACATCTACTGATGTTGAAGAACAACGAAATCGATTGAAGAAAAATGAAAAGAGATGCATGAGAGAACTAAGAGGTGCTCTACCTCCTGTGGTTTACAATTACATTTGTAATTGTAAAACAGCAAAAAAGATCTGGAATACTCTAAAAGAAAAATATCAAGGTAGTGAAAAGACAAAGATCAACTCTGTGAAGTAGTGCCTAGTTGAACTGAAGGAATTCAGACAAAAGGATACAGAAACTCTCGAAAGTTGTTATGATCGTCTGAATGAGCTTATGTTTCGCTGCAATAGGTATGGTATTACTAGATCTACCATGGAGTTCAATTTAACTTTCATTATGAGTCTTCACAAGGAATGGCGAGGTGTGAGCATGATGATAAAGAATCAACAATGTTTTGATACAACTACATTGAATGATCTTTACAATCAACTGAAAACACATGAATGTGAGGTCACAGAAATGTATGAAGAATCAAAACAAGCTATTGGTGGTCCTTTGGCTCTTGTTTCAAAAGTAACAGAAACTGATGAAAAAGATGGTTCAGATGTAGAAGGATTTTTGAAGAACTCCGATGATGAAGCAGTAGCATACTATTCAAACAACAAAGTTAAAAAGTTTTTCAAAAAGCCTTTTAATCCTAAAGGAAAGAATAGTGATGTGAAAAATGATGTAACAAGAACTGGAGGAGAAGAGAAGAAGAAAATGGAGAAAACAGATGGAAAACAGAAAAATGTGAATGAAGAGAAAAAGTTGAAGGGTGATTCAGGAATTTATTGTCACTACTGCAATGGTGCGAATCATTTCGCAGCTGATTGCATGTTGCGAAAGAAAGAAGAAAAGAAAGAAAAAGTCAAAGATGAAGCTTACTATTCTGAAAAGATTGAAGAATTACGTGCAAAGAACAAAGGAGTGTCTTTGGTTGCTAAGGGAGAATCTGATGAAGAAGAAAGTGGAACTTATCAGATCTGGTCTTCAGGATCTGATGATTAAGAAATGAGGCATCCCACACATGGAGCAATGTTCGCAAGTTTTGAGGATTGCGAAGAGAACATTTCAGGGAAATGTTTTATGTCTAAATCCTCAGAAAAATTTCCCATGACAACCAAGGTACGTGCAATTCTTGAATCTTTTAATATTCCTTTATCTGCTTATGATGCTGAAATTGTTTCGTTTGATGATACTGTGGCTTATTTTGATTCTGTTATTGTGTCTGCTAGTAATGAAGCTAAGAAATTAAATGTGCAACTTAGTGAGACACGAAGGGATTTAGAAATAAAGAAGAGTAGAGTTGAAAAATTAGAAATGCAAATCAAAGATATAGATTGTGATAGGAATAATCTTTCTAATGATGTTATATTGTTACTAGCACAAAGAAACCTCTATTGTAATTCATCAAAAAGATTGTATGCAAAATTAACAGCTTTACATCATTCTTCTGATATTAGCAAAGAACAACATAGGAAACTTTTACCTTTTCTTGAGTATGAGCGTGAAAAAGTTGATGTTGTTTCTTATGATTACGAAAGTACAATTGCTCAGTTTGACAAAATACCTGATGATAGATATTCATATGGTATTGTCAAAATTGATGAATTTCTGAATGCTGATGAGTTGGTTGACATTGTAAATGAAAGTTTGACAAAAAGTGCACAAGTGAAAATGTTAAAGAAAACCGAAAATTCAACTCTTACTTCGCAATTCAATTATGCTGATATTGATGAAAATTCTGATAATGTGAGTGAAATCAGTGAAATTGAAGAAGAAGAAGAAGAGATTGATTGTTCTCAATTGTCGATAGTTAATATCACATCTAAGATCAAAGGTAAAGAAATAATAGTTGATTCAATAGTAGAGGATAAAGTTGATAAATCTTCAACTTCGCAACATTGTAAGTTTGATAATGTGGAAGTTGAAAGCTGGAAATCTGATGATACTAATGAAAATAAAGAAGAAAAGAAAAATTCAACTGAAACACATCAAAGGGTTGTGGTTGATCAAGTGTTTGAAAACACAAAAGAATTTGACAAAGTTTTAAATGACAAAGGCGCACATTATTTGGAAACCAACACAGTGGTATATCCAAATTTTGTATGTACTGATAAAACTATTTTTCCAAATCAAGTTTTTGTCACTACTGGAAATGCTGAGAAAGTTCATCCTGAGTTCAATAAAATGATTGAAAAAGAAAATCAAAAGTCCACACCTGAAGGTTTCTTCGCAAATCAAAACACAACAGAAAACAATTTAACTCAAAATTCTTATGTGTTTCAAAAACAAAAATCATTACAAAAATGGATGGTTAAAGGTGAAAAATCAAACAAACCTTTTGAAAAAGCTAAAAACTCAAAGGTTGAAGTGAAATTAAATTCTCAAAAATTCAAATTGATGGTTGGAAATTATTCAACAGAAAATAATGTTTCATAAAGACAAGCAAGAAAAGCAATATTCTGGCAAGTTGTGAATAATGAAAAAGAACAAATTTCAAAAAGATCGTCAAAATTTCAAAATAACAACACTCACACAACTTCGAGTTTTCATAAACAAATAAATTCTATTGACAAAGTTCCATATATTCGCAAATATGACAACAATAGAAAATTTGAGAATTCGCAAAAATTTGCAAATAATCAAAAGTTTCCAAATGTTGACAAATTCACGAATAATTCATCAAGTTTGAAGAAATCAAATCAAGTCAAAGCGAAATTTTTACCACAACAACCAAATTTTCCAAATCCTTCAATATTAACAAAAACCAAAGTTTCATACATCAAAGGAAAGTCTGATGTAAATATGATCAATAATTGGTTTGAAGGGAAAGGAAAGAAATATCAAAGTGCAAAAATTTCAGAACAAGAAATTTAAAGTGCCTTTGATAAGTTCGCAAATAATTCTTCAACTGCTAGTACATCATCCCATAATTTGCAAGTTCCGGTTAAAAAATGGAAACCGGTTATCAAAAATGCGAATGTTGTGAAGGATAAGATTACAATCAATGCGAATCCAAAATTATTGAATGACTATATTTCAATATCTAGAACTGATGATGCTGATATATTGGATTCTATTACAAACAAAGTGAAAACATGGTTTTTAAGTTCCAAAAAGTTGTTTAATTCTACTAATGATGGACCCAATAAGTCTTGGGTTCCTACATTTTTTCAATAAATGCAGGTGCTATGTGACGAGCAATATGATCCAAAATGGTATATTGATAGTGGTTGCTCTCATCATATGATTGGAAGAAAGGAAAACTTGCGAGATTATCGAAGCTTGAAGAATCCTGGAGTTGTCAAATTTGGAAATAATTACAAGTGTCAAGTGAAAGGATATGGGAAAGTCACAAATGGAAACTTCACAGTAAACAGAGTTGCTTATGTTGAAGGACTTCAACACAATTTGATAAGTGTATCACAACTTGTTGTGGGTACTGGAAATCAAGTAGTGTTTAATGAAGAAGGAAGTATCATCTCAAATGCAAAGACAAATGAAATACTTCTGAAATCCAAACGATATGGTGATATGTTTACACTGGACATCAAACCAATTGTGGGAAACCAGCTGTGTGTTTACTATCAAAAGCATCCAATGATATCAGCTGGCTTTGGCATCGAAGATTGTCACATTTGAACTTTCGAAATATAAATAAACTTGTAACTGAAGATTTAGTTCGAGGGTTACCAGTATTAAAATTTGACAATGATTCTTTGTGTGCATCTTGCGAACAAGGAAAACAACATCGAAAAGGTCATCCGATTGTCATAGATTCAATGATAGTAGATCCATTGGAACTTCTTCACATTGATCTATGTGGACCATCAACTTTAGCAACAATAAATAAAAAGCGGTATATTTTAGTTGTTGTAGATGATTTCTCTAGATTCACATGGGTATTTTTTCTCAGGTTGAAATCTGAAGTTGCTCAGACGATGATTGATTTTATCAAAAAGATTGAAATTAGTCTGAAGAAGAATGTACGAAAAATTAAAAGTGATAATGGTTCGGAGTTTAAAAATCAAAATCTTGACAATTTTCTCACAAACAAAGGTATTTCGCATAATTTCTCATCACCATATACTCCACAGCAAAATGGTGTAGTTGAAAGAAGAAATCGATCTTTATGCGAAGCAGCCAGAACCATGCTCACATATGCGAATCTACCTCAATATCTTTGGGCAGAAGCTGTGTCCACAGCATGTTTTACTCAGAATAGATCATACATTCACAGAAGATTCAATGTTACTCCATATGAAATAATCAATAATCGGAAACCTAATGTAAAATTCTTTCATGTTTTTGGTTGCAGGTGCTTTATTATGAATCTCAAAGATAATTTGTCAAAGTTTCAAGCAAAAGCTGATGAAGGCATCTTCTTAGGATATTCACAGAATTCAGTTGCATACAGAGTGCTTAATAAATGAACAAGAAAAATTGAAGAAACTTTCAATTTAACATTTGACGATTACTATCTTAAACAGATTGATAGTAAATTTGATCAGAAACCAATACTTGTGGATTTAAATACTCAAATTGATAATTCTGAAATTAATGATTTTGATTATGACTTAATTTTTGGAATTCCTGACAGGGCAATTGATGCAGAAAATAATGCTCCTGGTAATCAAACATCAGAATCTTCAAAACATACCGATGAATCAACAATAACTTCAACGTCAATAACTTGTGAAAGCACACCAAATGGTCATATGGAGGAGGAACACACAAGTGTCCATGAAGATTGTATACCAACTTTTTAGGGGGAGCATTCACAAAATCAACAAGAAAATCAAGTCGAGGGGGAGCATTCACAAAATCAACAAGAACATCAAGTTGAGGGGGAGCATTCGCAAAATCAACATGCACATAATTTTGAGGGGGAGTATCCAAATGTAGATCATGTTGAGAGAGAGCTTCATGAAACAGAGACAAATAGTCTTGATAACAATGCAGACTTTCATGAATTTAATGATAATTTTTCTGTTGCAGGATCTGAAAATGAAGATATGCATGAAGATGCACCATTAGACTATGATCCAAATTATCCACCACTTACGAAATGGACAAGAAATCATCCACAAGAACAGATAATTGGCAAATTACAAGAAGGTGTGTTGACTAGAGCTCAAATTCGTGCGAAAAATGAGGTACTAAATACTAACCAAGAACTTTGTATGTTTAATGTCTTTATTTCGAAAATAGAGCCAAAAACAGTCAAGAATGCTATGGAACACTCAGATTGGGTTGTTGCTATGCAATCTGAATTGGCTGAATTTGAACGAAACAAGGTTTGGAGATTAGTTTCTAAACCTTTTGACGTCTCAATTGTTGGATTAAAATGGATTTTTAAAAACAAAACCGACAAAGATGGCAATATTATTCGAAATAAAGCAAGACTAGTGGTTAAAGGTTATTCGCAACAAGAAGGCATTGATTATGAAGAAACATTTGCACCTGTTGCAAGACTTGAAGCAGTTCACATATTTTTAGCTTATGCAGCTCACAAAGATTTTGATGTTTATCAAATGGATGTTAAATGTGCATTCTTAAATGGCAAACTCGAAGAAACAGTGTATGTTGAACGACCACCAGGTTTTGTAAACACTGAACATCCTGATCATGTTTACATTTTAGATAAAGTTGTATATAGGTTAAAACAAGCACCAAGGGCCTGGTACGCAACACTTACAAATTTCTTGAAACAATCTAAACTTAAACAAGGATCAGTCGACCCCACATTATTTCGCAAGAAAGTTGGGTGTCATCTAATGCTTGTTCAAATTTATGTTGATGATATTATCTTTGGTTCAACTGATCCAGCATTATCACTTGAATTTGAAAATTTAATGAAAAGTCAATTTGAAATGAGCATGATGGGAAAAATTAATAATTTTCTTAGTTTAAATATAAGACAAAACAGACAAGGAATCTTCATCAATCAAGAAAAACATACAAAGAACTTGCTTGAAATGTTTGGAATACTTAATAACACGAAGCTCAGAGTTCCTATGGCAGTAGGAACACGACTAACTCCTTCGTTAGACACTCCTGCTGTTGATTTAACATTGTATCGTAGCATGATTGGGTCTTTATTGTACTTAACTGCGAGTAGACCTGATATTATGTTTTCGGTTTGTTGTTGTGCTAGATATCAAGCAAATCCAAGAGAACCACATTTGACGGAAGTGAAAAATATCTTTCGATATCTAAAGGGAACTGTTTCTTTAGGCCTTTGGTATCCTGCGAAAACAGGATTTTTCATTCAAGCTTTTTCAGATTCTGATTTAGGAGGATGTACCTTGGATCGAAAAAGTACGACTGGTGGATGTCAATTATTGGTTGGAAAGTTGGTGAGCTGGGAATCAAAGAAACAAACTTGTGTGGCTATCTCAACTGCTGAGGCATAATACATCTCTACGGCTGCTTGCACTTCGCAAATCGTATGTATTCAGAGTCAACTTCGTGATTATGCAATCAACATGAAAAACATTCCTTTGTATTGTAACTCAAAAAGTTTGATTCGCATTTGTCATAATCCAGTGCAACATTCAAAGGCAAAACACATTGCTCTTCGATATCATTTTATCAAAGATCATGCGGAAGATGGGAATATTGAAATTCATTTTGTCAAAACAACTGAACAACTTGCTGATATTTTTACAAAACCTCTTGATGAAAAATCATTTGTTAGAATTTTAGCAGGTTTGGGGATGCTTAATGCGAATTCAATTTCATTCACACAAGAATAAATGTTTTGTTCAGAAGATGTGTTCACATTGTTCAGAGGTTCCTGTTCATTCAGAGGCTTCGCATGGCTTCGCATCCATATCATTTCGCATCTGTGGTAACATCAACTTAGGTAAGTTTTACGTATATTACTTTATTTTCTTTTGAAAAATCAAAAATACAAAAAGATTTTCATTTTTTTTGTATTTTCTTTTGAAAAATCAAAAATCCAAAAAGATTTTAATTTCTTTGTATTTTCTTTTGAAAAATCAAAAATCCAAAAAAAAATTTCTTTGTTTTTTCAATTGTGTGCTAAGAATTTCATGCAGGGTTAACATGCGAAGTGGTCATACATTTTGTTTCTATGGGAAGGTATTAATTTTGTTTTAAGACTAGTTAGGATGTCCCTAGAAGCATGTTGCTGTATGTAGACCAAAAGCCTCGACATGACTCTGTGTGTGCAAAGAAAGCCTTAATGACATTATCACATGATAATTTCTTCCCGTAAAGGCTTATATTCGCATAAGTCAAAAATGAGCTACCTTACTCTTCTCAAATGAGTTAAGAGTTTTCTGTTTGTTCCATTATAACACAGGTACACTTCGATTCTCATCCAATCTTATTAAACCAAACAATTCTTTCAATCCACAAATTTTTTCTGAAAAGATTTGTCCTTGAGGTTTTTGATCAAACCAATCAAAACCTAGACAAATCACCACTCTGTGTTTATGATCTATCATCATGAGTCCGTGATGAAAGTGAAACCCAAAAATCATAAACCTTAAGGAATTGACGGGGAACTTTGTTCCAGATTTTTACGAAACTTTTGTTTCAGTATCAAAAATTTCGAAACTTCAAATCATGTTCAATTCGCATGTGTGGTCTTGATCAAATATTCTGAACCCAGAATGTTTGATTACCCAACAAGATATGGAATAAACTTTTCATTTGAATATGATTTCAGTGTAAGTTTCATTCGCAAATTCTTGTCATGATAAATATTTTCCAAAGCCAACTTGTCACTGACTACACTGGTCAAACAAGTAATTTCATTTACAATTTCTCACCTTATGTTAAGGTTGATATGTAATGAAATTTCAAACCAATCCAAAATGACTTTTAAAAAGAAGCCCTTTGATACTTTTCTATAAGTATTCGATTGTAATTCACGGGAAACTATACAAGCAGTTGATTATCTCTCTTGATAATTAACGAAGTAACCTTTGCCCAGGGTTTTACTGCATTCATGTCAAATTGAATTGTTGACATCAGCACATTCCAAATATCTTTGTTTCTTATCTTATTTCGTTTGGCACAATGCACACACGAAATCCTTGTGGTTCTGAGTACAACCAACTCAGACTGATGATCTCACAAGTCTGGCATATGAATTCACTTTAAATCCCAAAAGTGAATGAGCCTTGCTTCCATGCGCAGGGTTTTATCGATTACTATTCTATAACGGATACTTGACAGGCTGTATACTCAAAATCGTTGGTATTTTGTCCGGTTTTCAAGGAGATGTGACGGTTACTTTTTGGAATGTTGTTACCTTTTGCAGTCGTGATCCGACTTTCAAGGTGCCACGTCGGATAACATTAAATGTATCCCGCTTCAATTTCAAATCAATTTTGAGCAACCTATAAAAGGGGGTTAAAGAACACTGAGTACGGTTACGCAAACAAGAACTCTCACAAACACTTCCAAGATTAAACCTTGATCCAAACTTTAACTTTCTTTTACCAAACCCTAACAATGGCAGCCACTACTTCCAACACTGATGAGGTTCTTTCTCAGTCTCTGATGAAGATTCAAAGCACTAACTACCAAGTTGATCCCAAAGTTTCTGCTTATCCAGAAGGGTTAAAGATGCTGATTATTGCTCTGAAACGTTCTTCTTTAGCATCTGCCATGTTCAGTTCATCTCCGGTTCCAATGGTATGGTTATCGCATGCCGCTTGAACGGCTTCATACAATCACACAGCGGATGTGATTACTTTCAATCTAATCAACAACAAACGAGTTAAACTGTTGAAGAACTTGTTTGTGGAAATTCTACAAATTCCAAACAACCCTCCATTTATCAAAATTGTTAACTCCTAGGTTATTCATATGTTTAACGAAATGGGGCATCAACCGGAGTTAACAAAAATCAGTGATTTTAGAAAATCTGGGTTGCCGTGTATGTGGAATTTTCTTTTTGGAATCTTTCTCAGATGTCTTACAGGAAGAGTAGTTGGGTTGGATAGAGGAAGAATGGAAGTATATGCCATGGTGATGGGTATATACTATGACATTAGTGTCGATTATGCAACACAGTTGTGGAAGGAATTTGTCAAAAGCCTAGAACATACAAATTCGGAGAAAGGAATTTCGTGTGCATGATACTGGAGTTTAATTCTTGAACACGTGTATGAGAAAGAAGAAATTCCGATGATGTCCAATGTTGAAGTTGCTAAATTTTCTTTCTATCAATTCCCCAAAGTTGTAGAAGATGATGAAGCGATATTTACACATGTGGCTCGTATTCCAGACGCGATGCTTCGCAAAGTTTCTCCTACCCACAAAATTTTGGTGAGATATTTGCGAACTGTTAATACAGATGAGCCAACTGGAGTTTTATTAGATGTTGCTACTCCATCTAAAACAAAGAAGGCTACCAAGAAACTTGCGAAGGGTTCATCATCATCAGTACCAGCTGAAGTCATTCCAACTGAGGAACCTTCAAAGAAGTCGAAGAAGGAAATCTTACCTTCCAAGTCTGGGGTACTGAAGCAGATTCGCAAAGCAGAAGTGAGTAGTAAAGGTGTTACTATTCACAATATTCCAGCCCCAGTATCTCCCACAACGAAGTGACAAAGAGCTGAAGACGTTGCGAAAAATATGCAACGTACAATGGTAAAGCGAAGGAATATGGTGATTCGAAATGAATCATCTGAAGAAGAAATTGTCCCAGAAACTCCACCTGTCACCACAATGGTACCTATTTCTTTACCCATCATACCCACTTCGCAAATTTCTACCACTGTCTCCCAAACCAAACAACCTTACCCATTTCATTCCCTGTTACCACTTTATCTACCACTTCAAACATTTTTGACCATGCTCTTCAAAACCCTTTCACCACACTTTTCCCTTCGCAATCACCTGAAAATCCTCAACCTTCGCAAACTTCGCAACCATTGTCTGATCCAGAAGTCGAAGGAGGTGCCTTTGGTGGGATACTTGATGGTATTCCTTTTGATTCAGATGGAAAAGATATTCCTGATCATATGCTGATGACAGGAAAACAGTTTAAAATACTGAATCAAAAGTTGAAGACCATTATTCAATCACAGGCTGATTCTGGTCGAATGTCTTCAATATCTGCCATGGAGGTTGATATCATGATCAAAGGAGCAGAGAAACGAATAATGGAGAAAATTGCTCAATCTGATAAAAACAATGAGCTCAGAATTATGTCACAAGGAAATAATTTTAATTCTGTACTTCAAGATCTTCGCGTAGTTACAAAAGAACGTCATGTTCTTTTTGTAGAAGATGTTAAAAAGGTTCGTGAGGATGTCAACTTCAAAATTTAGGAGTTGAAGTCTAAACTTGCCAAGGATCTTCAGGATGTCCACATCAAACAAGATGAAGTTCAAAAGCAAATTGTGGATATTTCTTCTCAGCTTCAAAAGCTACATAATATTCCTGTTCTTGCCGATCACAAAGCAGAAATAATGATGAAGTTTGATCAGCTCATCCAGTTGGTCACTGATCTAAAAACAGATCTTTCGTATTCTTCATCCTCTCAAATCATTACTCCTGAATTCTTGTCTCTAAAGATTAATACTTTAGAACAAGCTATTCACAAAGCCATTACTCCACTCACAAATTTCACTTCTTTACTTCCGAAGAGTGCTCCGCCTGTTTCCACAGGGGTGCAAGGGGGAGAAGAAGGATGAAGTAAAGAAGAGGATGCGAAAACTGTGGGAAAGGTGATATCAACTCAGCTTGTTGCTACTCTTCCAATTCCTTCTAAGTCGATTTCTGCAACAACAATCACCACAAGAACAATTACCAAAGGTATTGTTATCGGAAGAAATGAAGGTGGTTCAAGCTCAAAACCTCACCAGGATGTTGTAGGAAGAGGAAAAGGAATTTTATATGAAAAATCAAAAGAAGAGTTGAAAGCAGAGGCTGAGGCTAAGATGGAGAAGATGAGGCAAGTTCAGAGCATTATGAGGCAACGGGCAAGTGATCCTCCCTCCATGAACAAAGGAGATCCTGCAAAACTTTACTCTTACGAAACCATAGAGTCAAAAGTTGTGTGTAGGGAGATGTATGAGTTCGAGAAGAAGCCTAAGAGAAGTTATGATATTGCGCACTCAGATCATTGCTAGTTGGACTTCCCTATTAATGAAATGTTATTCATCAACGCACAATACAAGATCACTGAGAAATTTGATAATCCGAATGATTATACTCAAATGAAAATCAGATTTCATGCTGTCTTGGGGAAGAATCCTGATGAAGTTTGGTCGTTAATGAAGATTAAAAAGGTTGTGACGATAAAGAAAGATATTATGTTTGAAGAGATGCTACAGAATTTCAGATACTTTGTTATCAGAGCTGACAACAAACAATATGACTTCACAGTTGCTGACTTTCCTTTGATGAACTGCAATGACTTAATTCAAGTAGCACTAATTTTGAAGCATATGGAAGAAAACAATCTCAAAGGCTCTGATACAGATGTGTTCAAAGTTGGCTTCGCACATGTGAAGACTTTCAAAGACAATTACTTCGATTGTCTAGCCCTTACTGATGATGAATTAGCACATGTTGTGGGAAGGGAAGTGAAAGTTCCATGGGAGGAGAATTTGACACAATCTGCTTTGTCAAAGTATGCTGTTGGAGGAATCTGCTTAAAACCGTTTGGTATGGTGTTTTCAGGCAGAGACACAAAAGGCAATCCGAAGAAATTTTTGTTCAAGGTCTCAGAGATTGAAAGATATAATTCTTCGCAATATACGCACTTCATTGTACATATGAACAATTGCAAGAAAAACAACGAAGGAGACAAGAAAGATTTGAAGAAGGTTATCTCCTGGTATGGAGTAGTGCGAAAAGCAATTCACTCTGCAATTCAAAAACTTATGAGTTGAATTGTATCGACTGTTTACAAAGGGGGAGAATGTTGATGTATGTTGTAAAAGTCGAATAGAGTGTTTTGTATAGTTTCGCATTTTATGTTATTTTACTAAGTCATCTTTTGTGCGAAGTTAAAATGTATAAACTTAGTATATTTTTTGTTGTTCCCTATAAATAGGGACTTAGGCTAGAAGTTGTAGTACGATGCTTGAACTCACTTCTGCTTAACTTTGTAATCAGTCTTTATCAATATAAGATCTGATTAATATTTACTCTCTGTATTCTTCATCTTAAATCATTCAAATCTATCTTTTCTTTTCTAAATTCTCGATAACAATTCTCATCACTTCCACTTCAAGGCTTCTTAATACAACTTTTCCTTCCTCTAATACACCAAAAAACACACTTTTGGGCACAAAACACACTCTAAGGGGATAGGGTTTTGCAACGACATCTCAAAGGATGTGGAGGCTTAAAATTTAGAGAGAAATAAGCCATAAGGATGCTTAAATACCACTCAAACCCTAAAATTTAGTGTTTCCTCCAGATATTAGTACGCCCAGCATACTAGGGTGCGCCCTAGTACGTTCAACATACCCTCATGCACGCTCAGCATACTCTTTCTGCCCAAAATTACAATATTACAACTAGGGATTGAAGTCTCCTTCTCTTGGACTTAGGGACCAAAATGTCATATAATAAAATAATAAGTATCTAAACCTCGTGGTGTTACAATTATCCCCCACTTGAATTAGATTTCATCCTCAAAGTCTGTTGCAGTGAACACATCTGGATAATGCTCCTGCATCTCAGCCACTGGCTTCCAGGTCTACTTGGAGCCCCTCTGGTGTTGCCATCATACCTTTACCTAGGGCTGGTCCAAACATATATGGGGCCCGAGGCGAAAAGAAAAAAAAAAGAAGCCCTTAAAGACAAATATAATAAAGATTTAAAAAAATCATTTATTCTTCACTGTAAACGCGTTTAATTAGTAATAACAAGCAAAGACAAATTGTTTATCTTTTGAGCTAGTTTGAGTTTGAACCAACTTTAGGCCCTAAAAATCTTATATATATATATATATATATATATATATATATATATATATATATATATATATATATATATATATATAGACACACACACTACAGAGCCCAAAAATTTTGGGCCCCCTAGTGACGTGGGCCCTGGGCGGTCGCCCGGGTTGCCCACTGTCTGAACCGGCCGTGCCTTTACCAAAGGTGCTTCCTTTCTATGCAAAACCTTTAACTTCCTTTCCTGGATAGCACTGACCTCTTAACATAGTTCAGCCACTCATCAACCTGAATATCATCCAATGAAACTACCGCATCCTCATCCAATATGAACTTTCACAGCTGCAAAACATGGAAAGTGTTGGGAATCTGGCTGAGCTCCTTGAGAAGATCCAATCTATAAGCAACCCTGCCAACCCTTGCGATCACACAAAAATGACCCAATATATCGAGGACCCAATTTTCCCCTCTTCCTGAAGCGTATCACAACTTTCCAAGGAGAGACCTTCAGTAACACCATGTCGCCAACCTAAAACTCCAATTCGGATCGATGCCGGTTGGCATATCTCTTCTATTTACTCTAAGCAGTCTGCAATCTGTACCTGATCTGTTGAATCATCTCTGTGGTCTGAAGGACCACTTTGGTCCTCCCCATAAGTCTGTGACCAACCTCAGCCCAACAAGCTGGGGTACGACATCTCCGCCCATACAAGAGCTCAAACGGTGGAGCACCAATGTTGGAGTGGTAACTATTGTTGTAGGAGAACTTCGCAAGAGGTAGGTACGTGTCCCAGCTCCCACTAAAATCGATAACACAGGCCCGCAACATATCCTCAAGGGTTTGTATCGCCCGCTCACTCTGCCCGTCGGTCTACGGATTATAAACAGTGTTGAAGTGAAATCTCATGTTGTAACGCCCGTGTTTCTAGGCTAAGCATTAGTATAATGATATAATACTTAGGTTCAACAATTGCAACCTACTTTGAAGTAATAATATGAATTAATTGAATATTATGTGAATTATGTGATTTTTATGTGCATTATACTCATTTATAAGGTAATAAATTAAGAATGAAAATAAGAATAAAAAACAAAATAATAGATAAGCCCAATATCTATGAAGAAAATTTTAGTGGTCATGACAACGATTCCGTAGACATAAAGAACGCCGAAATCTGAGTTATAACGAAGGAGCTTTGGTCTATCGAAGTTTTACGGCTTAACTAGCACGGTAGTGCGTAACATAAAATGTGAATTTTTGATTAATTACTTTTTAGCCTTAGCGATATAAAAATAAAGTCGTAGCATACATTAAACTGAGAACATGTAAAAAAAAGAATGTCCAACTCTGACTTCGTATGAGGAAGTTATGACTTTTTTAAAATTTAGTATATCAGTACACAACCCGACATTCGAATTTTAGATTGATTGATTTTTAGCCAGAACAACCTAAATGAGAATTGAAGATCTTATTAATAGGAGCTTAACAATAAAAAGACAGACGAAAACAAACATCGGATGACAAAGTTATGAATTTTTAAAAGACTTTACCTGTCCAGGCCTGTTAAAATATTATTTTAAAAATAAAGTCAAAATTAGCCGACGAAGTCTAAACGAAAGTTGTAGATCATGTTGTCACCGACGTATCGATATAAAGAACATCAAAATTGAAGCTCGTATGCAAAAGTTACAGTTTTTAGAATATAATTAATTTTAGGAGTGATCTGCGAGTGACACGTTGCACAAATCCTAATCATTGCTTCCTCCTCACGCCTAGCCACCAGAAGGTGACACTTGGCACTTAACTCGATGCATTGGAGACTCAAACTTGTCGAGTTGGTCCAAAATCCAATCTGTAAATAGTGGCTCAAATCTCTCATTTCTTCACACCATGCTTATTCCATTCTCTCTCAAACACACCCATAGCCCCTTTCCGTTCCTTACCACTTCATAAGTGTTAGAGGAAAGCCCCGGAGCACCCGAAGGCTCCGAGGAAAGAGATTTTCAGCTCTGAAGTTCTTTCCCGCAGAGTCCAGTTCATAGCCAAATCTCCCTATAAGTGAGTTATGTTTACCCTACTTTAAGTATAATTTAGGTTTAAATTTTTTATCGTTATTATGAACTTGCAAACTATATATATATATATATATATATATATATATATATATATATATATATATATATATATATGAAGTGTGATTATGATATCTTTTAATTACTCTCGGTACGGGAAGTCTGGTTTGAAGGGCTGCATAGGGTTGTTGGATTTTAGAAGTGCTATACTGCCAAAATGGTCATGCCCTCCAGTGTTTCATGTCTGACCTCTATCTATACATAGTGGTTGAAAAGTATTGATTAACACTTATAAAATAATAATGTTTGTAATTAGTCGTGATAAATATTAGATTAAAATCTAGTAGTAATAATACTAGGTTTTGTCGAAGAAAATTATATTGTTAAGAAACGAAGCACTGTCCAAGTTAGAATCACCACTTTAACAAGTGAATGCATAGTTAATTTCATCTTACACACATATATGAAGTATTTAATATACATTACGTGCTATGTGTGCATATTATTTGTGCTCTTGATATCTAGGATGAACAATTTATACATGTTTTAAATGATTTAAATTGTATATGTATTTTATATCTACGAATACGTTGGGTAGTACATGGGTAGATGAAATAGTTGATGTGTGATTAAATAAAATGATGAGATGCCTCGATGTTTACGATAATCCAGTCATCTAGTGGAGTATAAATGATGACCACAGACTATTCTACACAATCTAGTGGAACATTAGCAGGCTCGTAGCTTGTAGGTGTTTGTGAATGATGTGTTCACGGGTGTACTCCATCCCCCTCATGTTGCTGAGGAACCCCCTTAATAGTAGTGTCCATTCCGATGAAAATCCTTAGTCCAGGTCCCTTGAATTAGATGACTTAGGGATAGAGAGTGAGGATAACGAGAATAGGTAGTCGAGTTGATTGATATGATGAACTAGATAAACTTAATTATTGTGGGTTGAAAACCCTATGTGCTCATCATGCTCCCAAGCCTGACCCACCCAGATTCTTGTATTACAGGTAGTGGCACAAGAGCATAGTTGTGATGATCGGATGAGAGTTTATGGATTATAGGCCTGCAAATATGAATAACTGTTGTAAGGCCTATGTTGTATTGGTTTATGCTTTTGAACTGTATTGACAATGACATCCCGAGATTTTAATATAATGAAATACATTTCTTTCGAAATGCTTTGATGAAATCTTAATCATATTTTTTCGGAACAAATTCCGCAACACTTTCTTTAAAAAGTTACTTTGATTTTCAAATAAAGCGTAAACAAATCGGTCTTTTCTTTCCATGAAATTGGGGATGTCACGGTTGGTATCAGAGCATTAGTTTAATCGAACTAGGAATTTTTAAGATTTCTAGTCTTACACTTAGAATGCTAAGCGATTATAGTAAGATGAATATCTACTATATTTTAGACACGAGCATTAGCTTACTCCAGGAAAGATTCCTAAAATGTTTTTATGTGCTAAATGAGTTATGTAAAAGGTATAAAGATGCCTTATATGCTATTATCTGATCGGATCTATGGTTTGTTGCCTACCCGATCTGGAAACCTTATGTGTTTAGGATTCTAAATGTTCAGCCATGATATTAGCAAGCATATAACGTTTCAGAATGACAAGGAGGATTTAAAACATCTATCATAGATAAAGATCTAAATTCATCTACTTTGGTGTACAGATCAACATGGTGAGAACACGAAGCGCAAACGCTAATAGAAATGTTAACCAACAGCCAGTGATTAAGCGAGTACATGTAGTAGCACTTGCACCTGAGCCAATCACAATAGATAGGGTATAAGCCATGATTCGGGCTATGATGGATGAAAAAAGTGAAGAGATGAGGCCGATGTTGCATGAAAATAAGGATGAACCTACTGTACCCATTGTGCAACCTGAGTTAATCGTAGAATAGTCAGAGGAAGGAAATTACAGCCTTACTGTGAGTCAAGTTGGACCCTAATTGGTTTGAAGAAATAACCACGATGTAGGGAATGACAAATGGGCGTATATATAAGAAATTATTGGGTACTAAACCAACGAGTCTTTCGGGAAGCCCAAATCCAGTAGAGACTGGATCTCCAAAATGGAGATGGTATTTGAAAGTTGCAACTGTAGCGACAAACAGAAGACCTTCTTTGTAGTCAGACAATTGAAGACTAGGGTTTTGCTTTGGTGGAAGTTGTTAGCAGATACGATGCATTAGGAGAAGCCCTGAGCATGTATTGGAAAGCCTTCATGGAGAATTTGAGAATGCAGTACTGCTCGGAGGTAGATCTGATAGACTTGAACAATAACGTGAGCATGTTTTCTAACAATGTGTGGAGTCAAATGGAAACTAATCGAGGTTATAAAACATGTAGGAAGGATACGAGATGACTCATGGAAGCTCACGACATGAGCATGTTTGACAACGATGTGAGAGAGCCAAAATCACGATATAAATAGCGATTAAGGCTTATTCATTCCTTCCACCTTCTACATTCATTCTCTCTCGTTTTCCGAAGGCCGTTTACCTTCCCGAGCCTAACAACGATGAGCCTCTGACCGTTTCTAGTTAGATTCTATAAAATCACGCTACTAGGGTGAGTTTCACAGCCCCACTTTTTTAATTTTTTGGGGGAAAACACATGCTAAATATTGTATACAAGTTAATACTATGTTTATATGATACTATGTTCATATAAACATAGATAATTATATTAACCAGGATATAGTTATTTTTTATGATATATACGTAGAATATATCTAATATTTTTGACTTATAAAACTATCTTAGACTTTTTAGCATGTTATTACTAATATAGACCTTAAGTTACACTCGACAGTTCTATATATATATATATATATATATATATATATATATCAAGAGAGAGAGAGAGAAGAGCTAGGTTCAGGTATTTAAAGTAATTATTGTATTATTGTATGCATAAATGTGGGCCAATCAAAATTAAATAATTAAGGGTAATTTAGTAATTTGTTTAGTAACTTCAAAAAATAATCCATATAATCATGGTATTAATTTTTAACCTAATTTCTCCAGGTTTATATGTAAAGTCATTCCCTCTTTGTCTAAAAACTAAATCTTGGCCGATCTGCAAAATTGGAATAGACTAAGGTCTCCAGTCGACACCACCATCGTCTGCTGTTGCCGCCGATCTCTAGCCACCATTCTAAATTATGGTCACCATTGGAATAATTTGAAGTCCCTCTCTTCTAAATATTCTATGATAGCGTGACTTTCATGCATTTAGAAAATGGAAAAACAAAAACGTGGTCTGTGACTTTAGTTGACATTTACTGGACATTTAAAAGGTTTGATGTTTTCACCTTTTCAATGAAATTGGTAACTTTTACAAAATTAAATTTAATAATTATTTTGCAGCTTTTTGCATGCCATAGACCTCTTTTAAATCGTCAAACAGGAAAAGCATTTACAAATGTAGTTGCTTAAAGTGGATTTTGTTCATTTAGAGTATCTTGTTAATTAATAAACTATATTTTAGTCATGTTTAACTGTTTTCATTTTGGAGAACTCAATACTCGTTTGCTTCTTTGTTGTAACGAGAATGATTTACTTTGAGGCAGTGGTCACTTAGCATCGATTACATGTAAGCTTCATCTAACCTATCAATTTTGCAAGATTATTGGCATTTATAGTTTTTTTTTCATTCATTCTTTGTGTAGAAATCATTTCCCACCAACTGTTCGCTGAAATGGCTGAAGGAAATTTTTTGTCCATTTCTGATGAGATCCATCTTTTTGTGTATGATTCATATATTTGTCCATTTCCGGGAGAATATTTACGGTATCCATCTTTCTGTGTATGATTCATATATCTGTTCATCAACTTATGAAACTACTTTCTAGTAATCCCTTAGTGGTTTGTGTATTTTATACAATTCCAATTCAATTGGAATCGAATCATGAATTCAAATTCTATCGAAATGGAAACATGAATTCCAATTCTGTTTGAATGGAATATGGATATTTTCTCATTGATTACACATGTTCTAAAATTTTTGTTATTGATTTTGGTGCAATTAACAAGTCTGCATATTTTTCTAAACGATAATAGTTTTTTATTTATATTTGCTAATGTGTTATTGGATTCTAAACTACAATTGGATTTATTTTCACAGAAGTTGATGTTTGAAGAACGGACAACAAAATTGAAAGTGTTTCTTAGCAACATTATTCTTTTAGAATGAATTAGTGTATTTGTTAGATTTTGATGTTTTTTTTTCCTGATTTGAATTTTTTTTACTTTTATTCATTAACAATAAATGTAATTCATAGCAATTGCTACATATATTCTATAAGAATTAATGTATTTTTTGTTTCAATTCTTCAATTGTTGGTTCGAGAATTTATTTTTCTACAAGAAATTTTTAAACTCATGATCAAGAAATATGCTCAAGAATATTTTTATTATTTTATGGTTCTATAATATTTTTATTTTTTAACATACTCAAACATAGTCTGTCAGAATGTCCGAATTAAAAACCTTGTAATTCGTAAAATCGGATTTTAAAATTAATAGAGTCTATGATCCCTTAAAATATGCAAATTTCCTTTATTAAATCTATATTAATTGACTAAAATACCCTTCTAGTTAAATTAGATGGTATTTTTCAATTATATTTAATTCATAGTATGTATTAATCACTTTCATAAAATAAGTAAAATGATTGGCCCACATTTATGCATACAATAACACAATAATTACTTTGAATATAATAACCTAAGCGTATATATATATATATATATATATATATATATATATATATATATATATATATATATATATATATATATATATAATGTGCGATATAGTTCCGAAGTTATACGTGGAAGTTCTATATACCAATTGTTAAGTAAGTTGTTATTATTGGTTTTATGTTAAGCTAAAACCTGGTTTCACTTCAAGTTATAATTGTTGTACTGCCTAAGTATTATAAATACTAGGAGTAATGTTTAAAGCATAGTCTAGTAACTTAGGGTTTTAGACATGAATTTTCTTTCACTATTAGAACTATAGGAGGTCGACAAAGTCTATATGAGCTATTTTATTAATTGACTAAGATTGGAAATTTTAGGGGAAATACTCTGACTGTAACCACTAATCCCGTGTTATAGAGGAAGTTGTGTGTATAGATTTATGCGTGTGAACACCCCACTCGTGGTTGCTAGATACAACGTAACGTTTTATAGGTGACGAACTTGCCCATTGTTTCAACGAGGAAGTTGTGTGTTGATCTATGCGGGTTGACACCCCCAGTCGTGGTTGCTAGCTTAGAATCCAACGTTTTTCAAGTGACAAACATGCCTAATTTATTCTATTGAAACGTCGGTGAAGTGTGCGGAAATATATTTCTAAGGTCCAACACTTATATCACCATTTAGAGGTAGTGACGTCATATTAGCAGAGGTTACAGACTCATGGCAGCTCAAATTGTTAGAAGCATTTTACTTTCTCGATATACAAGTATGAATGTTAAGTATGAGGTTCCCAAACACTTATACTCTAAGTATAAGGAACTTGTAGGTATACTACTTGGTCATTAAGTAGACAATTATACCTAGCACACATACTCGTATAGAATTGAAATAAGATTTATACGTAGCAATTTTACTCCTATAGAATTGAAATAAAATCTATACGTAGTGGTTTTACTCGTACATTTTATTATGAAAAGATCATATGAATTATTTAAATTGGGAGTAATATTTGATTGACTAAATGCTTGGTGATCCAAAATGTATAGGAACTAAATGAAATGCGTAGAAGAAGTAGTGATCGGCTATCCTTAACCAATGATTAGAACCACAACAACAACAACAACAACAACAACAACAACAACAACAACAACAACAAAAACAACAACAACAACAACAACAACAACAACAACAACAACAACAAAAACAACAACAACAACAACAACAACAACAACAACAAAAACAACAACAACAACAACAACAACAACAACCATAAATAAACCCCTTAATAAGTTTAGCAGAACTTGAAGAAATTAAAGCTCAGAGAGTCTCTACAGCTCTAGCTAATGTCACAACATGTGGAATTAGAAATGGAGGCAATGTAGGAACCGCCAGAATATATACCTACAAAGACTTTATGAATTTCAAACCAAAGAGCTTCCATGGAATTGAAGGGGTTGTTAATTTTACTAGGTGGATTGAGAAATTAGAATTCGACTTTCAAATAAGCTTCTATCCAGACGATTGTAAAGTACCATTTGCAGCATGTACTTTCGTTGATGCGTTGTTAACATGTTGGAACAGCCACGTAAATACAATGGGATTTAATACTTCAAATTCTATGAAATGGAGTAGTTGAATAACATGTTACGAGTGTGGAGAAGTTAAACACTTCAGGAGGGAATGTCCAAAATGGAGGAACCAGGGAGGCAATGCTCGTGACGGATCATTCGTAATCGGAAGCAGAGAAGCAATCCAGGACCCTTCAGTGGTATCTGGTACAAGATAAATTTCGGGACGAAATTCTATTAATGCGGGTGGGGGGGGGGGGAGAAGGTAACACGAGCAAAAATAAATCAACATAATCACATGTGATTATGTCAAACAAGTAATATAATAAACTTACCTTGTAGATCATGAAAAATTCTAATACAAATATGAGCTTTCGTACCTACCTTATGGTATTAATCAAAATACACGTCCATACGATTCCAAAAATATATAGAACGTTTAAATGTGACTTCAGATGAAGAAGTTATGATAAACTCTAACACTATAAATCTCTATAATAAGGGGAAATTAAATATACTTACAATTAGGTATACAAGTATGAATGTTAAGTATGAGGTTCCCAAACACTTATACTCTAAGTGTAAGCAACTTGTAGGTATACTACTTGGTCATTAAGTATACAATTATACCTAGCACACATACTCGTGTAGAATTGAAATAAGATTTATACATAGCAATTTTACTCTTATAGAATTGAAATAAAATTTACACGTAGGGGTTTTACTCGTATAAAATTGAAATAAGATTTATACGTAGCAACCTTTGTTTATATGGGATTACAAACTCTTGTATTCATAGTATATGAAACTTATAGATATACTACTTACTTAGTAAGTAAACCATTATACCTAGGATATATATATATATTAGAAATATGTATGAGTCGGAATGATCTTTTCAAACTATGTTTTATACTTTTCAAACTTAGAAAAAGTACTATTTTACTCAGTGTCAAACATGTGGACTTACGAACTTTATGTTCACGTATTTTTAAAATGCATATGTTTTCAGGTTGTTTGATAATTGTGATACAAGGAATGACATTACACCGCCTGGTGTTCTCGCTGTCGGCTGGGGGTGTGACAATGATTATGCCACCGCATTCACCAAAAGGATGAAGTTATTTCCCTACTTGGTGCCTACTAAACTCTTGAAGATAGAGAAGTTTGCTAACGGATTGCCATCAGACTTTGGCCCAACGGTCAAAATGGCAACTACCTTAAAAATAGTTGTCCGAGCAGCTAAGAATGTTGAGGCTCAGGTAATGGAAAAAGGTATGGAGAGAGTTGAAGTTGGTGAGAATAGGAAGTTTGGTTGATCTTCAAGGTCCAACAAGAAGAGAAATTTCTCGAAGTCTGGTTCAAGGAAATTTTGAGGAGAAGGTGAAGCAAAGTGGTGCGAGAAATGAAAAAAGAAGCACGTCAGGAAATATGGCGAGGAGGTGACATGTTTTAAGTGTGGATAGGATAGGAACTATGCCAATGAGTGCACACACAATAAGAAAGTTTGTTATGGGTGTAATGAAGAAAGGCACATTTCGAGGGACTACCCTAAGAAGAAGGAGGAAGCAAGGCCTAACGTTCCAATAAGGACAAAGGCGAGAGCTTTCCAGAAGAATGAGGCAGCAAGGCCAAAGGCCGAAGGAAAAGGATGCAACAGATGTCACTTCAGGTACCTTTCCTATAAATGGATAGCCAGCCAGTATATTGTTTGATTTGGGAGCAAACTACTCCTTTGTATCGCACAAATTTGGTGGAAGACTAGCATTTCCTATAGATAAACTTGATAATGCACTAGTTGTAGAAGTTGCCAGTGCCAAATTCATGCCTGCTAGCGATTGCATTAAAAACATCGTCATCGAATTGAATGGTATTAAATTAAACTAGGATTCGTTGCCCATTGAGTTGAATAGTTTTGACATCGTACTGGGGATGCATTGGCTTGGCGCAAACGATGTTGAGATACTATGCAGGAAGAAGATGGTAAGAGTAAACCCACCTAGAAAAGAGTCAATTATGGTGTACAGAGACAAACGTAGAGTGAATTTTGGAATCATTTCCCTGATGAAAGCTAGAAAATGTTTTTCCAAAGGATGCACGTCATATTTGCATTTGTAATTGATGCAAAGAAAGATAAGAAGTAGATACAAAGAATACTAGTGGTGTGTGACTATTCAGAAGTCTTTCCCCAAGATGTTCCTGGATTGCCCCCTTATAGATAAGTGGATTTTTAGATAGACTTGTTGCCAAGATCGACACCAATAGCAAAAGTGTCATACCTATTAGCATCGATGGAGATAAAGGAGCTTATGATGCAACTTTAGGAGTTGTTGGACAACGGTTTCATTAGTCCTAGTTCATCACCCTGGGGATCTCCGGTTTTATTTATGAAGAATAAAGACAGAAGTATGAGGACATGAATAGACTACAGAGAGCTGAACAAGGCAACGGTGAAAAACAAGTATCCATTACCAAGGATTAATGACCTATTTGATCAGCTGCAAGGTTCGAGCTATTTCTCAAAGATTGATCTTAGGTCAGGATATCATCTTTTGAAGGTGATAGAACAAGATATTGAGAAGACCGTATTCAGAACAAGATACAAACACTATAAGTTCTTGGTTATGTTGGTTGGACAAACCAATGCTTTGGCAACATTCATATATTTAATGAACAGGGTATGTAAACCATTCCTCGATAAATTTGTGATAGTGTTCATAGATGACATTCTGATTTACTCAAAGAGCAAGCAGGATCATGGCAAGCATCTACGAGAAGTGTTAGAAGTTTTGAAGAAGGAGAAGTTGTATGCAAAGTTCTTCAAATGTGATTTTTGGATTTAGGAAGTCCAATTATTGGGTTATGTGGTTAACTAGAAAGGAATAACGGGTAACCCAAAAAATATTGGAGGTTTGATAAAGTTGGAATGACCAAAGAGTCCCATGGAGATTTAAAGATTTTTGGGATTAGCTGGATATTACCATAGATTTATCCAAGGATTTTCTTTGATAGTTGCTCCATTGACAGCTTTGACCCATATAGGAGCTACATATACATGGAGTGACAAATGAAAAATCATTTAAGAAGATAAAGAAGAATTTTTGTGAAGCACCAATTCTTTATTTACCTGATGGAGTTGAAGACTTTGAAGTCTATAGTGATGCATCTGAGTTGAGTTAGGTTGTGTTCTGACCCAAAGAGATAAAGTGATAGCATATGCATCTCGACAATTAAAAGAGTACGAGAAGAACTACCCCACTCATGATCTGGAGTTGGCAGCGGTAGTATTCAAATTAAAGATATGGAGGCATTACCTTTATAGCACAAATTGCAAACTTTTCACTAATCATAAGAGTCTCCGGTATCTCTTAAATCAGAAGGAATTAAACATGAGACAATAATGATGGCTAGAGTTTCTTAAGGATTACGATTGTGAGATAGTTTACCACCTTGGTAAAGCAAATGTTGTAGCTGATGCTCTAATTCAAAAAGTAAACCTTGTAAGAAAAAGGCCAAGAGCGTTAAGAATAGAAGTGGTCTCAACGATTGTGGAAAGCATCAAGAAAGCTCAGGAAGAATCTTTGGAGAAAAATGACCGAAAGGAAGAACGTTTAGGTAAGATGTTGTTATTCGATACAAATAGTCAACGACTAAAGGTATTCCAATATAGAACTTGGGTACCTAAGATAGGAGGAATAAGTGATCTACTGATAAAAGAAGCTCACAAGACCATGTACTCGATTCATCCCAACAGCACTAAGATGTATAGGTATCTAAAACTCTAATACTGTTGGTCGACGATGAATCTTGATGTTGCAAAGTATGTGGATGACTGGGTAACATGTGCGAGAGTTAAAGCACAACGTCAGAAACCGTATGGGAGTTTAGAACCTTTACTTGAACCCATGGGTAAATGGCAAGACATCACTATGGATTTTGTAACTAAACTTCCCTGGACAAAGAACAGTCACCGCATGATTTGGGAAGTCGTGGATCGATTCATAAAGAGTGCACACTTTATAGCAACCAATGAGAGATGGTCTATGGATAAGATTGCAAATGCTTACATGAAGGAGGTAGTAAGACTTCATAGTGTTCCTTTAACAATTGTAGCAGATCGTGATAGTCATTTCACATCAAGGTTTTGGAGGAGTCTACAAGAGGAAATGGGTACGAAGTTATGTTTAAGTACAACTTACCATCCGCAGACTGATGTTCATAGTGAAAGAACGATTCAAACACTGGAAGATATGCTAAGAGCATGTACCCTAGTATTCCAAGGTAACTGGGATGAACACTTACCCATGGTAGAGTTTTCCTATAACAGTAGTTACCATTCGAGCATCAAGATGGCACCTTATCAAGCTTTGTAAATTCAGAAGTGCCATACGCCTTGTTGCTTGAGGCCAGAGAAAAGCATTTTAATGACCCCGAGATAGTCCATCAGACTGCTGAAAATTTGAAAGTGATTAGAGAAATGATGTTAGCAGCTCAAGATCGTCAAAAGAGTTATGCTGACAAGAAGAGACGACCGATGACATTGAAATTTGGAGATTCAATTTTCTTCAAACTCTCACCGTGGAAGGGATTTATAAGATTTGGGAAGAGAGGAAAGTTAAGTCAAAGGTTTATTGGATTGTTAAAAGTGCTTTAGAGAATTGGGAACAAAGCTTAAAAGCTAGAATTTCTAGAAGAACTAGATGGTATTTATAACACCTTCCATGTGTGTTATTTGAGGAAGTTAACAAGAGAAGTTCCCAATATAATTCCTATTTCAGGGTTAAGGATGGATAAAAGTAAGAGGCTAATCTAAGATCCTGATGCAATTATTGACCATAAGACTAAGAAGTTGTTGTTGGATTAATGTCTAAGTCCATAACTATATTTGGTATGTACTTGACCCGACCTGGCATGGTCCATTTGGGTTGCACTTCACCGACACAATTTATATGGATAGTCTTTTGAGAATAGTATATTTATGATTTATATTAATATATTATAAGTTCTAATATATTAATATTTAATCATATTATTTAATTAGTGTTGATCAAGAATTAATTTATAATTAATTAAGTGATCAAAATGAACTAATTAAATATGGACTCTTACATATATGGAATGGGCCAAGTTCATTTAGGTTGGGCTAAGCTTTCATGGATAGTCCATGGAGTCTTTAACCCATGGATCATATGAAATGAAAGGTCATGGGTTTAACCCTAGTCTCCATACTATATAAAGATGTCCTTGGTTGGTGAAATTGGCACTAGTGTGGTACACTAAGAAGGGCTAGCCGATTTCACTAGAGAGAACCAAGTATCCATATTCTCTAAAGTCTTCCAAGTTGTTTTGGTGATTTGTGATTCCACTTGAGGCTTCCACACTATTGGGGCTAAGCTCTTAAAGCTTGAAGACATCAAGCTACATCAAAAGGTATGTCATCTAACTAGAACTTTGTAGTATAAGAACTTCATAATATGCTAGTTAGGATTAAAGCCTTGGAAAATTCTTATTTGCATGTATAATAGAGATAACATAGATCCAAGGTTTATAGGGTTGCATGTACACCATAGGAGTGTTAAAATGCTCAAAACCCAACAGTTGCGACACAATATGGTCGACTTAGTGCTTGTGCGATGGAAACATGAAAATGGGACGAACCTCACCTAGGAAACAGAGAGTGACATGATGAGTCGCTATCCACATTTGTTTGCTGATGCATGATTTCGGGATGGAATCATCCTAAGGAGGATAGAATTGTAACGCTCGTGTTTCTAGGCTAAGCATTAGTATAATGATGTAATACTTAGTGTCAACAATTGTAACCTACTTTGAAGTAACAAAGAGGAATTAGTTGAATATTATATGAATTATGTGATTTTTATGTGCATTATACTTACTTATAAGGTATAATAAATTAAGAATGAAAATAAGCATCAAAAACAAAATAATAGATAAACCCAATATCTATGAATAAAGTTGTACTGGTCGTGACAAGGATTCCAAAGATATAAAGAACGCCGAAATCTGAATTATAACGAAGGAGTTATGGCCTGTCGAAGTTTTAGGGCTAAAATGGCACGACACCGCGTAACGTAAAAAGTCAATTTTTGATAAATTACTTTTTGTTCTTAGCGATCTAAACAAAAGTCATAGTATAATTTTAACCTTGAACGTGCATAAAAAGAACATCCAAATCTTACTTTGTATTAGGAAATTATGATTTTTCTAAGATTTAGTATAGCAGTTGACCCAACTCGTGGAGTTACCTCCTAACTCGTCGAGTTCCTATGCTATCCAAACTCATGATAAACCGATCCAACTCATTGATTCCCTTCATAGACTTGTCAAGTTCCACCTGGTATGGAGTCGGGACAAGTCGACTTAACTCGTCGAGTTCCTTTTTGGACTCGACGAGTTCATGCAGAAACCAAAAACCGGGAAACCCTCTTCAACTCATCGAGTTGGCTATCTAACTTGTCGAGTTCCTTTGGTCCACTTTTCATTCAGTCACTTTTAAGCTAAACTAAGGCTCCCAATTGCATATCTGACTTCCTAGGACATGATTACCACGTAAAGTTGCAAACTTTATATGCATGCAAGTTCCAAATGCCAACCACTAGGCTAAAAGAAAGGTTAGACTGGGGAGAAGGGCTCAAGCTTCAAAAAGGTTGAGGCTTTACAAAATTAAAGGCTTAAAAGAGTCCAGATCTGAAGTTGCAACTTCAGATCATGCTCCACCAAAGAATTAGCCCACAAAAGTGCTAGAAATGCCTTCAAAGCGTAAGGTGAATAGATCTATCAATAGAATGATCAAGGTAATGACTTGTTACCTTCCAAATGCTACCAAACTGAAGTAGGTGTTGAATCTACAAGCTCCCCTTTGTTCCTAGCTCTCAATCCATCAATACATGCACCAATAATGGAACTCTAAGGCTCAAAATGCTCAAAAATGGAGTTAGATAGCTAGGGTTTTGCTTTTGGATGTCAGAAGGAAGTAGGAGGCTGGGGGAGAGGCTTAGTACTCTTTAAATAGGGTACCGAAACCCAGATTTAGGGTTTTCCCAAAGCATAAACAACCCATCAAGTAGGTCCCCTCGACTCCTCAAGTAGGTCCTTCCACCAGTGTCCTAGTCTTGCTTCTACTCTTCGAGTTACCCTCCTTAGACTTGCCGAGTAGACCTTCTTTGACTTAAGGTTTTTCTTCCTATAATTAACCTTATGGATTCTGGGTGTTACAAATCTCCCCCACTTAAACTAGACTTCATCCTCGAAGTCTTCTACGATTATCCCCTTGGGTACTTCTCACACGACACACCCTTGGCTTCCGCTATCTATCCCGGACTAAATGTGGTTCTCATGGGATACAGCAATCACTCTGAACTAGTAGTGTAAGACCCCGTTTATTTAAATAAATTAATAAATGTAAGTCCCAGGATGATTTATGAAGAATATTAGAAGTCGAGGGTTAAAAGTGTATGTTCGGGCTTAAATTGAAAAGATTGAAGGCTTAAGGGCTTATTAGTAATTCAGGGATCTATTATGAAAGAGATTTTTGTAGAGTAGGGGTTGATTGGTAAATTTCAGACTTTAATTGTAAAGAATTTCGGAAGATAGGGTTAAAAAGGTAAGTAGTTTTATTTTGAAAAAGATATCATGGGGAGGGACTAGAATGGTTAAATGGGCAAAGTTAAAGCATGGACACAGGAAAACTCCCATCACCCTCCCTTAATCCATATCTATATGCATCTTAAATCACTCAAAACCCTAACCCTAAGGGATATTCCTCCAGCCGCCACACCTCCTACTCTCTCATCTCCGGTCATATGAGGTCACCGCCACGCCATGGAACTGCCACCATCAAGATAAGATGTCGGCAACATGAGTCACCGAGAGTCCGTCGAAGACCAGGAAGAAACCTTCAGTCGTTATGGTCGCTGTTGCTGTGTCAGGCGAACATCGCCATTACGACGTTGGCTGTCGGAGGCGCTGGTTGCCGTTATTCCGTCGCTGTGCTAGTAATGCACTGTCGAGAAACCTTCAGTCGATTCTTCTATTTTTTCCCTCTGGTTCCTTTTGTTGGGTTGATGCCATGTATGGTGGCTGTGGTCACCGGTGGGCCGTGAACCACTGTTTGAGATTGCTCCGGCGATAGCAGCCTGCTAGTCGACTGTTTAGAGCTTGGTTCTTGGGTCATTTCATGTGTATGATATAACCAAGACCTGTTGCCGCCATCACCTCCTGATGACATTGATGTTGCTATTTCCATCGATGTTGGCTTGTTCCTTGACGTGGGTTTGAATATTCGCGTGTGACGGGGGAACGAGAGACTGAAGAGCTTGTTCCATTTTCGCTTCTATCATCCCCGACCACCGCCTGACACCGCTATGGGGTGGCTATTTATGTTTACTTCTTGTAGGTGTGTGTGTGTGTGTGTGTAATATGGTGTAATTGCGTGTGTGTAGTGGCATGATGTTGTAGAGGCGATGCTAGACCGGAAAAGCCATGAAAAACCCCACCACCACCATGAGGTGGTGGCTGCCACCATGGATGGGTGTAGTTTAGTGTGTGTGTGTGTGTGTGCAGTTATTTTCTTGGGATATTCATTACAACTGTAACAAATTGCACTAATGACATAAAAACCAAAAACCACCACCTTAGGGTAGTGGCTGCCGCCACCGGCCACCGTGTCGGGTGGCGGTGTGCCTTGTCTCGCTTTGTGATTCGTTTGGAGTGCTTCAAAACCAAACGGGCCCAAAGAAGCCCTAATGGGCCTAAGGAAGACTAATGGACTTAGTGAAAAACCCTAAAGGGCTTAATAATATTCTAGTGGGCTTAATAGGTCCAATAAAACCCTAATTGATGCAAAGGTCCAAAAAATTGATAAATGGGCTAGTAATTGGGTTGGGAAACCCTAATGCAAATAGGACCCTAATTTTGAGAATTAATCGGGGTGCACGCGGAAATTATTTAGTAGTTTGAAGTATCAAATAATAAGCATTGGCAAGATTAACATAAGTGATATTGGACTTAATGAATTAAGTCCTTAATGGGTTAAGTAAGAAACACTTAAACCTAGTTATCATTTTATGTGAAACCCTAATTTCACTTGGGATTTGTGTTGGGCCATCCAAGAACAAGCAAATGGAGTAGAATAATTTAATGGGAGTTAGGGTAAGGCCTATAGGAAGGTGTGGGCCCAATTTGGAAATTGGGCCATAGATGGGCCATAGTTGGGGCCTAGATGGTTGTATGATGTTGGGCCCCTAGAATGAGACATGTTAAACTAGACTGATCAATTGGGCCTTAAGGGAAGTCCACGTAGAGGCTTGGGCCCAAATTGGAAAATTAGGCCATATGTTGGGCTTTGATCCCTAGTTGACTTTGTGCCTATGGATTGGGCCTTGGGCTTGTAGTAATTACCCAAAGTATGTATTTTTAGTCATATGTTAGAACCCAATTCTTAATTTGGTGTTAATTTGGTGTTGACAGTTTGGGAATCTGTCATCTACCAGCTAAGGTTGAGTCTACAGGACTTTAGCAATGTAGGATTGTGTCTACGGGACTTCAGCAGTGTGAGGTGAGTTTCCTTCCAGTAGGAACGGGTCTACAACCACAATGCCGGCCCGTTTAGTTTGCAGTAGTTTCGGACTACAGTCCGATGCAGTAGTTCATTATGCTTCGTGTCTTTGTGATACAGATGAGTTATGTGTTCTGGACTATGGTCTGATGCAGTATGTAGTATATGTGTTTATATTATATGCTATGATTATGTTATTCTATGTTCAGTTAGTTCCGGACCTCGGTCCGATGCAGTAGTTAGAGTGCTTGATGTCTTTGTGATTCAAGTATGTTTTGTGTTATGTGTTCCAGACTCTGTTCCGATGAAGTATGCAGTATATGTATTCATGCTAGTTGATATGTTATGAAATACTATGTTCAGTCCGTTTCCAGACTTTGGTTCGATGTAGGGGACGGGGTCCCAGTCAGTTCCGGACTTCGGTTCGATGCAGTCAGTTCCAGACTTTGGTCCGATGCAGGGCACGGGGTCCCAGTCAGTTCCAGACTTCGGACTGATGCAGTCAGTTCCGGACTTCGGTCCGATGCAGTTAGTTCCGGATATCGGTCCGATGCAATGGGCAAGGCCCAATATGTGTTTATATGTTATTGTATGGTATGTGGTAGTTTGGGGGAGCTCGGTAAGCTTCGTGCTTACATTTTCAGTTTTGGTTTCAGGTACTCAGTTTTCAAAGAAGGAGCTCAAGAAGATTGCAATGCACGCACCAGTTGTTCATCCTGGGGTGTTTGTACTCTGATATATTTGACAGTTGTTATGATATTTTGATATAATAGTTTATTATTTTTATATGACATTTGATGAATATGGTTTTATTACAGATTTAAAACAAAATTTTCAGACTGTGTTTTTGGGATGTTACAAGTAGGTATCAGAGCCTTGGTTTGAGGGATTCGAGCGCACTCCAGAGTGTGTTTGAACTCAAACTAAGGAAGTGGTATAAAGTTTTCAAGAGAAAAACCATGTTTACAAAAGAATTTTGAGAAAAGAAAACAATTTTTGGAAAAGTATAAAGAACAGAGTTTTAGAAAAAGCGAAAAGAGTTTTGAAAAGAGAAAAGGGTATGGTGCATGCAATCAGCCAAGCTCAAGTAAGTACTCCCAAATTACCCATGCAAGTTTATGTTATGATTATCTGTTTCAGTTTCAGTAGAATAGCATGCTAGAATAGGACAAATGATCTAGGAGGATGCCTTATGTGCCTGCTATATGTGTTCCAGCTTTATGAGAATTGCATGCTAGTATTGAGTAGACCGTAGTAGGATAGCCTGTTTAGGTTATGCTTGCTAGTACGAGTTTAACATTGTATGCTAGTACAGTTTCTTGTTATGAGGATAGATTTTCCTGAGTAGTTTCCTGTGTCTGAATGTTGCTTGCTTTGTGCTTGGTGGGACTCTAAGTGATGGGAGTTAGCCATTAGGTGAATACGTCACGTCATATCTGATCAGGGGTTAATAATCTCAGAGTGGTGGATGTGGCCCTATTGCGCAGGTCTTGTCTGAGTCTAACCGCTGTGGGGACAAGTCTTTTACTCGAAGGATTATCTGCCTCGTCACATGTGATGGTATTCAGATGATGGCTAATTGGCATTACAAGGAGGCCTTCAGCAGCGGAGGAATGGTTTGGGTGGAGTTAAAGATTTACCTAGGGCAAGCCTAGGATGAGATTAGCATGAGAAAAACAGTGGTATTAGAAGGGACTTGGAGGAGTCAAGGCAGTTCTTGAGGAAAGTACGGATATATGTGGAAGGTAGTATCGGCCCGTACTACTAAAAGCAGGGGATCCGTACTCGAATCAAGGAATGCTGAGATGAAACTAAGGAACTTGTAGTGTGTGAGATCCCTTGAGGGAGGTGCTAGAGACTCTGAGGAGGGAGAGAATTTTCACAAGGTTCTCTAATTGTGAGTTCTGGTTGCGTGGGGTACAATTTCTTAGGCACCTTGTCAATCAGAAAAATATTCTAGTCGATCCGACCAAGATAGAGGCCATGATGCAGTGGGAGATTCTGAGGTCTCCAGTTGAGATTTAGAGCTTCCTGGCTCTAGCGGGTTATTATGGGAGATTTATTCGGATTTTTAGAAGTTGTTTGATCTTTTTGATTAGCTGGTGTTGAAACCCTAGCACAGATAAGCGTGAGTTCTAGCATATTGGTCATGGGTGGCGAGGAGGATTGGGAATTCTTCCAGTCTGGTATGTTGTAAGGCATTAGCTGAATCAAAGTGAGGGAGAATCGCCCAAGGATTCACAAGCGGGAGCAGTTTTGAGACTAGAATAAGTTTTGCATCCTTGTCAGGAAGGAAGTCAGCTTGAGTGGTTGTATGGTTTGATGATAGTGTGAGATGGAAGTTCGAAAAAACTTGCCAATAAGGAGATCGCATTCTCGTAATGTTTGCTAGTAAGCCTTAGGGAATCAGGTTGGGGATTCCAGACAGGACATGAGTTCAGCTGAGTGTGGGTCAACCGCATGTTAGATCCTACATAGGTAGTGTTAGAGTGGTGTAAGTCTGTAGGTGTAGCGGTAACATTCACTAGTATCCAGATAGTGCTAGAAGTGTTGTGAAACTGCGGGTGTGGCTGTAGTATTTACTTGGTTTGATGATGTCATGAGTGCGCTATTAGGTCGTGGAAGGATTAGTAGTACCCACCAGTTCGGGTGTAGCAGTGAGGATATGGAAATCCACGGTTTGGATTTCGGAATTACCTGGTCAGATTAAACTCGGTTAAGCCAGTGATAAGACTGTGCAAGTGCCACTGCAGAAATGAGAGCTAGGAAGCAGTGGACTGCTTAAGGTCATTGCGACATAAGGCTACCAAGGGTAGTATAGCAATCCCTCTTAGTTGGGATTGGTAATGTCGAGATCTAACGTCTTGAGTCAATCAGTTAAATAAGAAGGCCACTAGAGCCAAAATGAGAAGATAGCTAGTAGTAGCTAGTTTCAGAGGAGGATTTCATTCTAAAGTCGTGCGTGGCGACTAAGTACGGAGTCCTTTGACTCCGTAGCCGGGGTGGAACTCGGTTTTGCGGATAATAGGTAAACAAACTGATACAGGGAGGTCTCGATGGATATAATGAAGCAGCTATGTAGCAACATATTATTCTAAGAAGAGAGTATTTCAGAGGTAGTTTTGTGTTTCAGAAAGTTCAGTAACTCAGGTTGTAAGTGTCTCAAGCAGTAATGGTATTTTTGGGATTTTATGTATTATTAGATGTGACAACCCCAAATATATCGTCGTTACAAACCCTATTTTCACTAACGGAATGCGTCACTATATGTTATTTTCTGTAATGTTTGGAGTCGTCAATAAACAAATATTTAGTTATTTATATGTTCCGATATTATCATAAGCATTTATAACTTGTAAATGTTAACCTCGTTTAACTAAATAGAGTTATATTACTTTTCAACCACTTCACCCGGGTAAAAAGTTTTAACCCCGTTAAACTTTAGCATCGGATAGCCGTGTATCGGGTGCAATACCCGAGACATATATAAACAAATGGACACTACATTTGAACTCTTTTACCACACCTTCACCCTCTCCCACTACTTTCTCTCTCTAGACCGGAAACCGACCCCAAATCCGCGAATTCCGGCTTCCAAACGTAAGGACTTATTCCTTATCTTATTCTAAACATACTTCATTGAAATTAGAGGCCAAAAATTATAGAAAACAAGGACTAAAAAGGATTTTACGGCCTAAGAAACCCCTTAGGCCGTAAACACCTAAAAACTTGTCAAAAGCCTCATTTTTCCTTCCTTTAAGTTTATGTACTAATTAAGGGATATACCTAGGAGAGTTTGGACATTAAAACACAAGAGTTTGAAGCTTAAAAAGGAGTTTACAGCCCAAGCTTATGCTTAGGCTGTAACCACCCCAAAAACCCCAAAAACCCTTGTTAAAAGCCCCAAAAACTCATCTAGGGTGTTTAGTAATTTAGTCTTGACACTAGGAAATGTTTAAGTGCATTAAACAACACCACTTGAGGACAAAAAGAGGAGTTTACGGCCAAATCTAACCTTGGGCCGTAAACACCCAAATTTTATGTCAAACAAGTCCTAAAAACTTATCTAAAGCATGTAAGGAATTTAGCTAAGGCCCTAGGAAGTGTGTTGTACCATTAAACATCTCATTTTGAGGCCAAAAGAAGAGTTTACGGCCAAGGATATTCTTGGGCCGTAAACTCCCCAATTCTTATGCCAAAATGTCCCAAAACTCCATCTAAGACCTTCTAGAATTTACCTAAGGTGAAGGGGAGTGTGTTGTACCATTTAACCATCCATTTTGAGGGATTAAATGGAGTTTACAGCCCAAGCACAATTCTTGGCCGTAAACTCCCCAAAATGTCACAAAATGAGGGTTTAATCCCTCCATATTAGTTCAAGACACTTGCTATTAAATTAAGGATGTGAAATAAGGCCTTAAACATGCATTTTGGAAGACCACATGAGTTTACGGCCAAGCCTAGGGGGCTTACGGCCGTAAACTCCCAAGGAGTGGCCTTTGGGCTGTAAACTCCAAGGGAGTGAGCTCATGGAACCCCCCGTAAATCTTTCTTAGCCTTATACCACTCCCAGGAACCCCGTCTAGGCCCTAAAACCCCGAATGGATGCTAAAATGCCTAAATACTTAAATGGAAAGCATAAAATGATTAATGTCTTGTAAAATACATATTTTCATATGAAATTAGGGTCCTAAAAGGTGCACAAGTCATTATTTGTAACAAAACGCTCAACCGACACTCTTACCCGATTTACCCGATTCACCCGATTTACGCGATTTCAGGTGAGTTCATACCCCTTTAATGAACCTTTCAAATGTTTTATATGTTTTAGGGGGGAGATACAAGTTGAATATACATGTTTATGAAAAGTTATACAAGGCAGTTAATCATGTCACATAATTAATCACATGTGATTCACTACCTGTAGTTCAAATCACATGTGATTTATCACTATGCCTTATAAATCAATCATTTGTTTTCAAACTATTTTGGATAAACAAACAAGTTTTAAATGTTTCTTTTGTACAATACTTTATTTAATAAATCTCCTTATAAAAATGTAATCACACTGATTTATTTATATAAGTAAGACTTGAAGGACTTAGGACCGATAGCTCGCCTTATTTCCTTTTCTTGTTTGATTGTGGGCTTAGGGTAGTGGTTATCCGTCCGACTGTCGTTGATTTCTTAGTTAAATATCTCGTATATTAGTACGGATTACGAGTACTTCTTATTTCATTAGATTCCTAAATCACTAATATGACTAGAACCACACACACTAAGTTAACTATAATAGGTATAGTTAAGGTCTCTATCCCTCGTTTTAACTACTACTCTACACTACTATAATTCTCTCTATTATGAAACTATACACTAATAAGAGAATACAATATGAGTTATACAAAAGACTACTCCACTATAATACAAGAGAAAGTACTAATCATGAGATAGCTCATTTACCCACTACGAGATACTATATTCGCTACACACTACGCCCGAAGTTTTCCGATAGGAAGACGACACAATATGTATAGATCTATACGGGGCAGATGCTATTACATCCCGAATGATAATTTCAGTCTGAGCCACACAGGTCCAGGGATGCCTTTACTCCACTACACTACACATGACCGGGAAGGTCATGGGGGTCCGCTATTACTCACACTATGGTCAACATACAAGAAATACACTATAACCGCACTAAAACACTAAACAAAAGATAAAGTAAATATCCCGAAGTAAATAAGTATCTAATACTAAAGGAAGCTGCACCACTATTATTTACTTTAAGTATAACTTACTATATTGCTTTACTTATTGGTGAGTCACTATTATACTTCCACGATAAATGGTTTTCAAAGATGAAAATATCATATTTCTTAAAGGTTCTCACTTACTCTACATTTCTGGAAAATATAGGATTTTCTAGGTTTTACTACTACTTATGACTATAAACTTCAGCTTTCATACTAACGATTCTAATGCTTTTTATATAAGAACTCACACTAAACTCTTATGAACTCACCAGCTTTATGCTGATATTCTTTTCAAAATAACTTGTATCTTCAGGTCAAAGATAGACAGGTACAACTGCAACATTTTTGGAGAAGATGGAGCATGCAAGTCCCATCTCTTATTTTTGTTTACTTTTGGTGTTTGTTGAACATTACAAAACACACTTGTAAATATACTCACTATGTAAATGAAATGGTTGTATGTTTCTTGCTTTTACTATTATGCAATTGTGATGATACCGTACACTACGTCATCCACCCCGAAACGTATTCCGCCGTTATCGGTTTTGGGGTGTAACATTAGAGACACATATAGCTTGGGATATGCTAAGGCAATTATAGCAGGATTATTTGATTTTTGGCCACAGCTACCCAGAGAAGGCTAGAGTGTACCCAAGATTATGGCCATGTTACTTGAGTAGTTAGCATGTAAGGAATGGTAAGGAAGGATTTCGAGGACGAAATCTAATTTAAGTGGGGGAGAGTTGTAACACCCCGTTTATTAAATGTAAGTCCCGGGATGATTTGTGAAGAATATTAGAAGTCGAGGGTTAAAAGTGTACGTTCGGGACTTAAATTGAAAAGATTGAAGGCTTAAGGGATTATTAGTAATTTAGGGATCTATTATGAAAGAGATTTTTGTAGAGTAGGGGTTGATTGGTAAATTTCACACTTTAATTGTAAAGAATTTCGGAAGATAGGGTTAAAAAGGTAAGTATGTATTTTATTTTGAAAAAGATATCATGGGGAGGGACTCGAATTGTTAAATGGGAGAATTTGGAAAATGGACACGGGACAACTCCTGTCACCCTCCCTTAATCCATGTATATATGCATCTTAAATCACTCAAAACCCTAACCCTAAGGTCTATCCCTCTAGCCGCCACACCACCTACTCTCTCATCTCCGGTCATATGAGGTCGCCGCCACGCCATGGAACTGCCACCATATAGATAAGATGCCGACAACATGAGTCACCGAGATTTCGTCGAAGACTAAGAAGAAACCTTCAGTCGTTGTGGTCGCTGTTGTTGTGTCAGGCGAACGTCGCCATTACGAAGTTGGCTGCCGGAGGCGCTGGTTGTCGCTATTTCGTCGTTGTGCTAGTAATGCGCTGCCGAGAAACCTTCAGTCGATTCTTCTCTTTTTTTCCCACTCGTTCCTTTTGTTGGGTTGACGCCATGTATGGTAGTTGTGGTCACTGGTGGGCCGTGAACCACCGTTTGAGATTGCTCTGGCGATAGCAGCCTGCTAGTCAGCTGTTTAGAGCTTGGCTTTTGGGTCATTTCATGTGTATGATGCAACCACCACTTGTTGCCGCCATCACCTCCTGATGACATTGATGTTGCTATTTCCATCGAAGTTGGCTCATTCCCGGACGTGGAATTGAATATTCGTGTGTGTGTGTAGTTGCTGCTTGACGGGGGAACGAGAGACTGAAGAGTTGCTGCCATTTTCACTTCTATCATCCCCGACCACCGCTTGTCGCTGCCGAGGGGTGGCTGTTTATGTTTACTTCTTGCAGGTGTGTGTGTCTGTGTGTAATATGGTGTAATTACATGTGTCTAGTGGCATGATGTTGTAGAGGCAATGCTAGACCGGAAAAGCCATGAAAAACCCCACCACCACCATGAGGTGGTGGCTGCCACCATGGGTGGGTGTAGTTTTGTGTGTGTGTGTGTGTGTGCAATTATTTTCTTGGGATATTCATTGTAACTGTAACAAATTGGATTAATGAAAGAAAAACCGAAAACCACCGCCGTAGGGTGGTGGCTGCAGCCACCGGCCGCCGTGTCGGGTGGCGGTGTGCCTTGTCTCGCTGTGTGATTCGTTTGGAGTGCTTCGAAACCTAATGGGCCCAAAGAATCCCTAATGGGCCTAATGAAGACCAATGGACTTATTGAAAAACCCAAAAAGGCTTAATAATATTCTAGTGGGCTTAATAGGCCCAATAAAACCCTAATTGATGCAAAGGTCCAACAAATTGATAAATGGGCTAGTAATTGGGTTGGGAAACCCTAATGCCAATAAAACCCTATTTTTGAGAATTAATCGGGGCGCACACGGAAATTATTTAATAGTTTGAAGTATTAAATAATAAGCATTGATAAGATTAACCTAAGTGATATTGGACTTAATGAATTAAGTCCTTAATGGGTTAAGTAAGAAACACTTAAACCTAGTTATCATTTTATGTGAAAACCTAATTTCACTTGGGCTTTCTATTGGGTGATCTAAGAACAAGAAAATGGACTAGAATAATTTAATGGGCTTTAGGGTAAGGCCCATAAGAGGGTGTGGGCCCAATTTGTAAAATTGGGCCATAGATGAGCCATAGTTGCGACCTAGATGGTTGTATGATATTGGGCCCCTAAAATGAGACTTGTTGGACTGGACTTATCAATTGGACCTTAAGGGAAGTCCATGTAGAGGCTTGGGCCCAATTTGGAAAATTGGGCCATATGTTGGGCTTTGATCCCTAGTTGACTTTTGCCTATGGATTGGGCCTTGGGCTTGTAGTAATTACCCAAACTATGTATTTATAGTTATGTGTTAGAACCCAATTATTGATTGTGTGTTACTTGGGTGTTGACAGTTCGGGAATCTGTCATCCAACAGCTAAGGTTGAGTATGTGGGACTTCAGCAATGTGGGATTGTGTCTACAGGACTTCAGCAGTGTGAGGTGAGTTTCCTTCCAGTAGGAACGGGTCTACGGCAACAATGTCAGCCCCTTTACTTAGCAGTAGTTTCGGACTACAGTCCGATGCAGTAGTTCATTATGCTTGGTGTCTTTGTGATACATATGAGTTATGTGTCCTGGACTACGGTCCTATGCAGTATGTAGTATACGTGTTTATATTATATGCTATGATTATGTTATGCTATGTTCAGTTAGTTCCGGACCTCGGTCCGATGCAGTAGTTAGAGTGCTTGATGTCTTTGTGACTCAAGCATGTTTTTTGTTATGTGTTCTGGACTCTGTTCCGATGCAGTATGTGTTGGGTTTTGAGCATTCTAACACTCCTAAGTGTACATGCAACCCTAAATACCTTGGATCTATGTTTTCTCTATTATACATGCAAATAAGAACATCCTAGGTATTATCCTAATCTAGCATACAAAACAATGAGTGTAACAAGATAGAATACATACCTCTTTGATGTAGAAAGTCTTCATGAAGCTTGAGTGCCTAGCCCCAATAGTGTGGAAGCCTCAAATGGAATCACAATCATCAAAACACTTAGAATAACTTGAGAGGGTTCTACACTTCATGAAATCGGCTAGCCCTCTCTAAAATAATACTAGTGGCCGATTTTTGTCAAGAATAAGATCTTTATATAGTGTTACAATTACGGTAAATCCTTAATTGTCATGGCATTCCATTTCCTTGGATCCATGGGTTCAAATACACCATGGAGCATCCATGGACCATCCTATGGGTTTTAGCCCAACTTGATTATCCATGGAGCAATAGCCCACTATATAAGTATGGATGATTTACACAATCAACCCATATATTTAATTAGTCTTCTTTTGATCACTTAATTAATCCTAGATTAATTCTTGATCAATACTAATTAAATAATCTTATTATTCTTATTATTAATATACTAGAACTTATAATATATTAATAACCATAAGTGTCTTATTTCTCTCATTATAGTCTATCCAAGTGCATGATGGTATGCAACCCAAATGGACCATGCCGGGTCGGGTCAAGTCTTACCAATTATAGTTATGGACTTAGACATTAATCCAACAGTCTCCCACTTGGATAAGTCTAAAACTATTATTGAATATGACTTCAAGAACCAACTGGCAATCGTAGCTCTCAAAATCTTCTGTCGAACTCTGACCTTGTAGATGAACTCTGATCTTGTCAATGACTTGTCCATTAGATAAGCGATCATATAATCCTCTGTTCTCATGACATCAGCCGGACAAATACATGGAACAACGTCGTACTTATTGTCCAGCAGTTTGTTTCCCGATTTTCGATTTGTTTGACGAAGAACTTAATCGAACACATCAATTTAGTTCTGACCGGCCGGTACATAGGTCACAACAAAATCATCGAGGGGCCCAGATATCGCCTCTATTTCTAGAAGGAACAGATTAACTTCGACTCATATGCTTGTTCTACTACTTGTTGAATTGTACACAAAGGCACGTTTTATAACATCAAGTTACTGATGCGTTTACGTGCAATCAATGGACAACCAACTCATAGGTAACAACTCATATCTCTAGGTTTGAATATTTATATGATATTACCGTTTCACGATCACTCGAGATAAATTCCATGAAGTGATACAAGTGAGCGTGGGTTTATTCCAATACTCATAACTTATGAGCACTCATGAATGTTGTAGCAACCATTGCCATGACTAAACCCATTTAGCCATCTACAAACCCGATTCATGACAGTCTTGATTCATACCTACTTCCAACATATGAACGACTGTGGAGTGTTTAAATAACTTAGTCATTTAGAAAGAATAACCTAGCTATTTTGGAAGTCAAAACATGCAAAGTGAAACACAATAATAATCGAATTCAATATGGTCTCAGAACCTTTTTGAATATAAATAAAACCACCTTTTATTTATCACCATATTGATTACACATTATTCAGTGTTTCAAATAATCAACTTAAGACTTGAATAAAAACAACAGTCGTCCCATGCTCCTAGCATGTACACTTTGTTTTTCTAAACAATAGTTATGCCATACCCCAAGTATGCACACTATGTTTGTCTATGATCCTTACATTGTGATGTAGATCAATTGAACATGATTCCATTGATACTCATTTCACAATCCCAAATCCTTATTGTAAATGTGAGAATCCCTGATTCCTATCATTTACCAAAAAACTGTTAGATTTTAAACTTTTATGCAATGTTCCTCTTGTAATGATTATGCACAAATTCACCAAAACCTTGTCACCAGTCATCATAGAGTATTCCAAAGAAGATCAACTTTTATGGAACGGAAGTCGCATATTCAAAGTACATTGCTTTGAACATCCTACTTGCATTAAGGTTTTCTAATCTTACATAGATTGAATAACTTCCTCCTATGGAGACATTTCCATAGTCCCATTTTGACTATCACTTCTGAACAAGAGTTACCTCTTTTCAGAAAATGTCAATATGGTCCTGCCAAAATTAACACTATACTTCCAAATGTCCTTGAGCAACCAATCTTTGGCAAACCTCAGATTGTCCTCGACAATTGCTTAATCACTTTAGTCATATCCAGTTCTAGACTTTTCCCTTCTAAATGCCTTAAGCATTTGGAAAATTTAGAAAGGATGAATATTATACCACGTCAAATCGATCCTATATCCGAAGCATATGGGACACGATTCATGATGTTTGACAAAAAGACATGATACTAGACCAGTCTTTTGCTACAATATTTTTTTTATTTGCCATGTTTTCAAAATTTAACTATGAAGAGGGATGCCGTAATCATAATCGAATTTTGAAAATGCAATATATATAGAATTTGTTCAAGTTGAACCATTCCAACACAAAATTCAGATATATTCTTGACTAAAGATGATTAAACTCTCAATCTAAGCTTTAGAATTGACATGAAGTGTAATTTCCTCTCTCTTAATTATAGCAAAACAACTTTTCAACCCCTGCAACTTCACGGATTGAAACTTTGTTTTCTATCATTAACATTGCTGGCTTGCAATACTAATCACAATAATCATGCTCCCACTAACATGATGATTATCAGCATAACACTTATGCTCCCACTAGCTCTGACATATTTTCAGAAATCTGCTGGACTTCTGAAATTTAGATTCATACACCTTTCCGTAGATAGCTCAGTTGTGTGTCTAAACAATTTTCAGAACTATGAAAATGGATGTCGTAATCATAGTCCCAATTGCTTAGCCATTTGCCATTTCTCACAAGTCCATGTTAGCGTGCCGGTTAACCACACGCGCTCCACTAACGACTTTTGAAAATGCAAATAACACAATTGCTATCTACGTAAAATCTACTTAGTGAAAGCGTTTCCTCACCATCATTTTCATGAATCGGAGAGAAACCTTATGACACTTAGATTTTATAGTGTATGAGTTCCTATCCATGCGAATTTGTCAAAACCATAATCACAAGATAAGGTTAGTGACAAATTCAGCCTTACATGAATTAAACTTATTCAATCTTACTTTCTTGTCACCTTGGTAGCACAAAGCCCACCAATGCTTCCAGTTGAACTCTGATAACTCACATGCAAATCCAACTTATTTGAAGTAGGTATAGAAATGAGAATTATGTCAACACGATAGGTTGCAAACCTTAAGTCGTGTGCTAGTGATAAATTACAGGTTTTACTCTTGATTAAATTTTGAAACTCATTCAGGATCTTTAAGGCTCCCACTGTCCTTTTGACATATAAGTTTCCCTAGTCAAGAACCATTCCTTGACAAAACAAATATTCAAGCGATAGTGTGGATTCTTATCAAGACTAACACTTCACACAATTGGTCTTAGTTGGTCTTTGTCTCATCCAAGACATCACAACTTACCAATCTCAAATGTACAAGAGTAGAAACATTTCACACTACATTTGATAAGTTTTTTAAACCTTACTTTATGTCACTCAATGTTACAATCTTGGAGTATGACTCTAAGAATTGTTTTGGAACGAAGTATGACTCATCTCCTTGATCTTAACCAATCCAACAATTCATGACCTCTCTTCTTAGCCATAACAATGCACTAAGACGTCCTTAGAGTATGAATTTGTGGTATGGTTTCTAAATCATTAAGATGATCATAAAATTGATACTAAAGTACTCTCCCATCTTTTCAGATTTGAGAAACTTTTATCCTTCTGCCTAATGTGATTCTTCTTATTCGCTCTGCCATACATTGGAACCTTTTCAATGTTACAGAATTATACTTAACCTTAAAAGTATAATCATATTTACTAATCTTTAGTAAATCATGACAAATCAATCTTTGTGGTGGACCTTGACCAGTGCACACCCAGTGTACCTAATTCCTTAGTCCTTCAATTGACTCACATATACATGTGATCAAAGAATTAGTCTTAATTTTCAAATATGAAAATTCTCATTCATCATACAATACAACTTGTATGATTCCAAGTTTATGTCCAATTGAAATTTGGGTGATGAAAAACTTTCTTCATTTGGTAAATTCAGACACTACCACAAATGAAAGAATCAAATCCACTTTCCAATCTTGCTATTACTGGAAACATATAAGCAACAATTTTCCACAGATGCCATTGTAAGGATATTTTTAAAATAAATAAAATTAAAACACTTTTTTTTTTAAAACTTTGCGGAAAAACTTATCCTTACAATCCACATGAAAACCTTGTTGTTATCTATTCACAAGCAATATATTATAACTCCTAAGAAGTAGCTCAAGAATCCGATCTTCAAACTATGCGATAGAAATCCATCTACGCGATCAGATTCAGCATATTCTTTCTTTAAGTTTCTTTACCTTTTCTTTGATTATTAAAACATCACCATGTGACCCAGTCACATCATGTATCAAGAATCTCATAATAGAAACATAGCAGAGTTAGATAGTGGACTTTACCTGAAGTAGAGTCAAACTTTTTGACTTGATCAATCTTATGATCTTTCAGGTTAATATAGCAGCTTCGCAATCAGTGTCCCTTCCTTTGGCAACAAAACACATGGACCCTTTGGTAATGGCACATGAGATTATCTCAGACATAGCCTTTCTCTTTACCATTTGGCCAACCGAGTTGACTATGGCCGATCCCTTTCCATTGGGAAGAGAAATGCTTTTCTAGATATCCAATGCTACCATTGCCACTATCTATTTAAGGTTTGGGAAGTTGATCTTCTAATAAAATTTGCTTTACTATTGTTCCAAATCATTCTTGATTCCGTAACACAAAGCAAATAGATAAGATCATTAAGGCTCGTGTCATAGTCTGTCTCATAGTAGTCCCAAAGTGACCCGCTATGTTACTAAGAAAGTGATTGAACATCCAACTTTCACGAGACTTTGACACCCAACTCTCCCAGCTTGTTAATATGTGACTACATCTCCAAGATGTGACCACACCAAGACCTTTACTTGCCAATAGGGCTCGAGTGACTTTAAACTTTTCAAGAACTTGTGGGTGAGGGAGAATAATTGGAGGAGATAGAGGAAGTGAAGCATGATGTTGAGGAACATCATCTTCAAGAGATTTGGGAAGATCATAAATGTCTAAACCAGACATGTTTTGGGAGATATTCAAGATAGTTGATTTAAAGTCCTTAATATGACACCCAATATGAAATATTAAGGCTAGGACCCAACACAATATTTTATAATTTGGAAGAGGGATGCCGTAATCCAAGCTATAAAATATTTGAAGGTAGGCGAATGACGATTCACCAATTTCCACCATGAAAAACGAAATAATTTATTAGGTTTTAATTGGATTTGAAATTCCTAGATCTTTTGAGATTCATTGACCTTTTCAATGGCATGTTTCAATCTCGAGTGTGCCCTCTCAAATTTTGTGACTGGGATGCGGAGGATCACAAAACAAGGTGTGAATAACCATACCAATTCACTTGGTACCCTTAATATTATCACCTAATCAATGTGCCGGTTAACCACACACGCTCCATTGATCTATGACAAACATTAAGTCACCCTTCGTGGTCCTTACTAGTCCAAGTTAGTGTGCCGGTTAACCACACACGCTCCACCAACGACTTGGTAAGGTACAAAGTGTGAATTCCATGGGCTAGCACCAAATTCACATTTTTCCTAAAGTAACTAAGATTGGGAATTAAATAAAACATTTAGTTACTTAGTATTTATCATTAATACTTTTAATGAAGGGAGAATTTAAAGTCATTGTCCTACCCGTTCGGCTAACGACCCTCCACCAATCAAGTAAGCGGTGGGTGAGAGTGGACACCCATTAAGTTGCTGTTTTATAGGCAACAACCTTATACCCACCTTATAGACCGGCTTCGTGAATGAGGCCTACTAACGGTAAAACGACTTGTTCTTATACATATATATAATAATTAACCATTAATGTTATAAATAGTATAAGTGTTGAATTTTAACTCTTTAGAATTCAAAGGGCTAACTTGGAATTAAAGTATTCATAAGTGAAAACTTTTCAAATTCCAAAACTTGAGGGCAAGTTTTGAAACTATTCAAAACTAATTAATTCCATAACTTATGTGTTTAAAGTAGTTTTAATCCAAAAAACTATTCAAGTTCCATAACTTATGGAAGACTTTAAACTAATAAGAGAATTAACTTTTCTTTATTTTTATAACTTATGGAATTAATTAAGGTTACACTTTTACTCTTTAATGAAGTGACTCTTGAACTTCCATAACTTGAGGACAAGTTATGGAGTCATAAAAAAAAATCAATGACACAAGACTTTTCATTTTGTAACCTTTACCAACTTTTATGAGTTTTATGAGTCTTTAATGTGACTCTTCATGTAACATGAGGACAAGTTACACAAACACATTTTATACTCAACTCTTAGATTAAAATGGATTGAAAACAACTATTTCAATTAACTTTTCTATTAATCTAAGGAACTCATAAGAACAAGATAATTCAAATCAAACTTCTTCATGTAATTAGTCTAAACCTTAAACTAATACAAAACATGAATCTATTGACAATTATCTTTGAAAATGGATTAGCATGAACATTACCACATTAAAAAACAAGTCTATAAGTTCAAAAACAACTTAGGGTAATGTTCCTAGTCCATTTCTAGCCAAAAACCTCGAAAATATGTTGTCTAGGGTTCCAACTCGTCGAGTGCATGAACCGACTCGGCGACTTGGATTGTTTTGATCAATTTTTAGGCATGGACTCGCCGAGTCCCTTGATGGACTCGCCGAGTCTGATGATCAAACAGCAACACTTTCGATTTTTTAAGCAGTTTTGCAGGTATAACAAGAAAACAAGCCTAGGCTCTGATACTACTGTTGGGTTTTGAGCATTCTAACACTCCTAAGTGTACATGCAACCCTAAATACCTTGGATCTATGTTTTCTCTATTATACATGCAAATAAGAACATCCAAGGTATTATCCTAATCTAGCATACAAAACAATGAGTGTAACAAGATAGAATACATACCTCTTTGATGTAGAAAGTCTTCATGAAGCTTGAGTGCCCAGCCCCAATAGTGTGGAAGCCTCAAATGGAATCACAATCATCAAAACACTTAGAATAACTTGAGAGAGTTCTACACTTCATGAAATCGTCTAGCCCTCTCTAGAATAATACTAGTGGCCGATTTTGGTCAAGAATAAGATCTTTATATAGTGTTACAATTAGGGTAAATCATTAATTGTCATGGCTTTCCATTTCCTTGGATCCATGGGTTCAAATACACCATGGAGCATCCATGGACCATCCTATGGGTTTTAGCCCAACTTGATTATCCATGGAGCATTAGCCCACTATATAAGTATGGATGATTTACACAATCAACCCATATATTTAATTAGTCATCTTTTGATCACTTAATTAATCCTAGATTAATTCTTGATCAATACTAATTAAATAATCTTATTATTCTTATTATTAATATACTAGAACTTATAATATATTAATAACCATAAGTGTCTTATTTCTCTCATTATAGTCTATCCAAGTGCATGATGGTATGCAACCCAAATGGACCATGTCGGGTCGGGTCAAGTCTTACCAATTATAGTTATGGACTTAGACATTAATCCAACAGTATGCAGTATATGTATTCATGCTAGTTAATATGTTACGATATGCTATGTTCAGTCAGTTTCCGGACTTCGGTCCGATGCAGGGGACGGGGTCCCAGTCAGTTCCGAACTTTGGTCCGATGCAGTCAGTTTTGGACTTCGGTCCGATGCAGGGGACGGGGTCCCAGTTAGTTCCAGACTTCAGTCCGATGCAGTCAGTTCCAGACTTCGATCCGATGCAGTTAGTTCTGGAGGTCCGATGCAGTTTTCCGGACTTCGGTCCGATACAGTGTGCAAGGCCCAATATATGTTTATATGTTATTGTATGGTATGTGGTAGTTTGGGGGAGCTCACTAAGCTTTGTGCTTATAGTTTCAGTTTTAGTTTCAGGTACTCAGTTTTCAAAAGATGAGCTCGGGAAGTTTGCAGTGCACACACCATTTGGTCAGCCTGGTTGTTTATACTCTGGTATCTTTGACAGTTGTTATGATATTTTGAGATACATAGTTTATGATTCTTAAATGACGTTTGATGAATATGCTTTTATGACCAATTTAAAATGAAATTTTCAGACTGTGTTTTTGGGATGTTACAAGCAGTGCCCAATCCAAAATTCTAATATTTGATTGATTGATTATTAGCCGACACAACCTAAATGAGAATTGAAGAACTCGTTAATAGGAGCTCAACGATAATAAGACAGACGAAAACGGATGTTGGATGACAGAGTTATGATTTTTTAACGGATTTTTACCTCGTCAGGCCCGTTAAAATATAAATTTAAAAATAAATTCAAAATTACCTGACGGAGTCAAAATGAAAGTTGTAGATCATGTTGTTGCCTACGCTTGGATATAAAGAACGTCAAAAAAGGAGCTCGTATGCAAAAGTTACATATTTTAGAATATAATTAGTTTTTGGAGTGATTTGTGAGTGACATGTGGCACAAATCCTGACCATTGCTTCCTCCCCATGCCTTACCACCATATGGTGACACTTGACACTCAACTCGACAAGTTGGAGGCTCAAACTCAAAGAGTTGGTCAAAAATCTAGCCTATAAATAGAGGCACAAATCTCTCATTTCTTCACACCGGTCTTATTCCACTCTATCTCAAACACTCCCATAGCCCCTTACCATTGCCTGGCACTTCATAAGTTTTATAGGAAAGCCCCTGAGCACCCGAAGGCTCTGAGAAATGTTCTTTTTGGCTCATAAGCTCTACCTCACAAGTCCCGGTTCCTAGCCAAAACTCCCAGTAAGTGAATTATGTTTACCCTACTTTAAGTATAGCTTAGGTTTAAATTTATTATTGTTATTATGAAATTATAAACAATATATTATAAAATATAATATAAAAAAGTGTTATTATATTATCTTTTATCTACTCGTGGTACAGGGAATCTGGTTTGAAGGGCCGCATAGGGTTGATGGATTTCAGAAGTGCTACAAAGCCAAAATGGTCCTCCCTCCGTTGTTTGGCCCTTATCTGTAGATAGTGGTTAAAAAGTATTGTTTAACACTTATAAAATAATAATTTTTGTAATCAGTCGTGATAATTATTAGACAAAAATCTAGTGGTAATAATGTTAGGTTTCATTGAAGGAAATTATATTGTTAAGAAACAAAGTGTTGTCGAAGTTGGAATCACAACTTTAATAAGTGAATGCATAGTTACTTTAATCTTACACATAGATATTAAGTATTTAGTATAAATTACATGCTATGCATGCATATTATTTGTGTTCCTGATATCTATGCTGGATGAACGACTTATATATGTTTTAATCGATTTCAAATTTACATGTATTTTATATCCACGAATATGTTGGGTAGAAAATGGGTAAATGAAATAGGTTATGTGTTATTAAATAAAATGATGAGAGGCCTCGATTTTTATGACGATCTAGTCATCTATCATAGTATAGATGATGACCACGGACTATTCTCGACAGTCTAATGGAACGTTGGTAGGCTCGCAACCTGTAGGTGTTTGTGAACGATGTGTTCACCGGTGTACTCCATCCCACTCATGGTTTCCTTATGGACAATTATTGTTGAGGAACCCCTTTAGTAGTAGTTTCCATCCCAATGAAAATCCTTAGGCTAGGTCCCTTGAATTAGATGCTCTAGGGATAAAGAGTGAGGATAACGGGAATGGGTAATCGGGTTGATTGATATGATGAACTTAATAAACTTAATTATTGTGGGTTGAAAACCCTATGTGCTCACTAGGCTCAGCCCGAACCACTTAGTTTCTTGCATTACAGGTAGTGGCACAAGAGCATAGATGTGATGATCGGATGAAAGTTCATGGATTATAGGCCAGTAGATATAAATAAATGTTGTAAGACCTATGTTGTTTCGGTTTATGCTTTTTATCTGTATTGACAATGACATCCTGGTGTTTTAATATAATGAAAAACATTTCTTCAGAAATACTTTGATAAAATATTTATAATATTTTTTGGAAACAAATTCCACAACACTTTCTTTAAAAAGTTACTATGATTTTCATATAAAACATAAACAAATCAGTCTTTTTTGCCCGTGAAATTGGGGATGTCACACATGCCTAGTTCCTAATGGAACTTCTGCCAAAAACGGGAGGTGAAACAAACATCACGGTCTAAAACAATGAAGATTAGAACCTCATGTCAAGCAATGATCTTATGAACATACACATTGGCCAACTTCTCAGCCAAAGAACTCTTCCAATGGGCACTCTCGGCCAATCGATCCACGATGAACCATATAGTATCAAAACCCTTTACCATCTTCGGCAACTTAGTGATGAAGTCATTCGAAATCTACTCCCTTTTCCACATCGGAACCACTATAGGCTGCAACTTGCCAAGCGGCCTCTGATTCTCATCCTTGACCACCAGTAGCTCAATCTTAAATCTTGATACATCATGGTGGCCCCTGGATTAATAGAAAAGCGAGACTTATGAGCCTCCTCCAACACAATCTGTCTAACCCCACCAAACATCGAAATCCAGACCCAACCACATCGGATTAACAACCCATGACTATCCAATACAAATATAACAACCTCACCTCGGATCCTCTCTTTCTTCCAATTCTCTTCTGAAAAATCCTTGACCTAAGCCTCCCTAATCAATCCCAAAAGCGCGGAATCCACTGATATCATCATACACGATACCCTATTAGAAGACCCAGCTGACTTGCGGCTCAAGGTATCCCCAACTACATTTGCTATACCCAGATGGTAAAGGATCTCGCAGTCATAATCCATGACTACGTCCACCCACCTGTGCTGCCTCATGTTTAGGTTTGACTGATTTATATTATGCCTCAGTCTCTTGTGATCTGTGTAGATAGTACAATGAAACTCATAAAGATAGTTCATCCAAATCTTGAGGGGAAAAACCAATGCCCCCAACTCCAAATCATGTGTGGGATATCGCATTTCGTGCGGCTTCAGCTACCGTGAAGCATAAGCTATCACCTATCCTCTCTGCATGAAGACCACCCCTAAACCAGTGATGGATGCATCACAGAACACCACAAAATCCTCAATTCCGTCTGGGAGGGTAAATACTGGGGCCTCGCATAATCTCTGCCAAAGGGTCTCAAATGCTAATTATTTCTCAGGGCTCCATCGGAAATCCAACCCTTCCTCGTCAGATGAGGGAGGGGTACTGCAATCTTGGAGAAATACTGAATGAATCTCTGATAGTACCTTTCCAAACCCAAGAAACTCCTGATATCTTAGGGAGATTTCGGAACCTCCCACTGTATCACAACCTCGATCTTGGTCGGATCGACCAATATCCCATCCTGGTTGACGAGGTGGCCATGGGACTAAGCCTCTCATAACCAAAACTCGCACTTCGAGAACTTAACATAAAGTTATTTTCTCCTCAAAACCCCCAGAAGCTCACAAAGATGCTCCTCATAATGCTTTTTGGTCTTGGAATACACCAAGATATCATTAATGAACATATAACAGAACAATCGAGCATTGGCATACATACTGGATTCATCTAATCCATGAATAATTCAGGCGTATTAGTGAGCCAAACCTGACCTACTTCTCAAGAGGCACACTAGGTAGCTCCTCCAGAAACACATCTACAAACTCTCTGTCAACTAGGACATTTGAAACTAAAACCTGATCCCCAACATGCGCATCCACCACATAATCCAAATAAACCGCTCACCCATGCTGAATATACTATCGACCCTTGGTTGCAGAAAAAACCATGAACCAATCTTGGTGTCCTCTCCATAGATAACCAGTTCTCCCCCTCTTGGGGTTCAAACTACCACGCGTTGGCCCTCATAATCAATCATATCACCAAACGGACTCAACTAATCCATACCCACAATAATGCAAACATTCCCTATGGGGATGTAAAACATATTGATCAAATAGGACACCCCAAAGATCTCCGGAAAACAACCCTAATACACTAACAATGCAGAAACCCCATGTTCGTTGGCGATAGAAACTCACAACGGACACTCTAACTCCCCAATGGGCATCTCAAACCCTCTACTAAACAATCAAGATACAAAGGACCAACTCGCACCCAAGTCAAACAACACTAGTGAAGGCAAAGAGTTCACTAGAAATGTACCCAACAGAGGTACACAGATAAGCATAACATAAAGCATAATCAATAGAATAATGATAGAAACATATCGGTCAAAAAATCTGGAGCTGCTCTGGCCTCCTCGGCAGTGAGCTAGAAAGCGTGACCTTGAGCCCTCGGGGGCTCCACCATGCCCTGACTCCCATCAGTGATCCTCAAAGTAACAGGCACTGTAGCCCGCGCCAACCTAGCAGCAAGCGAGGGACAGTTGGCCTTCACATGGCCAAATTGGTCGCAATGATAACAATCCCTGGAACTAAGTGTTAAGGCCTGATGGCGGCAATCCCTCATCATATGGTTCTGCCGGCCACAATTATAGTACCCAGAAGATGATCAACAAGCACCCTCATGAACCTTGCCACACCTCCCACAAGTGCAGCCACTTCGACCCCAAATCTGAATCCAACGGCCTTAAACTGTTTGGCGCAGGCTACAATTGTGTCGACATCAGTCTTTGCTCCCTTGTCTGCAACTCAATCTCAATCTCACACTGCATGGAGGCCTCCTGCAACTCCAATAAGGAAGCATAGCACTGGGTGAAAACAAACTATTTGATCTCTGTCTTGATCATGCTCAACTAACGGGTCATCTGAGCCTGCTCAGATGTAACAAACTTAAGAAAAAACATAGCCCGCTCTATGAACATATTGGTGGTCTCAGTCACCAGCTTCATCCCATGTCTTAAATCTAGGTACTCCTGGGCCAACCTCTCATGCTCCAGCAGTAGCACGTATCTATAGAGGAACATCTCCGAGAATTGCTCCTAGGACACAACAACTCTCTACTTAGTAGAAAATGAACTAGTAGCAATTCTCCACCAATCCTTCGCTCCGATCCTCAGAAGGTTTAGAGCGCACATGACCTTCTGGTCAGCTGGGCAAGAACATGTGAAGAGACATACCACAACATTAGATATCCACCTCATGGATATGATCGACTCCTGCATCCTGTCAAAACTTGGGGGCTTCATAGTGTGAAAGTCCCAATACTACGAAACCCTACTCACCCAAACCCTGTAGCCGCAACGGCTGCTGTGGTTGCAACAACAGTCTCGAACAAAGCAGCGTAACGCTTATAGAAGTACTCAATCATGGCGGCCTTAATAGACCCAAACATCTCTGGTAACTAAGCTCAGAAGTGAGCAACAACCTCGTCTCCCTAATCCATCATCCAACACAGCTGACCCACCCTAGCTGCTAACTCCTGATCCCGATTCAGACCCAGCCTCACAGTCACCATACTTAAAAAAAACTAGGAGGATATCAGATAATATGCATATCATATCACGGGAACCAACTCCCAACAAATCCCTAGGGTTTATGACATCCATGTTACACATACGGGTCCTGTTCTTTTAGTAGTATGGGACCATACTACCTTGTGATAAAAATAAACTAAGTGGGTCACGTTGGGAAACCTTGTGAGTACATATGGTTATCAACCCACAATAATATAGTTAATTTGTTTCTTCACATTAATTATGTCAAACATTTAACTCGATTACCCATCGCTATTTTCTTCATTAATCTTCCCTAAAGATTTATCCTAAGGGCTCCGACATCGTATTTACCTCTCACCTCCTTACATTGCATTTCCTTATATGTTCATTCCTAAGTATTTTTCCTAAGAATCATCCCCTACATCATATAGACAATACTGATTCGGGGATTACTCCGCCAATATGTGTCCATTAAGAGTTTAGGTATCATCGCATGAATACGTAGTTACAACATCGCCTGAACTCGTAATTCAAAGTAAGGGTTTAGAGTATCATCACATGAATGCGTAGTTACAACATCGCCTAAACTCGTAATTCATGATCTAGAGGTTATGAGCCTACTATTGTTTCCACATGAGTGTCTACAATATTCTGTGGTCGCCATCTATACTCTGGTAGATGACTACATCACAACATCGCTGGTCAAGATTATGGCATCTCCTCATATCTCATATCACCTATTTATCATCACCTATCTATCATCACCTATTCAGAATCACCTTTCTCTCATCATCCGTCGCTACCCATTATATATTCATAAGTGTAATATGTATACAGTTTAAATCATGTAAACATGTAAAAATCCTTCATGTAGCATAGATATTAGGAACACATATAATATCCACACATAGCACGTAATTTATATTAAATACTTCATATCTATGTGTAAGATGAATGTAACTATGCACTCACTCGTTAAAGTGATGATTCCAAACTCGGGCAACGCTTCGTTCTAACAGTTCTATTCACCTTCGACGAAACCTAGTATCATTACCACTAGATTTTAATCTAATATTTATAGAGACTATTTACGAGCGATATTTTTTTATAAATTTTAAACAATACTTTTCAACTACTATGTATAGACAGGGGTCAAACATGAAACACCGGCGGGAGGGACCATTTTGGCATTTAAGTTGTTCTAAAATCCAACAACCCTATGCTACCCTTCAAACCAGATTCCCCGCACCGCAAGCAGTTAAAATGTATAATAATAACACTTTGTATATTTTATAATACTTACATATATTTTTATAGGTTCATAATAAAGATAATGAACTTAAACATTACCTATACTTATAGTAGGGTAAGCATAATTCACTTGTAATGGAGTTTAGTGAAGAACCGGGCTCTGTGCGGGCAGAACTTCTGAGCTGAAATCTCTTCTTCTCGGGGCCTTCTAGCATTCCGGGACTCGCTACTAACTCCTAAAAAGGAATGAGGAAAAGCCTTAAGGCTTTGGGAGTATTTGGGAGAAGAACAGTGGAAAGGTGTGAAGAAATGAAGTGATATGCGCTTCTATTTATAGGCTGAGAAATGGCTCAACACGGAGTGATTTTGGTCATAACAGAGAGTGTTGAATTCCAACATCGAGTGTTATTGGGGTGCACACGGATTGTTGAATCCAAGTGTCTCCATCTGGTGGCAAGGCGTGGGAATGAAGTAACGGTCAAGATTGTGTCACGTGTCACTCGTAAATTACTCCAAAAACTAATTATCTTCTAAAATCCATAAATTTTGCATACAAACTCTATTTTGACGTTCTTTATATCCACGTGTAGGTATTAACGGGATATACAACTTTCGTTTAGATTCCGTTGGCTAATTTTGAATTTATTTTTAAAGTTATATTTTAACATGCTTAGACATATAAAGTCCGCTAAAAATTCATAACTTTGTCAGCCAATGTCCGTTTTCATCTGTCTTTATATCATTAAGCTCCTATTAACGAGATCTTCGGTTCTCGTTTAGATTATGTTGGCTAAAAATCGATCGGTCTAAAATCCGAATTTTGGGTTGTGCACTGCTATGCTAAATCATAAAAAAATCATAACTTCCTTATACGAAGTCAGATTTGGACATTCTTGGTTTAATTTATACTACGAATTTCATTTATATCTCTAAGGCTAAAAATTAATTCATCAAAAATACACTTTTTATGTTACGCGGTGTTGTGGCGGCTTAGTCGTAAACTTTGACTGGTCATAACTTGATCGTTATAAGTTGGATTTTAGCGTTCTTCATATGTACAGAACCCTTGTGACATATACTATAACTAGGTTGATATTATTTACTCTAAATTATCTTCTATCAAAAAGTCATTTTTAACGCTTATTGTATTTAAATTGACTAGCTCGAATCTACCCGCGTTACAATTATCTACCCCTTAGGATGATTACGTCTCGGAATCATCAACAAAACAAGGCTTGTATAATGACTCTATATGTTATCTTTTCATCCAGGCAATAGGTGTAACTCTTATGTCTTTTCTAACGAGTTCCTAACTCTTGGACTTCTTGACTGCTAGCAGTGATCAATCTTGCACCCGCTCTTTATCCTATGTTGGTCTTTTAATCATAACCTTCGAGTTAAAAAGTCAATCCTTATTAGAGATTCCTGCTCCTTTGTAAACAGCATTAACTTAAGATAAGTTCTTTACTTCGATTATCGTGACAGACTGATGGGTCATGTTCTAATAACCTCTCATCGTATGATGCAACGCTTTGACTTAGGTCTTTTAGAGTCAAATTCCATAATGGAAGTTTCCTTCCTTCATGTTTTAATGTGATATAATCATATTCTAGCATGTAGCACTTCTAGCTACAAGCTCTTACTTTAACAACGATCATGATACTTCTATTGATCGCTTCAATTACCTTTTCCTTCAATCGTCTGGCTTAAGTCAAATGTTTCATTGATCTTGGTTCTCTGAACCATGTAACATACTCATCTTAGTCGATATTGATTTGATATGACCACTAGGGTCGCTCGAGTCAAGTAATGACCTGAATTTGATTGTCGTTGTAGTTAAAGTAGTTATAGAATTCACATATCAATGTGAAATCTAAGTACACTATTCCTCGTTTAGATTTGCTAGAAATCAGAGTAATATAATAAAAATGAAATACTCAATGCTGATAATGAGTGTTTACAATCACGCATTCACCTTCCCACAATCACCGATGGTACCTGAAAACATAAACAACTAGGTAAGCACGAAGCATAGTGACTTCCGCCAAAATACTACACACAAAAAAACATATACAAGCATGCATATTCGATACACAGTCATCAGACTAGATTTCACCGGGTATGATGTCCTGCTTCCTCAACCCAACTACTTCTCCTGAGCCTTCGTGCCCACAGATTACAACCAACCTGCACCTGGTAACTTGGTCTACATCACATATCAGGACTACCTCAACCTCACCCATCTTCATATGTCGACATCTATAATCAAACAAAATAATCAAGTAGGCACAGAAGTATAGGAAACTATGAATCTACCCATTGAACAACTCCATAATCCCTACTCAACCCCTCACAACACACTACTCCATTACCGACATGCTTAGCCATATGTAACCAGAGGTGAGATAGATACCTAAACAAATGGTCCTACTCTAGAGCCACAACCAAACAAGGAACAGACAAGAGAGCCTATATCAAGAGTTCTTAGGCTATCCTACGTGGCTACATACAATGCCTAGGGTAATCCACTAGACGATAACCAGCCTACTGGTGTTCTAACCATTATATCACTACTCATATATCCTAACATACAAGAATATATAGATATATCTAATAGATCACTACCGCACAACAATATCCTATACACAAGGATACATAACAACAATCTAGCGGACCGACATTGGTTCCTTCGACCCACACGTATAATGAGGAAACTTCACCTGAATCGGAGAATCCAAAACCCCACGACATGCTCCCTTTTGCATTAATTGTTCCCACGAACCTTCTAGCATCAAAACAAGTTAGATTCCTAGATAACCACCCAAAACCTTCTAGATTGACTCAAGGTCAAACTGGTCAAAAGTCAATAGTCAATAGTCAACAATCAACAATCTAATGAGTTTTGAGCATTCTAACACTCCTATGGTGTGCATGAAACCCTATATGCCTTTGATCTATGTTTTTACTATTATACAAGCAAATATACAAAATTCCAAAGCATCATCCTAACTAGCATATTATGTATCAAATATACCACAAAATTCTAGTTAGATGACATACCTTTTAATGGAGCTCGATGTTTTGAACCTTTAAGAGCTTAGCTCCAATAGTGCGGAAGCCTCAATTGGAATCACACAACACCACCACCAAAAGGAATAACTTGAGAAGAAGGTTATTTTGGTTCTCCCTATGAAAATCGAACCTTTCCCTCTCTTTGTGTATCTACTAGTGCCATTTCATGAACCATGGGATCCTTTATATAGTGTGACTCATTAGGGTTACACCATGTAAACCCTAATGTGCATGACTTTCCATTTCCTTCTTGATCCATGGATTACCACGTGGATTAAGCCCAACATGAAGGACAATGGATCACAAGCCCGCATATATAAGAATGAATGATTTACATAATCAATCCCCATATATTTAATTAGTCTCTTTTGATCACAAAATTAATTCCAAATTAATTCTTGATCACTACTAATTAAGTAATATGATTTCATATTAATCTATTAGAACTTATAATATTAATGTAAATCATAGATAACTTTTTCTCACTTGTCTATCCAATCATTCCGAGGTCATGCAACCCAAACGAACCATGTTACTCTCAGGTCGAGTACATACTAATAATAGTTATGGGTTTAGACATTTCATCCAACACAATCAACAATCAATAACTCTTCACAAAGTGACACTCCCTTTGTCACGTTGTGACCATATAAAGATCAAATAATCACGAGTCTTCAATAGTCACGACGTGACAGGCACCTTTTCATGTCCTGAGAACTGGATGAAATGAAGCTTAATGGATTAAGCCCTTAATCCATGAAGCCACGAAATCAACTCCTCCACAAGACTTCCTTACACCCCATAATCCATAAAAATCAATGTTTTAAAGTCTTGCATAACCAATGCAAGTCTTGAGTTCAGATTAAGTCATTTATGAAGAAAAGGAGGTAAAATATCAAGTATGAGCTCAAACTCTATCAAACTTTAGATCTACCTCATGTAACCACCAATGGACTCTAAGGAACCATAAATTTACCAACTTTATGGAAGCCCAACATCCTAAATAACCTAAACAGGGATAATAATGCATAATAATATCGATCTAGCAACAAGGAATCATAAAGCTTGAAGCTTGAATACTCATAAAGGTCGAGAGGAGTTGCTAAAAGATGCTAAACTGGCTTGCAAGTTAAATCTATGCATCAAAGACGATCCCTTCTTCTTCAAGTCACTAAGACACCACCAAAAACTTAATAACTCATAAGTAGGGCTAGGGTTTTGTTTGAATTAAGTGGAGGATGAAGAAAATACCCTAGGGCATGAGTTAAGATCCTTAGATATGGAGAGAACCCTAATATTTGTGGGCTTAGGCCGAAACCATCCTCACGATGTGACCATCCTCTTGTCACGTCGTGACAAGCCCTCTTGGATATGTGTTTCATTTTTAACTTATCACGTCATGACTCTAGTTTTACCAAAAAATTATGCCTTTGACTCCTTGATGCCCTAAACTGATATGTTCTGGGAACTGGGTGCTACAATTCTCCCCCACTTGAATTAGATTTCTTCTTTGAAATATGCTCTCGCTTATAGTCTCAAAGTAACCCCTTGTTGGTCCTTCAAACCCGACTCCTTCAAAGCAGGTTGAGATCGCTTGAATGCCAACACCTACAACCATTACCAAAAATGGTTCCAACCTAGGATCCAAAGCTAATCAAGCAGAGACTCCAATGTCTGAATCATCTCTATTGCAGCATCAATTAAATAATTGACCATTTCCCGAAAATTCTGCCAACCCTAAATTTTGTGATACCACGTTAACTGAAGAAAAATTCTTCACACAACCTCCTTAAACCATGATGAAAATAACCCACTTCCTTATCTAAACCTGTAGATCCCGAAGTCTTACACAACCTTCAAGTAGACAGAGCTACCACATTTGTCAACCATGTTGACCAACACTTGCAGACCTGACCTAACCAAAACCTCTTGATCTTGCACCGCCCATCTAAAAGTTGAAGAAGGAAACCAACACCCATGCCATTTTTGACAACCTCACATACTGACACACCTGAGATAAATTCTTCCAAAATAGTTGAGCAAACAAGGCTAAACCAACCTTCACATAAACAATGCTAACCGAAAATTCACAGATTTGATCAGTCAAAGGCATTTCGGCCAGATGTCGCCTATGGGAAATTAAAACACAGAACTCTCAGCTGAAAGCCATCATGCTAATCTCGCATATAATTGCACCAACAAAACAACAACCAAACGAGCACAAACTAAACTAGACAATGCTCCAATAAATTTATATGACTGTTATTTTCTTGTCTAACTATCCAGTATATTAAATATAAAAAAACTACAAATCAATAGCAATACATAGAAAGTTATATAAAAAGCTACTTAAGAAGTTCAAAAGGACTTTCAATATCTTTAAAAATAAAAATGATATATAAAGCATTTAAAACATGTAAAAAAAAAGTCTAATTATTAGAAAAATAATATTCCAAAATAACTTATAGAATCAAGAAACAATATTAAAATGATAAACAAAATCATAAGCTCTAAGAATAGAAACAATATATAAAATAACAAATGGAGATTAACATGAACAAAAGTAAACATAATAAAAATCTATTTGACTAAAATGCATATCAACCAACTAAATTATTGATCGTTATATCCCCTCAAATAGAACTTTGTGTTTTCTTACGTCTTTTTCTCCAATCTTATTTTTGAAATCCTACAAAAACTTTTGAGATATAACAATTAATTAGTTAAAGGCTAAAGAGTTTAAATATTAAACTAATATTTAATACAATTATAAAAAACCTTTTAACTTGTCGTAATTAGATGATAAGTTGAAAAGTTGTAAGTTTCAAATGAATATAATTGAAGTATTTTGATCTCTTTTATAGTAGATATATAGACACACAAGATTTTTTTTTAATAAAATAAAAACATATTCCAAATCATACAGTATACTTTGGTCATTCGACATAATATATAATATATCAACTTGTATTAATATTTATTTATAATCAAATTATTTGATCGACCAGTTTGTTTTATCACAGATTAATTATCAAATTAATACAAATGACTTGCTCTTACTAATATTTGACGAAAAGTCGGAGCAAAAATCAATTATTAGTCAAAGTGTGTTATTTATATAAGAAATACATTGTAGAAAAAAATTGACTTAATCTTACTAACATTGGACACAAATTTTAAGATAAAGTTGAGAAAGAATCATTTACATAAGGAATATATTGCATGAAACAAAATTCGAGTTGATCTTACTAATACATGACGAAAAGTTGGAGCTAAAATAAAGAAATAATGATTTACATGAGAAATTCCTTGCATAAAACAAATATTTTATATAATATCTAATTATACATTTATTAAACAAGATTTGTTTGAATCTCCCAATCTACCACACAAACATCCACATTCCTTTAAATACTACTAACATAATCTACCTATGTCAACTATATATATATATATATATATATATATATATATATATATATATATATATATATATATATATATATATATATATATATATATATATATATATATATATATATATCAATTATGTCATAAGTTAAACTTTTGAGTGGTTACCAATAATTAAGTTAAAGTGAAGAGACATGGAGGTTTCAAATGCATGTGGTGTAAAAAATGCTTCTTTTGTAAAATATTAAGAGTAATCTGGTACGTTACGCAACAATACAATTATACAGTTGATATAGTTGTGGGTAAATGTTTAAATCAAAAACAGAGCCAAGAATTTGAATATTGAGAGTACACATATAATCAAAATAAAAATAACTATTTGCGTAAAGTTGTTTAATATGTAAGTTGTACCTCATAAAGTATAATATAAACAAAAATTAAAATTGAATTCGACGAGTTTTGTTTGTTGAAAATGATAGATTATAACATTATAAAAACTCAATAGAAACATGTATTTCTCAATGAAAATGACCAAAAATTATCATATGTTTCTTTTTAAGAGGAGACCTAGAAAAAATTCTTTATAATGAAATAGGCTACAATTGTATAATTTTGTGACATTGTGATCAAAGCTTACAGCTTACATCATAATATAGATAAAATTATACGTCTTAATGATGTATTTTGATTTATACCAAGTTTTGTATATTGTAAGTTATAACAGAAAAATATATTAAATTATTCTTATTATAACAATATAAAGATAATTTAATTAAATAAAATAATAAAATGAAATAACAATCAAAATGTAAAATTCCGTTTGAAATAGAGTAATTAAATAATAAACTCGGAACCCTAATATGTAAATTTATATTTTATATTATTTTATAGTGGCCTTAAAATCCATAATATTTAGCGGGGTGTTAGTTTCGGGGAGCCAAATGTTATAATTTGGATTATTTGGGGGTTACAGTGTAATTCCAGGATTTATTTTGTAAGGATTTTCAGGAGTCAGGGGGTGTTTCGTAAAATATTGGACTTGTTATGAAATGATTTTAGAGGTTGGGGCTAAAATGGTAAATTATGGACTTAATTTGAAAGAAAAAGGAGAAAGAGGGACCAATTGTACCATTATTGAATGAAGTTTCATGGAGTCAGGGTATATAACCCATCACCCTCCCAGTAACCCAAACCCAAACATTTAGAGTCAGCTGCCACCCTCTTTCTATATCTCCAGCCGCCGCTACCGGATCTGACCACTTAGCACCATCGAACGACTCTTGTCATTGACAACAACAAACATCTACAGGAACCAGGAAAGGGCATTGCATCAATCGAAGACCGGAGAAGAAGTTAACGTCGGGGAAGTCATTGTCGCTGTCAAGCTGCTGACAAAGACGAAGGGTCAGTGCTCCGACATTATGTAATCATAGAGATCGGAAGACCGATGTTGTGAGGCTGATGTAGTCATCGTTAGATCACTCTCTCTCACTCTCATCTATTCTTCTATCGGTACGCAATCCCCATTGAAGACGTGGTCGATGCCGTACGCTGTTAGCCGTCGCTGGTGCCGCTAGTGCTGTTGTTTCCGTCGTCGTATGCCACCAGGTGGTTGGTTATCACCATCTTTCAGTCAAGGTGTATGTGTTCTGGTTTGTTGCATGTTTGCAAATCAAAAGAGAGGCCACCACCACCAACACCATGAGGTGGTGGCTATCACCTTGTACCACCGCCAGCTGCCACAAAGGTGGCTGAGCGTATGTATGTGTTATTATTGTGTGTGTGTCTCTTTTAGATTTATGTTGTATAATGCAATTATTTGGCCGGATTATTTGAGGAAAAACCCACCAACACCACTGTGAGGTGGTGGTTCCTGCCTTCTATTGCCTCAAGCCGCCATGTTGGCTGGCGGTGTGGATTGTTGATTGGATTGCTAGTTGTGATGCTTGGACATGTTTTAGGTTTAGAATTATAACCACCACCACGAGGTAGTGGCTGCTGCCGTGAGCCATCGTTGACCACCACACCCTGAGGTGGTAATGGGTGGTGCACGACTTATTTAACCCTAATTGACCTAATAAATCCCTAATTGACATAAAAAGCTAATTATTTGACTAATGGGAACGCGATGGGTTGGAAACCATAATTATGGTTTAGAAAACCCTAATTTTGGGAATGTGAGTTTTGGAATTGTCGGGACCTGTGTTGAACCATTGGATTTCGAATTTTTAATTTCGCCCTATTACTATGTATGTTTGATCTAGTGTATTAATGGACTTAATAGATTAAGTCCTTAATGGGTTAAGTAAGAACAATTAACCCTAATTGTCATTTTATGTGAAAAACCCTAATTATGATTGGGCTTCAAGTTGGGCTTTCTTTTATGCTTAGGTGTTTGGGTTCATGTTGTGCCATTTCTTGGACTGGGTTGCTATGGGCCTTCATAGGCCTTCATGGGAACAAGTATGTGGACTAAGGAAATTATTGGGCTTTAGGATAAGGCCTATTGGGAAGGCTTGGGTCCAATTTGGAAAATCGGGCCATAAGTGGGCCAAAATTGGGCCTTGATGATTATAGGATATTGGACCATCGAAATCCAAATTGTTTGGATTAGAATAAATGGTTGGGCCTTAATATAAGTCCATGTATAGGTTTGGGCCCAAATTTGGAAAATTTATGTTGGTCCTTGGTTCATTGATTGGTTTTTCGGCCTTCATAGTGTGTGTTTGGACATTGGTTTTGGACCAAGTTATGTTAAGGGTAAAATAATCTTTTTACCTAAAGCATAGACTTATGGTTATGTATTGGAATGCAATTATTAATTGGATGTTGTTTTGATGATTAACAGTTCAGGAATCTGTTAACCAGCAGCTAGAGTTTTATCTGCGGAACTTATGCAATGCACGGTGAGCCTCCTCACCATACCAATGAGTCGAAGGCACCAAGGTCGGCCCATTTGTGATATATGGTACACTCCTTGGTTATATGCTATGTTGTATGCGAGTTATTTATGTGATATTTGCATGAAAGACCCCGGGGGAGCCCATGACACTTGGATATAAGACCATATAGGGGAGCCCATGGCTTTTTAGGTAAAGACCATGGGGGAGCCCATGGCACTTGGATGTAAGACCATGTGGGGGATGTAACGCCCGTAGAACATGGCTAGTCAATTTAGAGACGATAGACATCAAAAATGAATTTTTGATGAAATATTATTTAGAATGAATAATCTTAACTAAGTTATAATATATGTTACAAGGTTTCCGTGCATATAAAGAACGCCGAAATCCGAGTTATAACGAAAAAGTTATGACCTGTCGAAGTTTCGCGACAGAATCGGCACGACGCAGAATGACGTAAAAAGTGAATTTACGTTAGAGTGATATTTAGCCTTAGCAATATAAAAAAATTCGTAGAGTTCGTTAAACCATGAGCGTGCATAAAAAGAACGGCCAAATCTGATTTCGTATCAGGAAGTTATGATTTTTCTAAGTTTCGACAAAGCGGTATGCAGCCTGAATACTCGATTTGAGATCGAACGGTTTTTAGCCGAAACAATCTAAATGAGAATCGAAAATCTCATTAATTGTAGTGAAACGATGAAAAGATAGGCGAAAACGGACATCAGATAAAGAAGTTATGATTTTATAATGGAGTTTTCTTGTCCCGACCTCCTAAAAATAAATAATAAAAATAAGACAAAATTAGCCAACGGTGTCTAAACGAAAGTTGTAGAGCGTAGTCTCACCTACGCGTGGATATAAAAAACGTCAAAAACGGAGTTCGTATAAGGAAGATATGAATTTCTGAAGTTTATTAAATATTTTCGATATTTAATTTAAATAAAAATTCGGATATTATCCAAAGGGGGGGAGTCACCGGGGTTATCCACATTACGCCCAGCGTAATGTAGATTTAGGCCCAACACAAATGAGCTTCCAGTCCCCTATAAAAGGGTGTTGAGGGCAACCGACTTCTTTGCTCATTTCTTCCCGTTTTCTCGTGTTTTTGTATCGTTTTTCGTGCGACAAAATATCCCGAAGCCCCGGTATCATTTCCGAGCCCCGAAGCAAGTCCCGAGGCCCCGAAGATCCTGAGAAGTGTGATTCCCGAGCCGAAGCTCTGACTCCGAGGAGCCCGGTTTTTGTGAAGATCTTCCAGATCTGCCGAAGAATACTACTTCTATAAACCGTAGTGTTGTCCGATCATCTTCTAATCAAGTGAGTGTGTGGTTACTTTCTTCTAACGCATAATTATTAAGTATTTAGTATAAAATACGTGTTATGTGTATATTTTGTTGTTATATGCGTGAATGTATATTCACTTTCTTCTATCTTATATATTTGATTTATTCTTTAGGAAATACGTGTTACGTGGGTATGCCTCATCTGTTATGTGGAATATGTATTGAATGAGAATGTTATACAGGTTTTAAACTATGTATAAAAATATATATTTTTATCTACTAATATGTTGGGTAGAACATGGGTAGATAGTTGAAATGTGATAAACAGATGAGAGGTCCCGATGTTGGTGTTGTCGATCTAGTTATTCAGCGAGTATGGATTAGACCAAGAGGTTAGTTTTAGATCCGGGAGTATGGATCAGGTAAATAGATAAAACTTGTTTTTGGTCCGGGAGTATGGATTAAGACTAAGTTAATTGTCCCTAGTCCGGGAGTATGGATTGGGCACAGTTATTGATCCGGGAGTATGGATCAGATCAGGATTAGGGTATAGTTAATTGTCCTTATTCCGGGAGTATGGATTAGGTACAATTATTGATCCATGAGTATGGATCAGATCAGGATGTTAGTTTTAGATCCGTGAGTATGGATCGGGGGAAAATGTTAGTTTTAGATCCGTAAGTATGGATCAGGTGAAAATGTTAGTTTTAGATCCGTGAGTATGGATCAGGTGAAGATAATAGTTTTAGATCCGTGAGTAGGGATCGGGTAAAGAGGAAAATTTTAGATACGAGAGTTTAGATCGTGTCGTTGTGAGTATCGATGGGGGTGGGATAAGAGTTGCCTTTATATGGTGAAATTGTACAAGTTTGAATGTTCAATATTTATAAATATATGATATAACATTGTGGGATGAAAACCTTATATGCTCACCAGGCTCTCAAGCCTGACCCACTCAGTTTTCTTTGTATCACAGGTATCGATACGAAGACATAATTCACAGAGAGATTTAAAGGAGATACAAATCATTAGTGTAATTGAATGTAAGTTCTGTTTATGCTTATATGTCTGTATCGGAACATGACATCCCGAGGTTTTATTATTAAATGAAAATACATTCTCATTGAGAAATGTTTTGATAAGTTATTATCATATCTTGTTTTGGGAACAAATTCCGCAACCGTTTTCTTTAAAAGATTACTCTGATTTTATAAAACAAAGCATAAACAAATCGGTTTTTTATGGCCGTGAAATTGGGGATGTCACAGTTGGTATTAGAGCATTAGTTTAAGCGAACTAGGAAATTGTCGGAAATTTCTAGACTTAAACTTAGAATGCTAAGTAATGATTTTGAGGAGTGTCTCTGAAATATGTTAGGTAGTACACCTAAATTGACACAAGCACTAGTTTATTTTAGGAATGATGCCTAAAATGCTTTTATGTGCTAAATGTTTTGTGTGATAGCTATATTGATGTTATTATTTGTTCGGATCCATAGTCTGTTGCCGACCGGATTTGGAAACCTTATGTGTTTAGGAATCTAAGTGTACAACTACGATATTAGAACTAGAATATAAACGTTTCGGAGTGATAAGGATGAATTAATTATCTATCATGATTGAGGATCTAAATTCACCATATTCGGTGTGTAGATCAAAAATGGTAAGAACCAGAAGTGGAATTGGAAATGTGAACAAAGACAGGAATCAACCACCAGTGGTTGAGCAAATACCTGCCGTAGCAACAGCACCTGCGCCGATAACAATGGCTGGTGTACAATTGATGATTCAAATGATGTTATGTCGTCAAATGGAGGATACTAGGCGGTTGCTTCAACAGAATCGTGAAGAACTGTCAATTCGTGTGGAAGAGCCTGAATTAAATGAAGGGCACTCGGAAGGTGGAAACTTCAGTGGGTCTGTTGGTCAAGCCAACCCACCGATAGTTAGGCAACACAACCATGATGGAACGAATGATGGAAAGGGATGCAAGTACAAGGACTTTCTAACTTGCAAACCATCGACCTTCAATGGAAAGGAGGATCCGATTGGAGTTATGGATTGGATCTCAGAAATGGAGTTAGCCTTCATGACTTGTGGCTGCAGAGGCAGGTTGCCGACTATCTATGCAGTGCGTTAGTTCCGAGGTGGAGCCGTTCGATGATGTAACACTCTAGGGAAGATCCCAAGCCCTAACGATCCACTGCAACTGTCTTGGGTAGAGTTCTTGGTGCAATTCAAGCGTAAATTCTGCTCGGCCCAAAACCTGCTAGAGTTGGAGAACAAATTTCTGATATTGAAGAAAGGCAGCATGTCAGTGGATGAATATACTAATGCCTTCATAGACAAGATGGATTTTGCTTTGCGCATCGTCGCAGACGAACTGACAAAAGTCGACCGGTACGCAAAGGGACTCCCTTGGGAGTATGCGGTGCCAGTGCGTCAGGCACCTACTCTAGAGGCAGCTATTTGGGCTGCCAAGTCTGTTGAGAATATGATCAAGGGGAGGACTGACAGTAAGGTTGAACTTGGAGAGAAGAGAAAGTTAGAAGGAACTTCAGGTTCTAATGAGAAAAGAAAATTTTCTAAGTCCGATTCGAAGAAGCTCGAAGAAGGAGCACAATGGTGTGACAAGTGCAAAAGGAAGCACATTGGGGAATGCTCTAAAGAAATGACCTGCTTCAAATGCGGGAAGACTGGTCATTACGCCAGCAAATGCCCAAACAAAAGAGAAGCCTGCTTTAAGTGTGGTGAAGAAGGACACTTCAAGCAAAATTGCCTAAGAAGAGAAGAGGCTAAAAACCCAAATACACCACCAAAGCCAAGAGCATTCCCCATGATCCTCGACGAAGCAGAAAAAAATGCGAGGATTCAAGGATGAAGACTTCATGTCAAGATATAAAGTCTGTATCAGGAAGTATAGCCTACTAGAGGCGTAGTATAGGGTGAACTTGAACTTTTGTGTAATCGTTTCAAGGAATTAATATAAACCCTAGTTTTGCTTACTGATGTGTTGAATGATTGTCTGATTTTCTTGTATGGTGACTTGGTCGACTGCGGGATAATACTTGGGACGAGTATGAGTAGGTGTGAAACGTAGTAGATGCATATACTACCGGAAGCACAGGACTCGCACTTGGATCAGGGAAAGTCACAAGGTTACCAAGAAGCTAGTAATTGATTCCACTTTATTCTGGTATGTCATTACCATTGTTTCGGTAATGACTAGTAATATGGTTCTTGTTCCGACCCTAGTGGTCATATTTAAATTTGAGTTCGACTACGAGGAGTATGTTACGTGGTCTAGAGGACCAAGTTAGATGTAACATCTAACTTAAGTGAGAAGGTTGAAGTTAATGCGATTGATAGTGTCGCGCTCGTTGTTAAAAGAAGTTTGCAGGTAGAAATGCTACATGCTGAAATGTGAGTATATCACATTAGAATATGAAGAAAGGTATATTCCATCTTGGAATTTAACTACATTAAAGACCGAGTTTAAGCGTCGCATCGTGCAATGAGAGGTCAATAGAGCATGATCCATCCGTTTGTTACAATAGATAAATGAAAGTAATTATCCTGAGAAGAAGAAGGAGTCCACAATAAGGACTTACTTGGTAACATGAAGGTTACGATTGAAAGTACAACATAGTACGATAAGAGATGCAAGATTAGGCATCTTCAGCGGTCAAGAAAGCCATAGTGTTAAATACTCTTTCGAGGCAACATAGAAGTTACGGTTATTACCTAGGATGAAGAAATAACGTGTGGAATCATCATGCAAGTCCTATTTCGTTGATGATTCTGGGACGTAATCATCCTAAGGGGGAGATAATTGTAACGCCCGTAGAACATGGCTAGTCAATTTAGAGACGATAGGCGTCAAAAATGAATTTTTGATGAAATATTATTTAGAATGAATAATCTTAACTAAGTTATAGTATATGTTACAAGGTTTCCGTGCATATAAATAACGCCGAAGTCCGAGTAATAACGAAGACGTTATGACCTGTCGAAGTTTCACGACAGAACCGACACGACGCAGAATGACGTAAAAAGTGAACTTACGTTAGAGTGATACTTAGCCTTAGCAATCTAAACGAAAGTTGTAGAGTTCGTTAAACCATGAGCGTGCATAAAAAGAACGTCCAAATCTGACTTCGTTTGAGGAAGTTATGATTTTTCTAAGTTTCGACTTAGCGATATGCAGCCCGAATACTCGATTTGAGATCGAGCGGTTTTTAGCCGAAACAATCTAAATGAGAATCGAAGATCTCGTTAATTGTAGTGAAACGATGAAAAAGAGAGGCGAAAACGGACATCGGATAAAGAAGTTATGATTTTATAACGGAGTTTTCTTGTCCCGACCTACTAAAAATAAATAATAAAAATAAATTCAAAATTAGCCGACGGTGTCTAAACGAAATTTGTAGAGCGTAGTCTCATCTACGCGGAGATATAAAGAACGTAGAAAACGGAGTTCGTATGAGGAAGATATGAATTTTTTAAATTTATTAAATATTTTCGATATTTAATTTAAATAAAAATTCGGATATTATCCAAAGGGGGGAGTCACCGGGCTTATCCACATTACGCCCAGCGTAATGTAGATTTACGCCCAACGTAAATAAGCTTCCATTCCCCTATAAAAGGGTGTCGAGGGCAACAGACTTCTTTGCTCATTTCTTCCCGTTTTCTCGTGTTTTTGCATCGTTTTTCGTGCAAGAAATATCCCGAAGCCCCGGTATCATTCCCGAGCCCCGAAGCAAGTCCCGAGGCCCCGAAGATCCCGAGAAGTGTGATTCTCGAGCCGAAGCTCTGCCCGCGAGGAGCCCGATTTTTGTGAAGATCTTCAATATCTGCCGAAGAATACTACTTTTACAAACCGTAGTGCTGTCCGATCATCTTCTAATCAAGTGAGTGTGTGGTTAGTTTCTTCTAACGCATAATTATTAAGTATTTAGTATAAAATACGTGTTATGTGTATATTTTGTTGTTATATGCGTGAATGTATATTCACTTTCTTCTATCTCATAAATCTGATTTATTCTCTAGGAAATACGTGTTATGTGGGTATGCCTCATCTGTTATGTGGAATAGGTATTGAATGAGAATGTTATACAGGTTTTAAACTATGTATAAAAATATATATTTTTATCTACTAATATGTTGGGTAGAACATGGGTAGATAGTTGATGTGTGATAAACAGATGAGAGGTCCCGATGTTGTTGTTGTCGATCTAGTTATTCAGCGAGTATGGATCAGACCAAGAGGTTAGTTTTAGATCCGGGAGTATGGATCAGGTAAAGAGATAAAACTTGTTATTAGTCCGGGAGTATGGATTAAGACTAAGTTAATTGTCCCTATTCCGGGAGTATGGATTGGGCACAGTTATTGATCCGGGAGTATGGATCAGATCAGGATTAGGGTATAGTTAATTGTCCTTATTCTGGGAGTGTGGATTAGGTACAATTATTGATCCATGAGTATGGATCAGATCAGGATGTTAGTTTTAGATCCGTGAGTATGGATCAGGGGAAAATGTTAGTTTTAGATCCGTGAGTATAGATCACGTGAAAAGGTTAGTTTTAGATCCGTGAGTATGGATCGGGTGAAGATAATAGTTTTAGATCCGTGAGTAGGGATCGGGTAAAGAGGAAAATTTTAGATACGAGAGTTTAGATCGTGTCGTTGTGAGGATCGGTGCGGGTGGGATAAGAGTTGCCTTTATATGGTCAAATTGTACAAGTTTGAATGTTCTGTATTTATAAATATATGATATAACATTGTGGGATGAAAACCCTATATGCTCACCAGGCTCCCAAGCTTGACCCACTCAGTTTTCTTTGTATCATAGGTATCGATACGAAGAAATATTTCACAGAGAGATTTAAAGGAGATACAAATCATTAGTGTAATTGAATGTAAGTTCTGTTTATGCTTTTATGTCTGTATCAGAACATGACATCCCGAGGTTTTATTATTAAATGAAAATACATTCTCATTGAGAAATGTTTTGATAAGTTATTATCATATCTTGTTTTGGGAACAAATTCCGCAACCGTTTTCTTTAAAAGATTACTCTGATTTTATAAAACAAAGCATAAACAAATCGGTTTTTTATGGCCGTGAAATTAGGGATGTCACAGGGGAGCCTATGACCATGTGGGGGAGCCCATGTCTTCCTAGGTAAAGACCATGGGGCAGCCCATGACACATAGGTGTAAGACCATAGGGGAGCCCACGGCCTCCTGGAGTAAGACCCTAAGGGAGCCCACCACATCCTTATATGGTTATATGCTTGGCTTGTGTATGCTAGTTGATTATGTGACATGTGGTACGTTAGTTGTTTATGAGATATTTGATATGCTAGTTATCTTTCTGATACTTGCATGGAAGACCCCGGGGGGAGCCCGTGGCAGTTGGATATCAAACCATGTAGGGGAACCGATGGCATTCCGTATATGTTGTGTGCATGGCTTGTATGGTTACTATGACTTATGTAATTATATGGATTGTGTGGGGTATGTTATGGGGAATTCACTAAGCTTCGTGCTTATAGTTTTGGTTATGGTTTCAGGTATCATTTATTTTGAAAGGAAGGATCCGACTTGATCACAACACACACATCCGTGTTTCCGCAATATATGATTTTGGGACGAACTCTGATAAATGTTTTTAACTAACCATGTTTTTGGAATGCTTGGATTTAGAAGACATCTGAGTTTTGACTATACTAAAAATAAAATTTTTACCCTTGATATTTAGGTCGTTACAAGTGGTATCAGGTCCTTGGTTTTAGGGATTCGAATATACATTCGGGTGTGTCTAAACTCAAAGTGAGGATCTGTAAAGTTTTCAAAAGAAAAATGTTTTCAAGAAAATAATTTCCTGGGACGAGAGACGGGTGTGGTGCATACAATCAACCGAGCTCAAGTAAGTTTCCCCAAAATACCCGTATATGTTATTTGTTATGACTTGATTTATGAATCTTAGAATCGCATGCTAGTTGGGGCTAGGAGAGATGCCTTTATATGTTGTATGAGTTGGTAGACTTGGATGCTAGTACTGAGTAGTCAACGACAGATTGGCCTGATATGTGATGCATGTATCCTTGGAGATACTGTATGCTATGTTAGAATGAGAATGACTATTGGTATCAGTAACTGCTAAGTGTATGCTTTAAAAACTGTATACGGTTAGGATCTTATAGCCTTAGAATAATGATTTGGCCTTATTTCCTGTTCTGTGTGTAATTTGCATGCATAAGGTAGCCGAAAATGAGGGTGGATGTGGACAACATGGGTTGTGGTATGTGGGTCGAATTTTCTATGATAGTTTTATGGTTGATAGATTACCCTAGGGTAAGCCTAGGACAAGATTAGTGACATGAGTCACTTTTTTTTTGCGAATTGTATGTGTGGATAGAATTGCTTGATTGGAGTATGTTGGTTAGTTTTCCGTTGTCTGAATGTTGCTTTCTTTGTCCTTTGTAGGACTCTTAGCAAAGTGAGTTAGCTACTAAGTGAATATGCTAAGTCACATGTAGCACATGCTGGATAATCTCATAGTGATGGACTTAACCCTATTGTGCAACTCTCATTTGAGTCGAACCGTTCTAGGGTTGAGACTTTTACTCAAAGGATTATCTGATCTCTGTTGCATGTGGCTATATTCATGAGGTAGCTAGTCAAGATTAATGGGAGTTCTTCAGTAGCTAAGGGCGGGGTGAAGTTGGGATCCTAGGAAAGCCTAGGATATGAGGTAACCATGTTTTTGAATAAGTGACATAGAGGATTCGGGAGGATTGCTGAGGAAAGTATGGATAGGTATGGAAGGTAATATTGGGCCAGTACTACTGAAAATACAGGATCCATTCTTGAATCTTGGAGAGTCTTGGAGAATCTAGGAAGCCTATAGGAAGGAGAATTATTGGTTATGTTTGGATCATGGGAATAACTGCTATGCAGAATGAGGATGAACATGCATGGGGAAGGGCCAGGGTTTGGTTCCAACTCTGGTGGTGAGCCAACTAGTGGAGGGACTTTCAGGGATTTGAGTTCGCATTAGATTAAGGATATGGAAAGTGTTTTCCGTACTAATCCCTACCCCTTAGGAGCTAAGGTTTGGTTCGACGTGGATCTCTTGTATCGAGCGACAAGCATTGATTGTGGGATCTATTGCACTTTCAAGATTGGAGACTATGTCTTGGGAATAGTTGTAGCCCGATTTAGAGCATAGGCTGCTCCAGTTAGTGCAGTTCAGCTGTTGACGATTGAGCCGGTGAGTGTGTTAGGGTGCGAGACCATGAATGATATGATTTCTATAGCCCGAGATCGGGAGATTGAATTGGAGCACATTTGGGAAGAGGGGATCAGATCAGTTGCATATATTGGAAGGTCCCGAGAAGAGACCCAAGAGTTCGGATCAGCTTTTGAGAGGCCAGTGGGGGTGCCGGATTCGATGAAGTACTTGCGGGAAACTGCACGATGAATTTTTTTTACCAAGGGTTTGGGTAAGTGTATCTCTGGATTTGATTCCCTGATTGTTTTGGGTTATATCCTCAAGTGATGACATATGCCATTTTCATGCCATGAATTATTAGTGGTTAACGAAAGGCCATTTCCCTATTTGTGAGTTGGGAGTGCTCAGTATTATCTTGGTTTATGGTCTAGATCGGTCCAGGGGTATTATGTGGCAGGTCTGCAGAAAGGGTCCCTCAAGGTTGTTATCTATCATTATTCAGATTCAGTGGTTTCAATCACTATGCTCAGATTGTCTTGTGGGGTCACCAAGGGAAGCGGTTTATTGCTGAGGTTCTAGTCTGAACATCTGTCATTGGGATTTTAAGATTTGATTGTAGTATCATTTCAAGCATCAGGGGATATCGGTTTCATGAGGATTCGGGAATTATTCATCTTGACTTTAGAAGTTTTGTAGTCTTCTGGGATGGGCTAGTGATGGTGCACTAGCTGTTAAACACTAGTTGTCATCAGGTCGATCGTTGTAAAGTAAGAAGGATTGGGAACCCTTCAATTTTTGTGTGCTTTAAGAATGTAGTCAATTCAAAGTGAGGGTGAATCGTCTCAGGATTTAGAAGTAGGAGCGGTTATGAAACTAGGATGAGTTTCGCATCCTCATCAAGGAGTAGGATGACCCAAGTGGCTGTTTTGTTTGAGTAAGATTTGATTGTAGTATCATTTCAAGCATCAGGGGATATCGGTTTCATGAGGATTCGGGAATTATTCATCTTGACTTTAGAAGTTTTGTAGTCTTCTGGGATGGGCTAGTGATGGTGCACTAGCTGTTAAACACTAGTTGTCATCAGGTCGATCGTTGTAAAGTAAGAAGGATTGGGAACCCTTCAATTTTTGTGTGCTTTAAGAATGTAGTCAATTCAAAGTGAGGGTGAATCGTCTCAGGATTTAGAAGTAGGAGCGGTTATGAAACTAGGATGAGTTTCGCATCCTCATCAAGGAGTAGGATGACCCAAGTGGCTGTTTTGTTTGAGGATTGCCTGAGTTGGGAGTTCAGTAAAACTCCCTAGCATGTGAATCGTGTCTTTTGGGTGCTTGATAGTAGAATTTGGGGAAACCAGGTTAGGGATTACAATCATGAATTGAGTTCAGTTCGGGTGTCCGGTCGAGTGTGTGCTCGACTCTGAGTATATCTGAATGGATAGATTAAGGGTATGGTATTGGGTTGCGGTTGTGCTAAGGAGAAAGTGTCGTAAGACTACGGGGGAGTCGTAGCATTCACTAATGGCTAGTTAGGGTGAAAGTGTTGTAAGACTATTAGGGAGCCATAGCATTCACTAATGGCCAATTAGGGTGAAAGTGTTGTAAGACTACAAGGGAGCCATAGCATTCACTAGTAGTCAGTTGCGGTGAAAGTGTTGTAAGACTACCGGGAGGCCATAGCATTCAACAGTAGTTAGATAATGTAGAATGTGTTGTAAGACTGCGGGGGAGCCGTAGCATTCACAAGTGGTTAGATAGTGCGGGAAGTGTAGAAGGGTTGTATGGTAGTCGTGCCATTCACGGATTCGTTCAGATGACTTAGGCTAGGGTGGGCCAGTTCACAAGGTTTTGAGTAGGTTATAAAATAATTGGAATCAGGAAACAGTTGGGCGAAGGGGATCGAACATGAGGTATGGCTACATTTATTCTGGTAGTAATCATCTTTTTGAGTCGGATTCAGTGGCGATAGGTTGTCAGGCCAATATGATTGAATGGACCAGAAGGATTGATGGAGCCATGGGTGGCGATATAGTGAGGGCAAGTACTTCTAGTCGAAGTTTTCTTTGGAGGTCACATAGGACGATTGTAAGATTGTCAGTTAGTTCAGCAACAGGGCGGGAATCCAGTATTCCAGATGAGCTTTCTATCAAGTATAAGTGTACTGCAGGAAATTTTGGTCTGTGACTCTGTTTTCTAGTGGGAACCTCAAGTTATCAGAAGTTGAGAAGCCAGTTAGGAGATAAGTGCAATGAACTTGGCAATGATTCGGTGTGGGATGTCTGTCAGGGAGAAAGACCACCTCGAGACTCTAGATTTCAGATTGAGTAAATGTGATCATGTTGCAAGGAATTCGTTCATCTTCGGGTTTTAGAAACCTACGAGGGTTGGTTTGGTTGCCTTGGAAAGGCTAGGGTATGCTTGTGGTTATGGCCGTGTTTCTCAAGTTATTTGGCATATCAGGAGTGGTAAGGAATGATTTCGAGGATGGAATCTAATTTAAGTGGGGGAGAGGTTTAACATTCCGTTTGAAATAGAGTAACTAAATAATAAACTCGGAACCCTAAGATGTAAACTTATATTTTATATTATTTTATAGTGGCCCTAAAATCCGTAATATTTAGCAGGATGTTGGTGTCAGGGTGCCAAATGTTATAATTTGGATTATTTGGGGGTTAAAGTGTAATTTCGGGATTTATTTTGTAAGGATTTTCAAGAGTCACGGGGTGTTTGGTAAAATATCGAACAAAAGGATTTTCGAGGCTGGGCTAAAATGGTAATGTATGGACTTAATTTGAAAGAAAAAGGAGATGGAGGGACCGATTGTGCCATTATGGAATGCAGTTTCATGGAGTATGGGTATATAACCCGTCACCCTCCCAGTAACCCTAACCCAAACATTTAGAGTCAGTCGCCACCCTCTTTCTCTACCTCCAGCCCCCGCTATCGGCTCTGACCACCTAGCACCATATCGAACGACTCTTGTCACTGGTAACAACGGCGACCGATAAGAACCGGGAAAGGGCGTTGCATCAGTCAAAGACCGGAGAAGAAGTTGACATCGGGGAAGCCGCCGTCGCTGTCAAGCTGCCGACGAAGACGAAGGTTTGCTGCTCCGATATGATTTAGTCGTAGAGATCAGAAGACCAATGTTGCTAGGCTGCTGTAGTCGTGGTTGGGTCACTATCTCTCAATCTCCTCTATTCATCTGTCGTTACGCTATCTCGTTGAAGACGTGGTCATTTTCGTGTGCCCTTAGCAGCCGCTATTGCCACTAGTGCTTCTAATGACGTCGTCGTACGCCACCAGGTGGGTGGCTGTGACCATCTTTTTGTTAAGGTGTGTGTGTGTGTGTTGGTGTGTTATGTGTTTGTGAATCAAAAGATAGGCCGCCACCACCACCACCATGAGGTGGTGGCCGTCACCTTGTACCACCACCGACCGCCACTAGGGTGGTTGAGCGAGTGTCTGTATTATATTATTTTTGTGTCTCTTTTCGATTTATGTTGTATAATGTAATTATTTGGCTGGATTATTCAAGGAAAAACCCAGCACCAGCACCGTGAGGTGGTGGCTGCCACCTTCTGCTGCCACAAGCCGCCATTTTGGGTGGCGGTGTGCATTGTTTGATTGAATTGCTAGTTTAGATGCTTGAACATGTTTTAGGTTTAGAATTATAACGACCACCACGAGGTGGTGGCCGCTGCCGTGAGCCACTGTTGACCACTACACCCTGAGGTGGTAATGGGTGGTGCACGACTTATTTAACCTTAATTAACCAAATAAAGCCCTAATTGACATAAGAACCTAATTATTTGACTAATGGGTACGTGATTGGGTTGGAAACCCAAATTAGGGTTTAGAAAACCCTAATTTTGGGAATGTGAGTTTTGGAATTGTACGGACCCGCTTTGGACCATTGGATTTGGAATTTTGAATTTTGCCCAATTACTTTGTATGTTTAGTCTAGTGGAGTAATGGACTTAATGGATTAAGTCCTTAACGGGTTAAGTAAGAACTCTTAACCCTAATCGTCATTTTATGTGAAAAACACTAATTATAATTGGGCTTCAAGTTGGGCCTTCTTTTGGGCTTAGGTTTTTGGGTTCTTGTTGGGCCATTTCTTGGACTGGATTCCCATGGGCCTTCGTGGGCCAAATAGGAACAAGTTTGTGGACTAAGGAAATTATTGGGCTTTAGGATAAGGCTCATTGAGAAGGCTTGGGCCCAATTTGGAAAATTGGGCCATAAGTTCACCATAACTGGGCCTTGATAATTATAGGATATTGGACCATCGAAATGCTAATTGTTTGGACTAGAATAAATGGTTAGGCCTTAAGATAAGTCCATGTAGAGTTTTAGGTCCAATTTGGAAAATTGAGCCATATGTTGGGCCTTGGTTCATTGATTGGTTTTTGGGCCTTCAGAGTGTATGTTTGGACCTTGGTTTTGCACCAAGTTAGGTTAAGGGTAAAATATTCTTTTTACCCCAATGAATGGACCTATAGTTATGTCTTGGAACCCAATTATTAATTAGGTGTTGTTTTATGATTGATAGTTCGGGAATCTGTCAATTAGCAGCTGGAGTTTTATAATAGCGAGACTTCAACAGTGCGATGTGAGTCTCCTCACCATACTAATGAGTTGAAGGCACCAATTTCGGCCCGTTTTGTGATATGTGGTACACTAGTTGATGTAGTGATATGTGATATACTAGTTGGTTATATGTTATGTGGTATGCGAGTGGTTTATGCGATATTTGCATGAAAGACCCCGGGGGAGCCCGTGACACTTGGATGTAAGATCATGTGGGGGATCCCATGGCTTTTCAAGTAAAGACCATGGGGGAGCCCATGACACTTGGATGTAAGACCATGTAGGGGAGCCTATGACTTTTCAAGAAAAGACCATAGGGAGCCTATGACACTTGGATGTCAGACCATGTGGGGGAGCTCATGACTTTCTAGGTAAAGACCATGGGGGAGACCATGAAACATAAGTGTAACACCTTGGGGGATCTCACAGCATCCTGGAGTAAGACCCTGGGGGAGCCCACTACATCCTTGTATGTTTATATGTTTGGTTTGTGTATGCTAGTTGATTATGTGACATGTGGTACATTAGTTGTTTATGGGATATGTGATATGCTAGTTGTCTTTGTGATACTTGCATGGAAGACCCCGGTGGGAACCCGTGGCAGTTGAATATCAGACCTTGTGGGGGAGCCCAAGGCATTCCGTATGTGTTGTATGCATGGCTTGTATGGTTGTTATGATTTATGTGATTATGTGGATTATGTGGGGTATGTTATGTGGAACTCTCTAAGCTTCATGCTTACAATTTTGTTTATGGTTTTAGGTATCATTCATTTTGAAAGGACGGACCCGACTTGATCGCAGTATACACACCCGTGTTTCCGCAATATATGATTTTGGGATGAACTCTAATAAATGTTTTTAATTAACCATGTTTTTGGAATGCTTGGATTTAGAAGATATTTGAGTTTTGACTATAATAAAAATAAAATTTTTATCCTTGATTTTTGGGTCGTTACACAAAACAGGCGATGTTGTAGCCTTCTAAAAAATATTTTTATATTTTATTTTTATAACATTTGTTAAGTTTTTTGTTTTTTTTTGTTTTTTGTTTTTTTTTTTTTTTTTTTTTTTTTTTTTTTTTTTTTGAAGTTGAGAATAAAATAGGTATTTGGATTGTGTGATTGTTTTCAAAGGATTTGCAACATGTCAATAGATTTGGATTTGAAATTATTTAGATCTAGTTTTTCTCTTATAGAGACAATCATAAAATATGAATAAATAGTAATAAAAGTATTAAATTATACTTTTATTAATTAATTATTTTTATTTCTTTTCAAAAACTACAAATTGAATTAAATTGTTATGAAGATAACTTATGGATGCACTTTATTGCAGAACATAAAACACATTAATAACTATATTAAAAAATATTACATGACAGGAACTGAGTACCAAACACTTCAAAGTTGTTTTGAATAAACAATATCAATTCTAAAGATCATGTCTTCCGGATACATTTCATCATTAAAATCTTTCTTTTAGGCATAAACAACTACAACCTTCTTTTTCATTGTCAAATACTCTATATACCACAAATGTAAAGTGGATAGAAGAAAATATGAGTAACCAAGAATGGAAGATAATCGTTTTATATAGAAAAAAGATGAGAGAAGAAAATATGACTAACTAAGAATGAAATAAAATGTTCTTATATAGGTAAAAAAAATTGCAATTAATCATTTAAATAAGTTGAAGACGTTTGAAGAATTTTAGAGTTAGAAATGAATACGGTCAAAGACAATTAACTAGAAGAGATTGTAAAGTTAAGAAATTTCAAATCAATATGGTTGAAGATAGAGATCATACTTGAACCATATTGAATTGTTTCTTTTATAAGTTTTATATTTTAACATAAACAGCTACACCATTCTTTTTTATTCTCAAACAATCTATATACAACAAATATAAAATAGAGAGAAGAAAATATGAGTAACCAATAATGGAAGATAATGTTTTTATATAGGAAAAAGATGAGAGAAACAAATATGAGCAACTAAGAATGAAATATAATGTTCTTATAGGCAAAAAAAAATGCAATTAATCATTCAATTAAGTGGATAAAGTTGAAAAGTTTTAGAGTTACAAATGAATATAGTTTAAAACAATTAAGTAAAAGAAGTTATAAAATAAGAAAGTTTCAAATAAATAAGATTGAAGATAAAAGTCATACTCATATAGACTTGAATCACTTCTTTTAAAAGTCTTGTATAGATATAGATATTTTGTTATAAGGTTACTTTTTAAACGGTTAAATTAAGTTTGATGATAAATTGTATGAAGATAATACATTAAACTCCCAAATTATTAACCCAACTAAAATCAAGTCTAAACCAAAATCTCCGTAGTAACAAATTTTTTACGAACTATATACAAACATTATTTTCATAACAATAGGAAAATACGGGAACGAAGTAGAAAACAAATCCCCAGAGAAAATGAGATGGAAAAGCAGGAGATTCCATGATAAATGAAAAAGTTGAAAGTAAGGAGAGCCGCGAAAACACGGAGCCGCAACATCTCCATCACAAACATCACCTCTATCCCTTTCCAACTCACTTTTTTGTTTATTTTATTTTTTCCCTTTTCTTAGTTCATGACATCTAATAATTATTTTAATTTTCTGCGTAAAGTTAATAAGAGAGAGTGGAAATTGGTATGCAAACTCTCGATCCCTTTTGGTTATCAACTTTTAGGAGAAGAATAAGCAATCAGATTACCTAAATCCATTTATAAAAGAAGAATATATCAATTAATGTTATAAAAAAAGGAACATATCAATTAATGTTATGTCATAAACTATTATAACATGTCACCAAATAAACAGAAAGCCCATTATCAATGGTTAACATTTGAACAACAAAACTGTTGGTGTTCTTTTTATACAAATAAGTTATTTGAATGATGTTCTTTTAACATACAAAATTAGGATGATATTTTTTTAAACGATTTTCAAACATAATTACTTTTCTAAGTCATTTTTCATTTTTAGATCTACATTTTGTCTTAAGCGGGATTTATATCTTCATTATTCTGAAATCTATATACTTTCTGCCAACTTTTTATACAGTTGAGATGAATGATAATACTATTGGCAATGGAGGAAAGGAATTAACTAGGAAGCCATGGAGAATCGCATGCAAGGTTAGGTTATGACCCACGTGTGACTATAACTTTGCACCAACTAATGATTATGAAGTGAGCGCATGAAGTTGTGCATTTTTCAACTCGTGTTTGCCATGTTTGAATCAACTAAAATCACCCCATTATACTTGTGACATCAATCAAAAAGACAACACAAAGTGTTTACTTTTTAATATCTTCTATCACATTTCTAAAAAGAAATATATATTATACATTACATAGCATAGTTACATTACTATATTAGTTGCACATTGCTGTCTACTTTCAATGAATTTAAATCAAAATAACAAAATTAATATAGCTATAACTTTTAACTTTTAAACATAAAATTGTAACACTATCTCCATTCTTGAATTAGAAACACCAAAACCACACGCATCTCTAAAGCCACCTTTTTTGTTTCATAGTTAACAAGTGTAGATAAGATAGATAGTACGGAAAACATACATAAATCAACAAGATGCCGTTTTGATTATTCTCTCCGCCGGAAAACACAAACATCCGGCGGCCGTCGCCGATCATCGACACCCAAATTTCACGGTGAACTTTTCAGTGAAAGGATGACGAATTTACAGATCTCATAAGTCAAAAAAAAGAAGACTACATCTTATATTTTTAAGTTATGGTTAAATTATTGTTAGTAATAGTTTCACCTCCAAAAAAGTAGTATCCTAGACATGATCGCCGATCTACTGATGACTTTATTTAGAATTTAAGATTTTGTCGTTTACGTAGTTATACAAGAAGGTTCAATAGCTTTGGCTCTTCAACGTCGTTACACCGGAAACTCATGGACACTTTAGATATATTGGATGACGTCATGGCGGAGAATTTCTGTTCGTCGGCGGTGGCAGATGAACCAAGCACGAGATTTGTCAGTGGAGGCGCGTTGGCTTTGCCGCACTTGCCTGAAGGTAAGTGGTTTCTGATCATCATTTCCGACCACGCGCCGGCAGTGTAAGCTTTATGTTCCGGAATATGAGTATTGTTCACGAGAACGGGCGGCGTACCGCCGTCGAGCACCGTCCTGACTGCCGCCTGACAGATGTGCCAGTTACCTGAGGAGAGGAGTCCGATCGCTCCGTTCACCGGATTCACTGTTCGGCCAACCGCTTCAAACAAGAGTGACTGGAACAGCGCTGAGATTGAGAAGATCAAATGCACATACATCATACATCATACATGCAAATTTCTGACAAAACTAATAATCGTGAATATAGGGAATTAGGATGCGATGGATGTGGATTTGGATATAGAATATACCGTTTCGTTTGTGGCTGGGGACGGAGGAGATGAAGTTGATGAGATCGCTCCGGCCGAAGAATTTGGAGACGAAGAGTGTAGCACGAGCTTTGGCTTCAGGGGATTCAATCCACTCGAGACAAGGTCTGAGGGCGCAGTTCTCGCTGCATCGTTTTCGTAAAACTCGGCAGCCATGGCAGCTCATTTCCCTGTCTACTTTTCTTTCTGAGGATTTCTTCGAATCAAAGGAAAGCGGAGCGAGAAACGAGGGTGTGTGTGGGGTTTGTTTTGTAGTGGGGAAAAGACGTGGATTTGAAATGGAAGATTAATTCTGGTTAAGAAATTCACTTTCTCCTTCGTCGAAACAAATCGCTTTAAATGGTATTTGTGGCTTCCAACCTTTAACACACTAATTTTGTTAATTTTCATGGGTTTGAATTTGACACCAACTTGAATGAGTGACAGAAAATAATTTTTAATAGACCCAAACCAAAATGTGCTACATTTTATAAATAACAATAGCAACAACAAACACTACGATACCATATTGTGGTAAGAGGAACAAATATACATAGTCATAACGAGCAACTGCTTTAAGCGAAGACCCATCCCATCATATATGAAAAACGATAACCTTCACTAGGACATATAAGGAGAGGAGTTTTGACAAAAATAACAATAACAAAAAAAATAAATAAATAACTGGAACCTCGAGCAATATATTGAAAACCGAAGAAAAATGCTAGAAAAAAGCTAGCGTAAAATAGGAATTACATCAATAAAGAATAAATGGGATCAATATGCTAACTATCACACCTTAAACTACTCCTACTGTGTCCGTTTTTAATTAAATAGAACAAGACAAACTGAACCTCGTCAATCACATGTTTAAGATGACTATAAACCTTGTTGAAAATACGGGAATTGATTGCCTTCCACAAAAAAAAAAAATGAACATGTAACATAAAGCCACCAGCAACTTTAATTTCAATCCTTTGTTGATAGAAGTACATATTAAAACCTCTAAGTCAACCACATATGAAGGAGGGGGTGACACCAACTTACACCATGAAAACCATCAAGGCCACACATACTTCGAGAATGTGCAGCCAAAGAAAAGATGATCCCTCGAATCTGAATCCTGAATGCAAAAAAATGCATAGCTCCGATGACACCCTTTTCACGAGATTTATCGATGTTGGAATTCTATCCAAAAAACCCAATTAACCTTCAAAGAAACCCATGTACACCACCAGACTCAAACCCATCCACACCTCTTGAACCCAACCACGCTCAAGCAGCCAAATCTCTCACAGACTTAGACTTAACAGATAACATACCCGTCGAAGACCACCCATCGGAAGAATCAGAGAAGCTAGCAAAGACCAACAACTGCTCCAAATCTGACACTCCTGCATCTCACTACAACTTCTGATATGCCTCAATCAACTCCATTGCCACATCGCCCCCTTATTTGTATTAAACTTTATACGGTTTGCAATAAAACAATTTTTGTTTATCTCAACTGTGTAAAATTTAAAAAAAAAAACAAATTTTAAAGGCATATTCAACAACCACGAATCCTTCCACAAACGAATATTATCACCCCTCCCTAATACTCCTTTGAACAAATCCCCATAGAACCATACAATCATCTTTATGATCCCCATCATGAGAGTGATTGTGCACCAAACTCCTTACAATCCATTTTTAGCTAATGGATGCCCATCACATACAATAAGCTTATGAAAAATAATGATGCAATTGACCCATAACGAGTTCACATCTACTTTTAACATCCAAGGCATTTAAAAATCAAATCAAGATTTAAAATTCTAAAACCACCCACTTCAACCCCTCTATACTTCTAAGGATACGTGATTTTTTTACACGCCACCCGACTAAGCTATTTATGTGTGCGATCCCCACCCCACAAAATCTTCTGCTTAAACCTTCAAGAACATCAATAATTTTTTTGGAGCTTTGAATAGTGAGAAATAATAGAGATTTATGCTAATTAACACCAATTTAATTAGTGTTGATATCCTTCCAAATGACAAATTCTTTGCTTTCCAAGCACTTAGTTTCAATCTTATTTTTATGACAACCGGATCCCAATATCTGGAAAGCTTCATGTTTGGTCCCATTGGGAGGCCAAGATAAACTAAGGGAAAATAAGCCCAACACTTGAGAATCACTACCACTCTTGTAATCTTATAATCTTCAACCCCATCTCTATATACCTTACTATTTTGAAGATTAGCCTTGACGCCTGAGGCTACATGAAAACATATGAGAAGCTTATTGAGATTCACCATATTAACTGAGAACCAATCTCCAATGAAAATAAAGCTCATGTAGTGATATGAGCTTTGGAGTTAACATTGTCACTCAATGATTTAGATTGCGTTGAGTCCTAAATTCACAACAATAAAGAAATATGGCAATAGACATCCAGGAGGTGGTCGCGGGACGAAGCTCTAATGGTCTAGTTAGTACGTGTTTGAGAATAAGGTGGTTTGAGTTCTGGATAGAGAGAAGACAATCCCTTATTCTGGAAAAGAAGGGTCCTTTTATACATGTTGTTCCCTACACATGATCCCAACGGTGTATTTTGTCCCGTCTTGGCTAACAATATATGGATGAATCCTATTGGTGGATCGTGTACCACTAGTGGTCATCTACTACCGGTGCATAATAAACAAAGGACAACTCCTTATGTACTACACTTGTCGGTCTGGGAAACGACCAGTTGTGTTTTGTCTTATTGTAGACCAAAGACTATCGTCAGGGATTGGACCTGGGCACGAGGGTGCTAAGGATGAGGGTCCTAGCACGAGGGCGAGGGCTTAAGTTTGGTGCTAGGACGGATTACGACTGTTAGCTAGGTCGTCCTAAAGATATCAGTTATGTTATCTATAACGTGTTCCTGGTGGGATACGTTAACAAGTCCCCTAAGATACTAGACATCAGGATTGGCCTAGCATAGCTGAGTTGTTCTAGCTTAGATCAAGACATCTGTTCAGCGAAGATGGTCCTAATATCCGCTAATGTGATGGAGCCGTCAGCACAAGAGGTTTCATCATGGTAATTGTTTGATATTCCAGCTTTGCATTTAAAACTTCCATTATCAAGGACGATTTTACTCTTTACACTTCCCACTCTTCAAATACTTATATATTTTCGTTGCTTACCCTCCTATCCATCATGTTCTTGCTCCAAGATACAATGACAAAGAAATTATCTAGAAATCAAGCCAACCCCAAGAGAGTTGGAGGCCATGTAAGCCTGGTTTAGCTTCTTGCCTGAATATAGGGTGTAATATCCTAGGAAAGGGGCTATCATATCTCGTTCATCGGAGGGTATGGTTGGAGTCCCTATTTCGATCTTCAAGGAAGGTCTGAGGCTACCAACAAATGATTTTTTTGACGAGATCATGCGTCAATACGGCTTCTTCATGGATGATCTGACTCTTAACATCGTCAACAAGATTGTGGGCTTAGAAATGGCATGTCAAGCCCTTGGAGTATTGCCTCAGTTTTGTGCTTTCAAATCCTTTTCAACTCTTCCACCCAATCTGGCATACATACCTTCCCTCAATGGCAAGGCATCCATGCGTTTATTGTTAACTAGAAAGAAACCAAGCAAAATTGGCAATACATGTGACCTTGGATTAATCGCAACCTGGTTGGTTACGACTATCCCCTAGTGATCGTCTTTTCTTACTGGTCGCCTTAACTATGGGGTGTCAGCCTAACCGTGGCGCACATGTTGAGGGGTATCTACTTCACCAGGGAAGAATGGGAGGATCACATTTTAGCCACGGTAGGGATGAGTGCCACCTGGAGGGCTCGAGGGATGATGGCCCAACACTTTGTGGATAAGGACCATAAGTACTCTCCCCCCCCCCCCCCCCACACACACACACTTTCAAAAGATATACTTATTTGAGGTAGCAGATTTACTCATTTTGTTTATTGCTTGCCTTCATAGGTCATGAGAGGATCCTGCCTTTTGAAACGGTTCTAAGGAGCAACTATAAGGGAAATCTCCAGTATTGTGAGGTACCTATGGTGGAGACCCTTCCACCACCCAATAATG